>NC_044914.1:600000-1200000 GCF_001633185.2 Quercus lobata
ATATCCAGCTAGGCACTCATTCGAGTCTCTTGAATACCAAATTCCATAATCAGATGTGCCATTTATGTAGCGGATAATTCATTTGACTGCTGTCAAGTGTGACTCTTTGGGTGCTGCCTAAAATCGAGCACATACTCCTACACTGAAAGCGATGTCTAGTCTGTTAGTAGTGAGATAGAGAAGACTACCGATCATGCTTCAATAAAGTGTAGGATCCACTTCTACACCTGCTACATCATGACTCAGTTTTGCTGAGGAACTCATGGGAGTAGAAGTGTGTTTCTTAGAGTCTAGGTCGAATCTCTTTACAAGATTTTTGGCATATTTCTCTTGAGAGATAAATATCCCATTTTCCCGTTGTTTCACTTGAAACCCTAAGAAGTAGTTTAGCTCTCCCACCATGCTCATCTTAAACTCTCTTTTCATTTCTTCTGAGTTTTCATGAGCTAAGTGATCAATTGTGGATCCGAAGACAATGTCATCCACATATACTTGGGCAACAATGAGAGATTTCTCATCTCTTTTGACAAACAAAGTTCGATCGGCTTGACCTCTCTTGAAACCATGATCCAAGAGGTATGTGGTGAGGCGATCATACCAAGCCCTTGGTGCTTGTTTCAGCCCATATAATGCCTTCTTCAGCCTTAACACATGATCCATAAAGTAAGGGTCTTGAAACCCCTTTGGTTGCTCAACAAACACTTCTTCGTTTAAAAGCCTGTTCAAGAAAGCACTCTTCATGTCCATTTGATATAACTTGAAGTTCATAATGCATGCTATGGAGAGAAGAATTCGGATTGACTCTAGTCTTGCAATTGGAGCAAAAGATTCATCAAAGTCTATGGCTTCAACTTGAGTATATCCTTGAGCCACCAATCTAGACTTGTTTCGGACAATTTTACCATCTTTATCAGTCTTGTTCTTGAAGATCCACTTGGTGCCGATTACATGTGTATCCTTGGGCCTTGGTACCAACTCCTATACATCATTTCTAACAAATTGATGCAACTCTTGGTGCATGGAATCTACCCAATTCTCATCCTTCAAAGCTTCCTCCACTTTCATTGGTTCAAATTGAGCAAGATAGCAGTTGTATGTCACATGATTCGCACTATAGGCTGGTCCTTTTCTCAATCGAATTCCTTCATCTAAATCACCAATGATATTGCTTAAGGGATGATTGAGAGTTACCCTTGACGATGGTCTCTTAGAAGTGAAAGGTTCCTCATCACGAGAGATTGGAGGTTGAACTTCAGGAGGGGTGAGTGGACTAGAAGATCCTTGAGTTGATCTAGTCTCCCTTCTTGATATAGGAGGTGTAAACTCCTTTTCCAGTGATTCTTTCTCAGTATCCTCATCTTGAGACATGTTGTCATCACCCTCATTCTTCTTAAGATTTGGTCCTTCACCATCATCATCAATATCCTTTTCAGAGATAGTGTCATCGATGACCACATTTATCGATTCCATCACTGTCTTAGTGCGCTTATTGTACACTCTATATGCTTGGCTATTTGTTGAGTAGCCTAGGAATATCCCTTCATCACTCTTAGCATCAAAATTTTCCAAGATTCTCCCTATCATTGAGAATATAACACTTGCTTCCAAATACTCAGAAATATTTCACCTTCGGCTTCTTTTCTCTCCAAATTTCATACGATGTCTTCTTTGTTCCTGCCCGGAAGTAAATCCTATTCCCAATGTGACACAAAGTATTCACTGCTTCAGCCCAAAACTTCTATGGAATGCTTTTGTTTAGTAACATTACTCTTGCCATTTCTTGGATCACTCGGTTCTTTCTTTCAACCACCCCATTCTGTTGTGGAGTTTTTGGAGCTGAAAATTCCTTCTTGATGTCGTGTTCATTGCAGAATGCTTCAAACTTTGCATTTTCAAACTCCTTCCCATGATCACTTCTGATTTTAACTATGGGAACTCCCTTCTCATTCTGTAGCCTCTTGCATAGCCTTTCCATCTTGTCACATGCTTTCGACTTCTCTCTAAGAAATTCCACCCAAGAATATCTTGAGAAATTATCAACCACCATAATATAGCGCTTTCCTCCCATGCTTTCTGTTCTTGTTGGACCCATTAGATCCACATGTAGTAACTCCAAAGGGCGAGAAGTAGCAACCACGTTTACTTTCGGATGGCTTGACTTTGTTTTCCCAATTGACATGGACCACAAACATTTTTCTCAATTTTTCCAAACTTTGGTAAACCAACCACAGCTTCAAGCTTTGAGACTTTTGCCACTTGTTTGTAATTAGCATGTCCACGTCTTTGATGCCACAACTCCAAAAGATTCACTCGAGCACTTTGACATGCTATGCTTGGTTTGGGAATGACCCCATAATAATTGTCAGTGGTCCTAAGTCCCTTCAAAACCTGAACACCTTCTTCATTTAGGATTAGACATCCTTTCTTTGAAAATTGGACTAAGAAGTCTTCATCACAAATCTGAGTGATACTCAGCAAGTTCACTTTCAATCCCTTAATGTACAACACATCAATTAACAAAGGCAGTCCTGGAATATCCACGGTTCCCTTTCCAAGAACTTATGAGTGACTACCATCTCCAAATGTCACAAAGCCATCTTTCTTCTCTTTAAGAGTTTTGAACAAAGATTTATCTCCAGTCATATGTCTTGAACAACCGTTGTCTAGATACCACAAACATGAATTAAATACTTTCAATGCGATATGAAAAAAAAGACAATCATGAGATAGGCATTCTTGACCATCAAAGCAGGACTCATCTTTCTTTACTTCATTCATAAATGAGTGAATCTTTCTTTTCAAACAGTCTAGTTTGTCACACAAACGTCTATTCCTTTTCTTATATTTGTCAATTAAGGAATTTGACTCACACAAGCTTTTATGAATATCATGATTCCTATGAACTAGTGATTTCAGCATGTGTATAAAGATTCTAGCATGTTTCTTTGATTTGAATAACTCTAAAAGTTCATTACTAGAACAATCTCCAAATATGCTCATAAAGCCATTTTCACAAACACCTTTACTATGCTTTATGTTGGCCTTTACCATATCCCTTTCCATGGCAAACCAAGAGAGTCTAGGATCACACTCAGGTATTAAAACCACAGCGAGTGTACCCGCTCTGATACCAATTGAAAGCTCGAAAATGTGTTAAAAACACAAGAGCTGTTTAGACCCCCAAATTAAAGTTACGGCTCAATAGATTTTACACTAACTTAATTCTAAGTGTGGAATAGTGTAAATCGAATGGATAAAAAAACAAGCTACTCTAATCCATAATCAAGACAATACAGCAGTAAAAAGGAATGTAAAAGAGTAGGAAAGAGAGATGCAAACACAATATAACACGCCGATGTGTTATCAAAGAGGAAATCGAAGAACTAGGCGAAAAACCTCTCCGCCGCCCTTCAAGCGGTAATCGATCCACTCGACAATCAGTTGGGATACATGGGTTAGCAAGAGACCCTCTAAGCCTAATCTACTCGATGTACCTAAGCCCTCCAAACTCCTACTCTAACAAGGCTTCTCGGAACCGTATCTTGTCTAGCTCTCCGGATCCCGCAACAAGCTCCATGTTGCATCTACCATCCTAGGCTTCTTCCAATACTTCCCAGCAACACCGAAACTTCACTTGACACTTTGAAAGGGTGTGGTAAGTGTTTGAGCTATCAACCTCTCAATGGTATAGAAATGGAGATGTAGGAGTTGAGAAAAATCCACAAGTAATTGTGTAGAGGATTGTGGGTATCACAATCTCTAACTCTCAAGGTGTTTGGCTAGGGTTTTCTCTCAGAATCACTCCTCAACATTTGTGGGTAATGTGGGTATAAATAGTATAGGCACAAAAAGTGCGTATTAGAATTGACAGTCTGGCAAAACAGAATGTCTCTTGGGAAGGCCTTACTCGCGAGATACTCGCGAGACACAACTGTCTCCATCCTATCCTGACTCTTCACATTCCAGCATGTGCAAGTCATATGGGTCACTTCGCGGGATGCTTAGTCGCGAGATATCCGCGAAAACTCTTCAATCTTCAATTGCTTGAGTGTTCACACACACTCTCTCTCTCTCTCTATCACACAACCCTTACAATCAAATCCCATAATAAATACAGGGCACAAAAGATTGAATAAATTATAATCAAATTTGGCACGGAATTAAAGCCGACAAAACACATAATTGTAAATTACAACTTTACGAACATGAAGATGGGTTTCATACTTATGAGGTCCACCGTCCACCTCTATGTGAGAATGGAAGTTGTATGTAGTTATTATTCAAAGTATAATAAATCCTCTTTTAATTTGGGCATGATAAGTAATTTGGATCTTTGTGGATTTAGGACAGAGTGGTTTTGGATTTGGATGGCCATGGGCTTACAGTTACTATTTCAATGTCTGAAAGTTGAGTGAAAGGGGTTTTCCAAATGCGGGTGGTGTAAGAAGAAAATGCAGAAAGAAATATGAACGCACCACATATTGAACATGAATAAGAATTTATACAAATAAATAAATAAAAGGACTATATCACTTGATTAAACTTTAACCATTTTGTTTAATAAATACGACAGAAATTAATGTGTCATTTTAATGAATTTTTATTGTCCATAAACCTAAACATCGTGAAATCAAGCTTATCTTCTTTGGCTGTTGCAAGGTAATGTCCTCAATCAATATGTCAGAACAACACAAACTATAGGTTCAAATATATATGATATTTTTGTTTACGTACAGAAGATTACTTTGAAAGTTTTAGTAATGAATATTTTTGTTGATGGAAGCAGGTTCCCACATGTTCCTGGGAATCTGGGATATATAATGAAGTGCAGGTGGAAGCATGGAAGAAATTGGTGGATGCAGTTCATGCCAAAGGTGCCATCATTTTCTGCCAATTGTGGCTTGTCGGCTGTGCATCTCATCAAGGTGCCTATCTATCTATCTATCTATCTGGAAATTGAAGTTATATAATTGTAAATTGATCAAATTCTCATTAATCTCAAATGATGCTTCTTTCATAACTTCTTTTGGATTCAAGATTCATTGCTTTCTTCCTGAAGACAAGATGATCGATGTTATTATTATTATTATTAGTAGTAGTAGTAGAAGCGAGCTGACCATTTTAGCTGGTGTCTTTGACCAATTGATTAGTTTATCAATCCGGTGGGGCGCCTCCAATTTCATCGACGAGCAAGCCCATATCAAATAGATGGAGAGTTCTCTTGCTAGACGGGTCCTATGGCATATACCCGAAGCCTAGAGCCCTGGAAACTTATGAAATATTGGATATTGTGGAGCATTATCGCAGGGCAGCATTGAATGCCATTCGAGCAGGTTTGTTAATTTGTCTTTATCAGTTTGTGACTATGTCATGCGATTGCTTTAGTTCTAAGCTTCTGATGACTTTAGCTTAATTACTTTAACTGCTAATTGGGGTGAAGCCCGTTTTAAGTTTTAACTAAAAGGCCATCATAACTTTGTACGACTCTGCTTTGTAGTAACATGGGGCACGTTAAGTGACTATGAGTGTGTCTCCTTCTAGTGGCTATTGAATAGATTACAAGTGGAAAGGCTGCATATATGTGAAATGCCAAATGTCAATGTCATACCCGTGCATATAGTTTTGGACTTGATTGGTCCCCCAATTCTTTAGTTGCTCACAGGTGCATCAAAATATTAAAGATAAGAAGAGCTTAGGATTTCAGAAATTTTATAAATAGCAAATGGTTATTATAATTTTGAAAATTTAAGCATCACTTAGTAAGCATTTTATTTTTCTTTAACCAGTTTGCAATGAGAATTCAAATTGTTTGTAAAAATTAATTATAATACAGGACATATAATTGCCTCAAGGTTACCTTTTCACACTGCACCATTGATTGAAGTTTGATGCAATGGATTTGTTTGTCTTCCATGGTGCATCTTACTGACAAACAAGCAGTTGTTATTATGTTCAAGTATCATCATATATAATCTTCATGTAATGCAATTTATCAAAAAAATATAAAAATAATCTTCATGTAATGCAGGTTTTGACGGATTTGAGATTCATGGGGCACATGGCTACCTCATCGGCCAATTTTTGAAGGATGGGATCAATGATCGAACAGACGCGTATGGTGGCTCAATTGACAATCGATGCAAATTCTTATTGCAGGTGGTTAAAGCAGTAGTGGCAGCCATTGGCGCAGAACGAGTTGGAGTGAGAATTTCTCCAGCAATTGATCACCTGGATGCCACAGAGTCCGACCCACTTGGCCTAGGCTTGGCAGTGATTGATAGACTTTAACAAACTCCAAGTAGAATAGGCTCAAAACTCACTTATCTTCATGTGACTCAGCCTCGATACACAGCTTATGGTCAGACAGAATCTGGAAGACCTGGCACTGAAGAGGAGGAAACTCACCTAATTAGGGCCTTCAGAAAAGCTTATCAGGGAACCTTTATCTGTAGTGGTGGCTTCACTCGATAGCTAGGAATGCAAGCTTTGTCTCAAGATGAGGCTGATTTGATATCTTATGGTCGCCATTTTATCTCAAACCCGGACTTGGTCATGAGGTTTAAGATCAATGCACCCCTAAATAAGTACATTAGAAAAACTTTCTATACACAGGATCCTGTTGTTGGGTACACAGACTACCCTTTTCTGACTAAGGGAGGAAAGGAGGGATTGTCCCGCCTCTGATAGCTTGGGACATATTAGCTGAATAATTGCTTGTATGTTACTCTAATAATTGCCTATGTATGCTCTTTGCATGTCTTGTTTTGGGCTTAAACTTGATATACTTTCGTTGTGGAGACTGGAGACTTAAGAGTGATAATAGTGAACAGAAGTAATTTTAAATATGCATTGTACGCTACAAATTTCTGAAACAAATCTTCATTAGTTAGTGATATGGCATGGAGCTTTTTATGCACTGTAAGTCTGTAACGTACAGGAAATTTAAATCATTTGATATTGCTAGCTAAAATTGGTTTGCTATTGGGTGATATGCCTCGGTTTTTTAGCGATTAGTACAAATCCCTATGATATGTTATGGGGTTGTCAATTCTGTTCTAGAAATTATTTCAGTCTGCCCATTAGCACAAGATCAAATTTGAGGGGGCCCAAACATAACCAAAAAAGAATTCATGAAAATCATAAAATAACGTGAAAGCATTGTAAACAAAAAGCAACATTTTTACTCGGTCAATATTCAAACCACATGAAGCAAAAAAACGCAAACCACGAATATTGAAAAGCTAGCTACTTGTAGCTTGTTTGAATAGGTTTATATAGACCAAGCTTAATGTAGGCTAGTTGATTTTTATCAAGATGATTAACATCATAATCCCATATTTCTTACACAATTCAGGATCACATTGCAAATGAACTATTATCAATATGATCTGTACGTGAAGGTTTTTCAAAATTTTATTTGAGGATGTTTATAAATTGCTACATCAACACTAGAAATTAACATTAGCTTGACTGACATCATAATCCCATATATAACAATTAATGTTTTTAACTTTTCATTCCATTATTTATTTAATTCTAAAATTTGATTCTCCACTAATTTAGAGTTTATACATAGGTTAAAATAAAATAATAAACATTATATCAGGACCTACCATAATTGAAAACAAGAGTATTATGAAAATATCATGTCATTTTGTGATATCCCAATACTTTCTCATAAAATGCTTTTACTTATAAGATTAAGTTATATTGCTGAGTTTTAGAGCATTTTTATACTATTAATCCTAACCGTACTCCCTCCTATCAAATTAAAAATGGGTCTCACTAAGTAAATTTGTGATGAAACTCACGATTAATGTGAGCGGCGGGAGTATCATGTTGCTATAATTTAGGAGTATTGAATATTTTGAATATATAATGTATTATGTTTTAATGAGGCAATGAGTTAAGGTTTTAACCTAAAAAAGTCCATTCAAAGAAAATATTCTTGTTCCTTTATTCCTCATAAAAAATAGGTAAAGTTCACGAGCCCATTTGGCCTCATAAAAAAAAAGGAAAAAAAATGTAAAATACTATTTTGGAATTTAAACTTTATCAAAAATTTGTTTTTTGTCCATAAACTTTAAAAAGTTATGTTTTCATCCTTAAACTTTTTAATTAATTTTTTTTAGTAGTTTAGAGACAAAAATAGAGATGACAAAATAACTTTTTTTCAATAATTTCGGAACGAAAAACAAACTTTTGGTTTAAGGACATAAAGTAAAACATTTTCAATAGTTTTGGGACGAAAAAAGAAATTTTCAATAACTTAAGGACCAAAAAGGAACCTATTAAAACTTAGGGATGAAAAATATACTTTTGGTAAAGTTTAAAGACCAAAATAATAGTTACCCTAATAAAATTAATATTCACTCTCTATTTTATTTCAAGATGCACTAGGCTTCTTTAAAAATAGGGTTAAAATATTATTTTGATCTCTAAATTTTATCAAAAGTTTGTTTTTCATCTATAAACTTTAAAAAATTTGTTTTTCATTTCTTAAACTATTGAAAAGTTTTTTTTTTCATCCTTAAATTATTGAAATTTTTTACTTTCTTTCCTTAAAACTTTAAGAAAGATTTTTCTTTCATTCAGAATTATTAAAAAAAATATTTTTATCCCTTATTTTTGTTTATAAATTATAAAAATAACTCTTAATAAAGTTTAGAAATGAAAAACAAGCTTTTGATAAAGTTTAGGAACTTAAATAATATTTTACCTTATAAAATATGAAGGATATCCTTCTATAAAATGTTAATTCTTTTTATGATGTGCGAAACACATAGCTAATAAAATAATTATTATTATATTAAAATATTTTTGGGGGGTGTGGTGAGGGGATTACATGCTATTTTGTAAAATTTATATTGTACACAATTTATTTGGAAACTTGAGGAGTAAATACAGGATAAACAGGCGTTTTGTCGGAAAGGAAAAGCCCAAAGTTCTGCACAATTTATGGTGGTCTAGTAATTTAAGAAACGGGTGAAGCAATCAATCGAATGATCCAGAGTTGTGAAGCAAGGGAACAGTGAAAGTGAGGATAAGGATAGACATCAACCCAGCATCGTTGTTATTATTATTATTATTATTTTGTTTGGATGAGCTATGGAGTAATGGATTGAGTTTGTTCCTTAATTCAAGGACAGTTGATAAGAGTAGTATTGGAGTTCAACAAATAAGATTCCTAGTTTTTGGGAGATCAGTTAAGTTATTTAGATTGTTTCATTTATTTGAGTTATCTTTTATTCTATTCGATTGTATCAGCTTGTAAATTGCAGTGTATTCAAGTAGTAAGACTTGAATAATAAAGCAAGCAAATTAAATCGCAAATGGTCTTTTTTTTCTTATGTTCTGGGAGGTTAGTCACCTCTAATCTAACTAACTTAATTCAATAAACACCCTGCGTAACTAACAAAGAAATTCGAAATCCCTTATCCTTTACATATAGTCAACTTCTGCGAAACCATTTTTTTGGTTTTCTTTTTTGCCTAATTCTGTATTATTAACGTTTTGAGACATCAAAAAATGGAATTAAAAGTAGTGATTATTCCATCAATGAAAAAGAATAATGAAACTGAAAATTTAGAGCAAGCCAAATCAATGTTTGATAAAATACTGGAAGAAACTAGACAAATCAGTGTTTGATCACTTTGGTTGTTGGTGGCTGATGGGCACTCGGGGTTGAGATTGAAAGGATCTAAACCTGAGGATATGGTTGCTGCCTTGCTGGGAACCTGGGGTGGCTTTTTCGGTTTTGGACAAGAGTTAACTCTGGTTACAAAATTTGAATTTGCTATTTGGTTAGGTTAAAGCTTTTAAATGAGGTGGAATGTTATAGGCCTTTGATCGTTTTTAGGTAGATCCTAACCCTTAACTGGACACTCTCCATTTCAAATAGAAGTGGAGAGGATCCGGAACCTAAGATAGCATGCAACGGTGGAGCTAAGATGGTAAAACTAGGAACAGAAATCGTGCATTGGCATCTTCTTTTCCTGCTGCTAGCCTAGAGATGTACGTATACTGTATGGTCCATTAGTCACTAATCACAACCTTATCTTCACTACAAATGTGAGAATAGGAAAACTTTTAATTCCTTCTTGCTTCGCTAACACGTACTACCTCTCTCTTTAGAATATATATTTCTATTCTTATTCATCATTCCGTGTATAGGTGTGGTGCCCTAACTCTAACCATAAAGTTGGTAAAAGGTCCACTTCTTGTTAGCTCGAGCCAAAACCCATTCTAGGAAAAGGCATTAGCTAGCTAGCTAGGAGGCTTCTGAATGTCCAATAAATTTTGAATCTGCGTCAAATTTACCTACATCCGTCACCAAAATCAAAATTAAAAGCATAAACATCAGAATCTTGGGAAAAGCTATTTTAAGCACTCTTAAGATAGATGACAAAAGCTTTTTAGTTTAATTAATTGACATTTTTAGTATTTTCAAATGGAACACCCTTACTCTTCAACTTTTGAATTATATATATTAACATGTTCAATTTAGTTTTCAAATGCTAGTATATTTACTTATTGATTTATATACAGTTTTTTAAAGTTTCATTTTTTTTAAGGTAAAATTTTACTTTCACCTGCTTTTAGTAAATAAAAAAATTATGAAAAAATAAATCTAATCGGGCATTATCTGTGCTTACTAACATATATTGCTAATCGGGTTCAACAAATTAACAAACAATTTTGTAAACCAAATTATAGCAAGTATTAAAGTGTAGTTATTGACTCATAGTTTAAAAAGTAATCTATAATATATCTTCCATGACCAAACATAAGGTACATCCAATAATAATAATAATAATAATAATAATAAAAAAGTCTTTTCATTCCAAAATTTTGCAATTGTATAAAGAAATAACAACAAAACTTATTTACAGTACTTTAAATGCTGTTTTTAGGTTTTCTTATTAAAATTCAATCATGTGTCTATTTAATTAAAAAATACGCATTCATCCCATGAAAAAAAAAGTTATAAAACAAAATTTTAAGATGAAAATCTAAGGAACAACACTTAAATACTGTATCTAATTCTTATCCGAAAAATAAGGTTGATCCATTCCTCTATGAAAATTACCATAAAATGATAGAACTTAGAAATTAAGGGCTCGTTTGGTACTTATGTTTAAACAACAATTTTCTGTTTTTTTGAAAATATGTGTGGGTGAAAAAATGTGTAAAAATATGTGTTATATTGTTTAAAAACTAAAAACATATGTTTAAATTTACGTACCAAACCACCCTAAGTATTCACTGCAGAGAGTCTTACCGTGGGAAAAGGGGCATTCCTGCAGAGAGTATCCCCATAAATTCTGCATGGCTGCAGTTCATCAAAGCCAGAAGGACTCCTTTTTAGCTGTCAAAATGTCTTCTTATGCCGTCTTTTGCACCCTATAGCACGTGCTCGTGGACCACACTTGATATTTTCTCCTATCTCCACCGTTTATGGAAATTTCTTACGGACTTCACTTCCTGACTAAGTAAGTTCTTACTTAATCTTATCCGATAGACTATAAAATAACATGCTTTGGGTCAATTATATACTGTAGTATTTCAAATAATACGTACTGAGGAGTCTTTTTATTTTTATTTATTTTCTCCAATCGGACATTAATTAATTAAGCTATTGTAAGGAAGGAAGAGTAATGCAAATTAATTTTGAGGATATTTCCAATTTGATGAATTGGCTACATTGCCACAATACATTAATTATCTTTACTCCAATTAAAGTTATTGCGTGCAAGCTAGAGCTTTGTTATGTAAAACACAAACATACACACAGCTAATTCATTTCATGTGGAAAAGATGATTTTCTTCCCGCGCGAGGGATTAAGAGTGAGACTATATGTGTATTTAGTTTAGCACTTTTTCTTAGTAGGCGTAAGTGGACTTTTGCCTATTTTCACCAATTAATTAATTAAGCAAAAAACTAATCCAAACCTGCATGCTTCTTTGTTTCCGATGATCACGAATCTAAATTAATTTTACCCCCAAAATCCTAGTCCTGTGATCAGTTTTTCTCAATCACATTTTTCCACTTTCGATAATTAAGATATATATATTTTTTGCAGAAAAAATGTTTTATATAATGCATATAATTAACTGTTATTTGGTACAACTTATTTTTCAACATTTTAAAATTTTAGATTATTTTTAAAAGTAATACCTAAAAGAAGTGAAATTTAGAAAACATGTACCATAGTAAATGCGAAAGATATTTAGAACAAAAAGGGACATCTTGTTGTTTTGTGGAAAAAGATAACAACAAACATGGAACATAGCTAGTTAGTGGTGGCTCCAGGAATTTTTTTCAAAGTATTTTTTAAGAAATATAAATTATATAATCTAATAAAAAGAGAAATTCATATATTAACAACAACAACAATAAAAAAACATGCAAATACATAAAATTTACAATTGCCTTCTACGAGTTTTCATATTTTGAAATCAGTGCATGATAGTCTCATTATCAATACTACAAGCTATATCTTTTTCAATGTACACAACCAAGCAATCATTCATCCACTAAATGTAGAACAAATTATAGAGCAAAATTTAATTTTTTTTGTATAAAAAAAACTGAGAGTGTTCCCAATTTTTTTTTGAAAGGTAGACAAATAAAAAAATTTAAATTATTATATATAAATAAAAAATAAAAAATAAAAAAAATTCAGGTCAGGGTGGGACCACCCTGGCCTTAAGGACCACCTTGGCCTTAAGGTGGCGCCGCAGCTGCAGCTAGCTCAATATCTGTTTGTTTCTTCCTGTAGTTGCCCTTGAAGTCCTGCATGGGCGTATCCAAATCAACGAATTGCTACGCCAAAAAAATATCCATATATCCAAAGTTCTATATAATTGACATCAAGACCACCTTCCTTCAAACACACTCTAAAAGCTAAAAATAAACATAGGCTTATCTAATATTTGTGAGGATGATGCTTCCCTTATTCTTCATTTTCTGTCTCTTCAGCAGCTCCCATGCTGCTGTGCAAGACTTCTGTGTCGCTGACCTCACGGCTCCTCAAGGCCCTGCAGGCTACTCTTGCAAGGACCCTTCAAAGGTCACAGTGAATGATTTTGTTTTCTCTGGCCTAGGCAATCCTGGTAACACCTCAAATCTTTTTAAAGCCGCGTTGACTCCAGCATTCGCTGCGCAATTTCCTGGTGTCAATGGCCTTGGAATTTCTTTTGGTCGTTTAGACGTGGCACCTGGCGGAGTTGTGCCATTTCACACACATCCTGGAGCTTCAGAAATCTTATTTGTTGCGGAAGGAACAATCCTTGCCGGGTTTGTTTCCTCAGCTAACACTGTTTACTTTAAATCCCTTAAGATGGGTGACATTATGGTTTTCCCTCAAGGATTACTTCACTTCGAAATAAATACGGGAGGGACTGTGGCTATTGGATTTGTTAGCTTCAGTAGTTCAAACCCAGGTCTCCAAATTCTGGACTATGCTTTGTTTGGAAACAATTTACCTACTGAATTGGTAGCAGCGACTACTTTCCTTGACACAGCTCAGATTAAAAAGCTTAAAGGTGTTTTTGGTGGAACTGGTTAAGGTCTTCGGAGATCATCTACCAATAAAAATATTTCCTCAAGGGTTATAGATTTTTAATAAGTGCATTTATGACTAGTATGCGAGCCAACATTCCGTTGATGGCAAATGTAAATGTCTTTGACGAAGCAAGATAAATAAATGCTTGATATTTATTTTGTGTTCCGATTAAATGGGATATACTTATCCCACAAGCCCTAAGATAGTTGCAATATCTATTCCAAATTGCTTACTGAGTATATTAACAATAAAATTCTGTAGGGAGAGACCATTAAAATCATCATAGTAGAAATGTGGCGATGATTATTCTACTTATGAGGAATTGCATTTGAAATCTTAAATTATCTACCATCAAATTCGATAACCTTGTCAACTCTTTTGTATGGTCCAAACTTCTTGATGGGTCACGTATTCCAAGAGTCATTCCCTTGCAACTTTTATTTAGAATCATAAACGAGCTCAATAGTCAGGGCCGCTCTATACATTTTGGGCCTAAAGTGAGAACTAAAATGGAGTCTTTTTTATACTTAAGTATTAATTAAATTAATATTTATTTAATATTTTTATATTATAATATATTTTATTTAAAATCTAGTTTCCTCACCTTTTGAGATGTAAATTGACTAATTAAATTTTTGTATTCAAGTTCTTCTAACATCTCATTTTTAATCGATAATATAGCTAATTCACTTATTCTTTCTTGGGACATTATCGATCTTAAATATGATTTTATTAATTTTAATTTTGAAAAACTTTTTTCTACAAAAACAATAGTAACAAGTATTGTTAGTAAAAACCTATAAGCAATGCATGTATTTGGAAATGAATTTAATCTTTTTATATAATTTAGTATGTCAATTGGAGTATAATCTTTTATTTGTAAAATTTCTTTTAAAACGTTTAACTTTGAAATAAATCTAAATCATCAATATCATAATAAACATCATGTTTGAGAAAAGATTCAAGTTTAAGACAGTATTTTTGTAAACTATTATCATCTAGTGATTTCAATTTTGTGAAGTTATATAGAAAACCAAAAATATCTTCATATATTTGAAATTGTTCAAATCTATTCTCAATTGAACTAATTGCTTTATCTACTATATATAAGAAATAATCAATTCTAAAAGATTTTTTAGTAGAACGTGTTGTCTCATTATGAACATTTTCATCAAATTGTTTCTTTCTATGAATTATGTGTTTCTCACAAAATACAGGTTCTATTTCCATTTCCAATGCAATTTTTATTAGATGCATTCATTGCAGATATAAATCCATTTTCTCTATATCCTTTAAAATAAGAAATGAGACCTTTTAGTTGATCTATAGCAACATCAATGTGCATGTCTTTTAATTGTAAGTTTTTACTAACAAAATTGACAGCAAATAATATGTCGTACCAAATAGTCATACCCAATAAGAACTCAAAGTTTTCAATTTCATATGTTGCTAAACAATTAGCTTCACTTTTTATTTTAGGATCTTCACTTGTTTGTGCTAATTGCAACAAAGCATCTCTTATTTGTGGATCTTGGAATTTTATTGCTTTTACACTTTCAATGCATGCTTCGGTCACATGAAACAGGAGTGTCCTACATATCTCAAGAGCATTAGGAAGAGTAAGGCACTCGCCGCTACTTTGAGCGACACTAAGCCTGAGGATGATTCCGACAATGAGGATGACGAAATCTTGAATGCCTTCACTACCACTGTCAATCCTACTGAGGGGATTATTGAAGATGTGGATGAAGAAGAAGAATTTGTGGAGTCCAAGTTTGAGAAGATGGATGATCAAGATGATATCCATACAGCCTATGAGAAATTATACAAGCTTTCTGAGAAATATGAGAAACTTTATAGGTTGACTACCAAGAAGCTCAATGATATGGAACTTAATCGTGAAGAGCTTTCCACAAAGTTTGATGAAGCTAATCAGACTATTGGAGCATTGAGGTTCGAGAACAATTCCTTAGCTGAGAAGACCAAGGAGTTTAAAGTGAAGCTATTTCAAGTCAGAGCTCAATTGGAGAGGACTTCAAGTGCAAAACTTGATGAGATGCTTTGTCTTCAGAAATCTGCTTCTGATCAAACAGGTTTAGGGTATGGTTTCTCTTCTTCTAATATTGCTTCTACTAGTATTACTGTTTTTGTTCCTCCTAATAATAATGCTATTGAGAACAATGATGTTAAAACCGATATAGCTAGTGAAAACATAGACAAAGGTAAATCTATCTTAGGAGCACCCCCTAAGCAAGATAAGAAGGAAGCTAAAAACTCTAGGGCTAAGAAGGCTAACTCTCAAAAGCCTAAACAAAAGAAGCAGCATCTTTGTCATCATTGTGGAGTTGTTGGTCATACTCGACCAAATTGCTATAAGTGATTAGCCACTCAACACAGCAACGGCATGATAGCATCTGGAAGCCAGAATAAGTTTCAATCCTCTCTTGCTCCCCTAGGAGATCTTCTCAAAGCCCTCATGTTCTTTTTGAATTTGAACGGTTTCAATTCTTTCCCACCGCCGGTTCAAGGGCTTAGTCAAAGGAAATGTTTTTACAAGGTGTGGAAGGAAAAGGGTTCCAAGTTATTCTATCACTTTCTTCTCTTTCATTGTGTTTTTGTTTTTGCTTAACTTGTGTGTTTTGCTTTCTTTCTTAGTCAGTCTAGTTTTTTTTGCTTTACTTTGTTTAACATGTTTTTGTTTGTTTTCAATTTTGTTTATTTTGTTTTTGATATAAAAATTTTAAAAAAATTGAAAAATTAGAAAAATACAAAAACAGTGTGTGTTATGTGTACATTGGTACTTGTGTACCTTGGATGTCCATTGAAACAAAATTTTCTAAACTTTGTATCTCTTGTAGCTTAGATGAGCATCTCTATGCACAACTAAGCAAATGATTTTTGTGGCTCGTGTTTGTGATGAGTAAGGTTAAGTGATCTCTTGTACTTAACACTCGTATCATACTTTTTGATGGGAATGACTAGAAAATCTAAAGAGAAAGGCATAAATAACCATCTCACCACTGTTGCCCGTCAATCATGAAATGACATTTGTGTGTTTCGATATAGCAAAATTGGAAGGTCAAGAGCTTAACATAATTGGGTATTTCTTTTCTATCACTTATATGCCCATGCATGATTTGCTTAAAAAAAATATGCAAAGAAAAATAAAAAGAAAAAAAGATCGAAATGCTTTTGCAAGCTTGTATTCTAGGAGATGTGAGAGTTATAGGATGTACCTCGAAGGTGATAGTCCCCATCAAACAGTTTTGATTGTGTGTGAGTTAAAGTGATCTTCTCATATCTCAAATCGTCATAACATGTATACACTTATGCAATCTTGCGATGTTTTTCACACACAACACGCAATATTCTTTGCTACTCCTGATACATGTGCAAGTACAATGTGCTTTGGCCATCACAAAGTTTACATGTGTTAATGTATACTCACTAAACTATCTTGACACATTTTTGAAATATAAAATTGGTTAGACTTGTTTAGTATGTGTGTGTGTGTGTGTGTGTGTTTGGGATCTATGTGCTTAAAATTGTTCTTGAGAGATGATTTTGAGAGCTTAAAATGTTGATTGGATCCTTGGTTGAGTCGCATGCTTGATTGCATTCATATCTTTATTTTTCCATTCTTGAAAAACTGATTTTAAGCAATCTTGACACCTGGTTATCTATTGAGCTTTTAAGCTGTTTCTTATCGCAATCTCGACACTTCCTCAACAGCTAGGTGGATTGATCGAGAAAGTTCTTGGATCCTTAATAGCCTCTCGACAGTTGATGGATCGATTGAGCTTCTTTTCTTATGTCGTTGCCTTGTACCTTGACACCTTCTAGACACCTGCATCTGTCAACGTTGTTTTTCTCGACACCTTCCTCGACAGATGGCTCGACACCTCTCAACACCTCTATCTGTCGAGATTTACTGACCTTCTATATAAAGGTCCAGCGCAATCCAATTCTCATTTCTCTCGATTTCTCTCTCGATAGCTTCGTGTTCTCTCCTCCCAAACCTCTCTCACTCACTCCAAACTTCTTCCTCAAGGTTTCTTCAAGCTTTTACAAGTTTTTCTTCACTTGGTAAGCTTCGAATCTCTCATTTACATGCATTTTTATGTTTTGAAACCTACGTTTTGGGGTTTTTGAAAAATTTTGGGGTTTTTCAAAATTGATGAGTTATTGTTGAAATTTTGGGATGGTTTTTTGCTTAAATAAGTTTAAAATCTCATGCATTGCATCACATAAACATTATAACAGTATTATCATGCATTTAGATGTGTACAAATTGATTGTGTGCTGGTAGGATTGGATTGGGCTAAGCCCATGATGCAATTTCTTTTGCATGTCACATGTTTATGCATTCCTCATGCATACGTATTCCTTTTTCAATATACTTGCTATATTTGAAATGTGTTGGGACTTTTCTGATTGTCTCTTTCTCTCCCTCTCTTTTCTGTTTACGTTAGTCGTGTCTATGACACCTAAGCGTAAGTCAGCTCCGTTCCAAAACCCTCTTCGTTCCAGGGCATTGTCTTCGTCTTTTGATCTTACTCCTTCTCATATTTGGTTCCGTGATGAGGATGCCCGAAAGGACATCTTAGAGAACTTTTCTCAACGAGGTGTTCATTCGGAATGCTGAGTCATTTTGGCAGACTTCGCCGACACTGACTTACTCGATGTCATTCACAGTCAGGGTTGGGAGTCACTATGTGACGTCCCGGTCACATGTCCATTCGTGTTGTTTCAAGAGTTTTACTCCAACATGCATGGATTTGATTATTCAGTACCTCTCTTTCATACTCGCGTTCGAGGTACGTGCATTGTTGTCACACCGCAGCTTGTTATGGATGTGCTTCGTGTTCCGAGGGTAGAGCATCCTAACTACCCCAAATGTGAGCATCTGAGGAATGTGTCCAAAGACGAAATGATTTATGCTTTCTGCAAGCGCCCTTCTGATTGGGGTGATCGTCAACTTACACCATGTAAGGCCTTTGCTAAAGGTCCTAGATTCATAAATATAGTGATGACTTTTGTTTTGCACCCACTCTCTCACTACAACTCTATCACAGAGCATTGTGCTCGATTTTTGTTGTCTCTTCTTGAACATCTTACTATTGATTTTCCTTCACCTTTCATTCTTTCTCATATAGATGTGTATAGGGATATGGCTAACCGTGATAAGCTCATTTTCCCTTCAGCTATCACGCATATTTTATGCCATTTTTCTGTTCCTTTTCCCTCTTCCAACCATTTTTCTATCATGTGTGCCATAGACGCCACTACCATTAAATGTAGCAAGGCACAATTTAGGTCACGACAGTCGGATTCAGTAGCTCCTCCCTCCCATTCGGCTCCATCTCGTTCTGCTCCATCCACAACCGCTCCCTTTTCTTCTATGAGTGATATGGCACTTGTAGACATCATGACGCAACTGCAGCGCATGGATGCTCGCCTTGATACACTCTCTACAGAGTTGTATTAGGTGAACGTTTGTGTCAGTCGTCTTGCATGGCGGCAGGCGATTATGGGTGGCTTTGCTCCTGAGACTTCTCCTCCACCTCCTCTAGTGGCTTCTAATTTTGAGGATGAGGATGATGATGATGGTGATGACGATGATGCATCTGATGATGATGATGATGGAGATGTTAGCTCTACCGATGAGATGTCTATTTGACACTCTTACCCTTTATCACTCGTGATAAAAAGGGAGAGTAGTTTTGGATATGAGAGTAGTCATTCTTAGGGAGAGAGTTAGTATATGGCATTTTTGTTAGGGGCAGTGTTGATATTTTTGAGGGATGTAGTGAGGATTACATGTATCTTTTTCTTTTCTCTTTTTTAGATACATTTATTCTGGTACATGGGTCTTGTGACCGTTATTGACATATATTGTACTTATTTTCTTTCTATGATGATGTATGTTTCTTTCACCTACCCTTGCATGTGTTGTTTTTTTTCTTTCTTTATACACATGGTTCTTATTACTTGTATGTAATCTATTATTTCTGTTTCACACAAAGATGCCTTGATGAGTTTTGTTTAAAGTGTTTTAGAAATACAGGTTGTCAAAGTCTACTTGCCATAAACTCTCTTCTTGCAAAGTTTTTCAAGAGTTTGTGTTATGATAGATTTTATTGTATTCAACAAGTGAATATGAGTTGAGTGATTTATGACTTCTCTCATATGTTCATTTGTTTGTTGTGGTTTTGTCATGGATTGCCAAAGAAGAAGATTGTTAAGACATATGTGATTCATTTGTTAGGAACATATGTCACTATTTTATGTAATTGGCTAATCCTTTGACAAAACGCACTTTATTTGTAATTGGATAGATCTAGGATGTGTTTAATACTTCAAGAAACTGTATTTCAAGATCAAGTGTTAAAGCCATGCAAGTCTGTCCAAGAAACAAGCTGAAGAAGTGTTGTTCATTAAAACTCAACAGCTAGCTCGACAACTAGCTATCTATCAAGACCTGCAGAGTCGTTGAAGCTCGTGGCTCGATAGCAGCTCGACAAATAGGGTATCTGTCAAGGTTTATAAAAAACAGAATTCCAGTTCTGTTTTGACTCCAATCTGTGATTATGTGTTTGGGCTTTCTTTTCTTACAACCCTAGGCATATAAAGTGTTCACAAGTTATACAAGTGTTGAGCAAAGTTTGTTCAAGCAAATTGTGACCGGAGACAAAATTTGCCCTAATTCATCATTCTTGTGAAGAAGTTGCTGTATTTGTGCACCGTAAGGTTTTGTGACCAAGCATCTTCTTGATCTTCATCGTTGAGATAAACTGAAGAACTTTGCAGCCAACAATCTTCTCTAGTTGGTGGTTGAAGTCGCATACTAGGATCCGCACAATTGGTCAGTCACATACTGTGAGCCATGTATCAAAAGGAGAAGTTATCACTACAGAACAAGTCCAATTAGGTATTGGGGTAAGAGTTCAACTGTAAGTTGGTATAAGGTATTGAGATTCCTTTACTTGTAACCGTTTGTTGTAATAATAGTGGAATTTCGGGAGTAGTGACCTTAAAATCACCCGGTGAGGTTTTTGCTGTGTTGGTTTTCTCCATTCGTAAACAAATCACCGTGTTAATTTATTTTTCGCTGCATACTTAGTTTATTGGTGATTTGTTATGCTACCACGTGTTTGCATGTTAATCTGATTAATTAATAATCTTGACTAATTAATCAATTAATTCATCACAAGGGGTCAATTGATTTTTGGCCTATCAAAATGCACTATATAAGTAAATTACTTTGTTATTAATCATGAATTTTCTTTATATATATATATATATATATATATATATTTTTTTTTTAAGAAATAAGAACTCATTTCTAACTAAATGATTAATTATTATTATAAAAAACGTACCTAAGAGAAACCAAGAACTTAAATGGGTGTCCTTTGTTTTGCTTCTTTATGGTAGACTACTTTTAACATAATATCCATACATGAAATTTATTTAATCAAAATTATCATATACAAAATACATATGAGTAAGTTGCAACTTGAAAAAAAAAACAAAAACATGGGGTGCAAGAAGGATTTTATGGAAAGACCATTGGTGAATATGTATAAGTTTTTAAATTTTGATAATAGATTTTAAGTTGGAGTAGGATTTAAATTTCTGAAACTTAGATGATAAAGTTTTAGCTAAATTAAATTATAACTAAATCTCATCCCTTGATTCAAGAAAATATATCCTAACAATTAATGGAATAATTTTTTAAATAATTAATAAAATGTAAGATGCAACTTGAGGGGGGGGGGAACATGAGGTGTTGTGTGGGATTTTGGATTTTATTTTAAAATTTATTTATTTTTATTTTATTTTTTCTAGGGAAGGTAGTTAAATTTTTTTTACAATAAACTTTTAGTTCGAATAGAATTTAAATGATAAAGTTTTACGAAATTAAACTATTATTAATTTTACCCCTTAATTTGAGGAAATATATCCTAATAATTAGTAAAAAAAATTAATTTAATAATTAAAGAGAGTAGTTGTTCATTAGGAAAAAAAATTATTCCAAAGAGAGAGAGAATATCATATAAATTTATCAACTCTTATGAATCTATACAACATGTATATCATTCTAATACAAATACATATGTGTAAGTTTCAACTCAAAAAAAACAAAAAAAAAAAAAAAAAAAAAAAAAAAAAAAAACAAACAAACAAACAAAACAAAAACGTGGGGTGCAAGAGAAATTCTATGGAAATACCATTAGTAAATATATATATATATATATATATATATTGAAATTTTGATAATAGATTTTTAGTTGGAGTTGGGGCATGTTGCATAAAGAAATTGATAAGAATAAATAAGTTGTTGTCTCTATCAATTGAAACTTAGATGCATATTGAATGTTTTGTTAAAACACTTATTGTTATTTTATCTAAAGAAATTGATAAAAACAAATAAGTTGGCATCTCTATCAATTGAAACTTAAATGCATGTTGCATGTTTTGTTAAAACACGTTGTTATTTTATCTAAAAAAAATTGATAAGAACAAATAAGTTGAAATAATATTGTAATTTGGTGAAACTACCTAGCGCAACCATGACTTCTATGCTCAACTTTTATTATATAGTATATGATATGACATGATGTGAAACTAGGTTTCAATAACATATAATTTTTATTTAACTTCTGGCATGTTATTTTGAAAATTTTTCAACAATAAATTTAATTCAATGATTTTCTAATAATCCCTTTTATGCCTCTAAACTCACTAAAAATATTAAAGTGCAACCAAAAATGTGGAAAATAGGAATTTCTTACTTTCTATGTGTAGGAACAAACTAATGTGGCATTCCATAATTTTTTCTAGATTATTATCATTTTTTTCAACATTTTTAGTCATTTATCAAAACCAATACACACTCACACACAAGACTCGTCACACGTGATTTGCACGTGTGATTAGACTCTTTTTTATCTTTTATTTTGGATTTAGTGAATTAATTTTTAAAAATGAGATAGAAATAGTGTTATAATTTTCAGGATCTTTATTTATGTGAGAATTGATAAAAGTTTGAAAGACTTAAATCCTAGGAACTTTTTTAAAAATAGTAAATTACTTTTTTAACCGGTTTGTATTTTTAAATTTAAAATTATTTAACTAAAAGATAAGGGTATTTTAAAGAGTTTAAGAATTTGAGTAAGGATATTTTAGTATACAAAATGATGAAACCCAAACAAGAAATCATGTTTTATATATATATATATATGAAAATTTTGGTTCTCATGATCTTTGTGTTTAAGGATAGATTAATGTTGCGTCTCATAATTTTCTCTTAACTTTTCCAAATTTTTATAACTTTCAGTCATTTGTCAAAAACCATAAAAATTATTTAAAAAAATTAGAGACAATAAAAAAAATCTGGGAAAATGTGAGTTACATAATTTTTATGTAAGGTAACAGAGTAGTGTAGCTTCCCATATACTTTTCTTCCAATTGTATTAAATATTCTCAGTTTTCTGAATTAATTACCAAAACTAATAAATTTTACAACAACCTTCACAACTCATCTCATATATAGGGAAAAATGCCCATACACCCCCTAAACTTTCAATTACTGGCCAAAAGACCCCCTCAACTTTTATATTGGTCAATTTACTCCTTAAACTATTCAAAACTGTCAAATCAATACTTCAATTAGTCTCACGTTAAAACACTAACGGATTAAGCACGTGGTACTCACGTGACTTTTAAAAACAAAATTAATCACACAAAAGTCCAAAACCCAATAAAAAGAGGAAGGAAGAGAACCAGGTCCGATGGTGAAAGAGCTTAGGCGGTCAATTCAGAGCCACTGTGAGCTTTCCCCTGCTGTCTCACCGCCCTTGTCCCGGCGGTGCCTTGGTGGTTCCGCCGCACTGTTCTATCTTGGTATGTGTTTTTTTTTTTTCTTTCCTTGAGTTTAAATCCACAATGAACTTTTTTTTTTTAATCTCCATGTACGAATTTCTATAATAGAAATTATTGGTTTGGTTTAATTTTTGGGTTGGGTCTCTGTGAGCTTGGTTTGGTGTTGTACCACCTGGTATGTTTGTTTTTCCCCTCTTACGTATTGCTATTTAAATCCACAAAGAACTTGTTTTCTATCTCCATGTGAGAATTTCTATAGTAAGACTTATTTGTTTGTTTTAATTTTTGGGTTGGGTCTCTGTGAGATTCTTTTTTCTTTTCTTTTTTTTTTATCTCCATGTGTCATTCACTGGGTGTTTGATTAAATGCCTGAGAGACGTATAGCTACTGCTCTGATGGTTTAAACAATGAAGCCTGAAATTCCCTGTTTGTGGCTTTGCTGAGTGCACCAATGCAGATTCCACTGCTAGCTTTCTTAACTTCAGCAATTGAGCCATTGACATGCCCATCTTATGTTCATTGCCTCTGATAGTAAACATTGACACCTACATGTCCATCCCATCTCATATCACCATAGCAGCACAGAAGTGTTAATCTAGATGTGTAGCATCACAGTTAATTTTGAAAGAGCCAAGAGAGGTGCTTGCCAGTGAATTATCTGCCTATCACTGCTGGTTGTGTTCTGAGTTCTGTTGATCTGAAACTGCTTCATGCTCCTGGAATTTCTTGTCTAAAACAGCTAGCATGCTCAAACATTGGTTTGTTTACTTTGCTTATTAATTTCTTTCTGATTCATTGTTTTTATAACCTCGCACAAATTTCAGATGTCATAATTGGAAGGCTAGTAGCATTCCCCACTCTTCTTGAGCCTAGGACAATTCTTTTTGGGATAGTTGCCTTTAAGAGTGGATTTTAAAGCGATTCATTGTCATTTGGTGGAGAGTGCATACATTAAGAGGACAATTCATTTTGGGGCAGCTGTCTTTTTTGTATTTTAGAAACTTTGGGGTAGCAGCTGTCTTTAATTTAGCATTTTGTGGGTCATGCTAAGCCACCACCGTGGAAACTAGTATCATTGATCATGTGCATAATCCATTTATAAATGGTAAACAATGATATTGATTAGTAGCAACCGTGCATATTGTAATATTTTGAATTATGTGAATTGAATTAGCAACAATCACACACATGTGCATGTGCAAATTGTTTTTTTTTTCCCCCACTATTCTCTCTCTCTCTCTCTTTATATATATATATATATATATATATTTTTTTTTTTCTCTAGCTCTTCTATTAACGTTCTTGTTAATTTTGTATTGTAGCCATGGATGAATATCCATTGTCACTCCCTGGAAATTCACCTTCTATGCCAAATGTACAAGCCCCTCAATCCCAATATGATTCTATTGAGGCTGATGGCCAATCTGAAATTGTTAATGTTCCAATTGATGTTGAGGATGATGAAGATTACAATTTGAGTGATTTTTCTGAATCTGATGATGATATAAATGAAGATTTTGGTATGGAGGATGATGGAATCAATAAAGCAATTGGGGGCAAGCAGCTTGAGGGAGTTTCAAATGGTGAAGGAGACTCAGATCATGGGGATAGTGATGAGTTAAGGAGTGTAGAAGGGTCATCTAATGATGAAGGGAATTCAAGGCCTAGGTTCCCTGAGTTTAACTAGCGCATTAGCATGGAGAATGTACAGTTAGTGAAGGATCAAAAATTTGCATCACATGTAGTCTTCAAGGAGGCACTAAAGGAGTGGTGTATTAAAGAAAAACATGATTTTGAGTATAAGCACAATGATAAGTGGAGAGTGACAGCTATATGTAAAAAAAAATGTGGTTGGAAGATGAATGCATCCCAAACGCAAATGGGAGATGCCTTTCAAATCAAAAGTTTTAAGAGCATACATACGTGTTGCAAGGATCATAAGAATAGTAAGATTTCTTTAAGGTGGCTAGCCAATAAATATTTGCCATTCTTTAGAGATGATCATACTTGGACAGCAAATGCATTGAAGGGTGCAGTGTTTAGGGACCATGAAGTTGATGTGACTTTGGACCAATGTTATAAGGCTAAGAGAATGGCCTTCAAGATGATACATGGTGCTGAGAAGAAACAATATGAGAGACTTTGGGACTATGCATCTGCTATTTGGAAGTGGAATGTGGGTAGCACAGTGAAAATACAAACTGCAAATGATGTGTTTGAGAGAATGTATGTTTGTCTTGATGCTTACAAAAGGGGATTCTTAGCAGGTTGTAGGCCACTTATTGGGATGGATGGTTGTCATTTGAAGGGCTTAAAGTTATTGCATAAGAATACCGATTGATTTCCATTGAACTTCGTTTTATTGTAAGAAGCTAAGAGTAAAGCTTTATAGTATATACATTTTTATTTTTTTGTCTGATATTTTATGATGGATGAAGATTGAGATGCCTTTGCAATTAAGATGATACTTTCTTCTAGTTGCTATTTCTAAAGAATTGATTCTAGGGTAATCATTTATTTTTAAACCTTTATTGTTATTTTTGGGTTCTATTAATGGATGTCTAAGGGCATCGATTAAGGGATGTTCCACCCTCAAATGACATGGTATTGATTCTATTGAATATCAATAACAATATCAACATGTTCAATCGTGCGTGAAGAGAAGATTAAAAGGGCGTTTGTGGGCATGAAGAGGGAGCAAAGGTTGCAATATACATTTTTGTAATAGCATCAATACTCAATAGTGTTTAATGTAAATGATGCAGAACAATATTTGATCACACCAGTTATTTATATTTATATGAACTATAAAATCTAAGGATATTTGGCTCCAAAAAGTTCCAAAAGCTCTTTTTTAAAAGAAAATACAAATCTGAGCATGACAACATATAATTACTAAACTTGAGAAAATATATTGCCATTAATTTCATAAGTTGAACATTACATAGTTGTGAATATTTTTATATTACATTACATCTAATTTTCACATATAGATACATTACATTACAAATCCTTTTTTTTTTTAGTACTCCTACATATTTAGTCACTGCAAATAAAGATGACTTTCAATGTTAACACTTGGACCCCATACAAAAGGCTATCACAATCTCACTATTGATTTAAGAAACCACTAATAATCACCAAAGCCACTTAGGGATTCTCTTATGCATTTTAGCTTCATTCTTCAACCTTCCATTAGTGTCCAATAGTCTAGTAATTACACTTTTTTCTCATTGGTGTGAATTCAATGTCATGCCTCTCAAAGTAGTTATATACATTACATTTTTCAGTCTTCAATCTGATCACTTCAGATAGCTGCATTCCCTGCAACAAACAGTTTTTAAAATCATAAGAACCCCAGGTTACATAAACCAATAATTTTTTATACTACATTCTACTACAATTATATACTACCAAATGCCAAGTTTGAATGAAATTTTAACACAAATCATTTATAAGCCGTGTGCACCTAAACTAACCGTTACCCTTCATCAGAAAATGATTAATAAAACTGGACAGGAAAAGGTTATAGATAAGAGGTGTGTCACTTGCCACTTTCCCTGTAGGTTTGTATCATGAGAATTTAACCACACCAACACAATTCTGATGTAGAGAACGCTGATTCAAATAGAATCAAAACACACAAAATGCAATTAAGTTAGACAAAGCTTCTTGTACCATAGAAGGAGTTAGACCTGTGAAAAAAATATCAAATACTAAGGCCCATCTATTGGAAATTAATTTATAATATATAATCCTATATATATATATATATAAATCAATTTAATAGTAAACCTTCTCATTATTAACTAGAATAGATTACTTGTGATTATTCGAGCTGGCTTTGCATACATAATTAAATCTTGGAGCCAAAACAAATAGGTAAGATTACAATTTGGCAGCAGTGGCAGCTCTACTTGCTGCCAAGAGTACTTCAGGGAAGGTTAATAGAATTCTCTACAATTTTCTCACAGCCTGCAATTTTATCACATAAAGGAGTGTGAAAGTGTTTACTTGGAACAGATTGGTGGCCATCCTACAACCTGTGCCCTGCCACACACAAAACACATACACTTAAAATTTATTAAAGGGTGTCATAATCAACTTCTTAGCTAATGCAATTAAGATTGTATTACGAATAGAGAGATTCAATTTCCTTTGTGAAGGGCCAAACAGTTGAAATTCCAAATGAATAAGACTTAGTTGAAAGATTTAGAGACAAATCTCCCTAAAAACCCAAATTATAGGCAGGGAAGATTTTATCCACTTTTCTATTTAAGAGAAACTGCAAAACGCAAGTACTAGGGGAGGGATCTTGAGGACAAACTTATGCTTATGCAAAGCCCCAAAGAGATCACCAAAAAAAAGAAAAAAAAGAAAAAGGAAGATAAACAACTAAGTGAAGTTCAAGGACAATATCATTTGGTTGTTATAACTTTTCCACCCTCAAGAATGGAGCCAATATCATCAAGGACAAAGCCCTAACAATAAAATGGTTGGGATATTAATACCGAGTTACTTCAGGAATCCTTCAATATGAAAGCAATAATCATACTCATTGTGACAAAAACATTATTCCCAACAAATCATATGTGTGAATCTGGTTCCAAAATTTGCCAAATATTTAATAAAAATCTCATAATTTCAAAACTTTCATCATTGGAAAAACAGGCAAGACATAGTAACATAGTCATACTGGCCTTTTGTTATCAAAGAGCAAGATCCTGGCACCAAGACTTTAAACCTGGCATATAC
The DNA here is from genome assembly GCF_001633185.2 of Quercus lobata. Lineage (NCBI taxonomy): Eukaryota > Viridiplantae > Streptophyta > Magnoliopsida > Fagales > Fagaceae > Quercus > Quercus lobata. The sequence goes on from NC_044914.1 coordinate 628,212, forward strand.
TCTCCATCATAAACCATATGATACAACCCAACACAATAAGATTTACTTGAGTAAAATCCACAAATGCTATTCTAAATAGGTCTTGGTCAAGATAGAGAAGTGAAATATTGAAAAAATATCATAAATGATCAAGGGTCTCTTAGGCAACAAATGAATAAGTGAAACACATGAATGATCCCAGATATTTTACCCTAGTTAATTATTTGCAATTTGTATCTTCATTGATGCGTGCAGCCAATTTCAGGCTTCATTGTTTAAACCATCAGAGCAGTAGCTATACGTCTCTCAGGCATTTAATCAAACACCCAGTGAACGACACATGGAGATAAAAATAAAAAATAAAACAAACAAGAATTTCACAAAGACCCAACCCAAAAATTAAAATAAAAAAATAATTCTTACTATAGAAATTCTCACATGGAGATAGAAAACAAGTTCTTTGTGGATTTAAATAGCAATACGTAAGAGGGGAAAAACAAACATACAAGGTGGTACAACACCAAACCAAGCTCACAGAGACCCAACCCAAAAATTAAACCAAATCAATAATTTCTATTATAGAAATTCATACATGGAGATTAAAAAAAAAAAAAAGTTCATTGTGGATTTAAACTCAGGGAATGAAAAAAAAAAAAAAAAAAAAAAAAAAAAAAAAAGAAGAAGAAGAAGAAGAAGAAGAAGAAGACATACCAAGATAGAACGGTGCGGTGGAACCACCAAGGCAACGCCGGGACAAGGGCAGCAAGACAGCAGGGGAAAGCTCACAGTGGCTCTGAACTGACCGCCTGAGCTCTTTCACCATCGTACCTGGTTCTCTTCCTTCCTTTTTCTGCTGGGTTTTGGACTTTTGTGTGATTAAGTTTGTTTTTAAAAGTCACGTGAGTACCACGTGCTTATTCTGTTAGTGTTTTAACGTGAGACTAACTGAAGTATTGATTTGGCAGTTTTGAATAGTTAAGGAGTAAATTGGCCAATATAAAAGTTGAGGGGGTCTTTTGGCTAGTAGTTGAAAGTTTAGGGAGTGTATGAGCATTTTTCCCTCATATATATATGGATTGCCCTTAAGTCTTAGAGGAGGGAGACCCAAACCAGAGGGTGTGCACCCCACGCCCATGAGTCAGCAACCCACCAATTTACTTGAGAAAATTTAAATAATATATACATATATATGCTTAAGAAATTATCGAAAATTTCAATAATGTATTTTAGTTATGAGGAGCAAAATGGTGCAAACAATAGGATTTGAATTAGGTCCAATGCATCCAATGCACTGGACTAGTTGATATGGTAACACATGTCACCATCTCAACGGATACCACTGGACAATGGACCCAAACAATGTATTAAAATGAGTCATGGGTGAGCTCCACTTGCTTTCTAGATTCTGTTTGGAAAATGCTTTTATTATTATTATTATTTTTTCATTATTTTAGTCCTTTTGGATTTGGGTGTTTAACCCTATAATTTTATTTAAAGTTGTGACTTTGTTGGACTATAAAATTTGGTGGCCAATATTATATTTTTATTTTGTAACTAATCACTAATCCGCACGATGCACGGAAAAACTATTGATTTGAAAAAAAATATATATATATATATATATATATATATTTAACTTCTATACTTTTTTATAGTTCAGAAGTGTTGTCTAACATTGAGCGTTATTGAGTTGCAAGTGCATAGTTACCGAAACCTACAAAGTAATTTACAATTCTTAAATTAATAAAGTAAAACTCCCAATAATTATACACACACACACTCAAAACTAATATAAACTACAAATATATAAACAAATGATATAAGGAAGATACACCAAGTTTCAAATTTGAGTAGCAATATAGCTTTCTCGTAGTAATAACAATATAGACAATTCAAAACATGGAACAATTTCAAAATTATAATACCTAATTCCATTATCTTTTATGTTGAATCCAAACAAATAATTAATTGAAAAAATAATTAATCAACCAAAAATCATAGCTTTTAATCAGAAAACAAAAAATCACATGAACCTAAATAAAAAGCATTTAAGGTGAAAAATTAAGATCAACCTACTGAGACGCAAATACCAAAAACTCCAAAACTTAAAACTTCAAAATTTATAGAATCCCCAAATTCTACATCAAAACCAAACCAAATTCAACAAATTTATATATAACATACCAAATAAAAATTTATTATTCCCCAGGCTGGAAGACATAAGTTGCAACTATAATTTTTCTCCAAAAAAATAGAGATGTTTTATCTGCTATGTACAATTTAAAAAAATAATTAGTAGAAATTTCGACCCAAAAATGAAAACCACGAAAACAATGTCAATATAAATATGGAGATTAACTCAAATACTCAAAAGAAAATCAATTCTAAACATAACAAAAAAATAAGATAGAAAGAAAATCCCAAGCACATATGAAAGCAAATAAAATATTCGACATAAAAGATAAAATTCATTAATAATAATATAAACAAATATCCACATATGTTGAATTGAAATTTTATTAATAATAACAATATAAACAAATTAGACATAAAATTCATTAATCAAAGAAGAAAGTTGAATAAGATTACTTGCGTTTTTATTTATTTATTTTTACGTTAGGTTTTTTTTTTTTTTTTAATCCTAAAGTGAAGTTAAGTTTACGGTTTTAAGGTGGTAATTGCTAAGGTTTTGAGGAAGGAGAAGAGACTCCTAACAAGAGTCCTTCTCTTCTTTTTTTCTTAATCCTAACTTTTTTTTTTTTTTTTTGAGTCTTTTTTTTTTTTTTTATTCCTAAAGTGAAGTTAAGTTTAGGGTTTTGAGGTGATAATTGTTAGGATTTTGAGGAGGAGACAGGAGTCTCTCTCTCTTTCCCTCTTTTTCTTAATCTAACATGAATCCTTTTTTTTTTTTTTTTTTTGAGTCCTATTTTCAAACTGGGTCTCTTTTTTTCTTTTTCTTTTTTGAGTCCTATGAAATTTTTTGTTTTTATATAAATGTAAGGACTCAATTTGTAACGACCCTAAATTGGTGCGTTGGGTTCGAACGTTAAAGGCCCAAACAATAAAATTTGTAGAGCGTAGATTAAAAGGTTAGGTCTTGGTCACCGGACGTTAGTTGGTCATGGTGTTCACAATAATTGCACGAGGGTGAACCGTGCTTACCCAAGAAGATTTTCTTTTTATCATGGCTTGGGGGGCTCTGGTTCTTGGCCCTCATCCCAGGAGTTTAATGCTCTTCTTATTCCTTTCTCTTTTGGTTGCACCCCCCCCCCTTTTGGTGCCTGAGTTCTTACATTATATAGCCCCTCTCAGTTGATCCTGACCTTCCATTTGTTGATCAGGCAGGTAATTACTCGAGTGCCTGTCCCATCAGCCGCCTCCCCCCACTTTCTGTTAGTTGCAATAACCGAAACCACACTGTTCAAGGGTCTTTTCCCATCAATATGGTTAGGACGTTTGTTGGCGCATTCAATGCGAAGGTGACGTCTTTTCCTTGAGCCACTCCCACACTGTACCCCCGTGCGAGTCTCACTCTACTCGCCTTTTCTTTTGGGAGCATTTTGGAGGCTGCCTTTGATGACGTGTCATTCTTCCCTTTTGGCCCGTAGGATGCCGAGGACAGGGTCATCGTCGGATGCATCTCTAGGCCATTTGGACCTTCGCTACTTGTCCTCGGCAACTACCCTCCTCGGTGCGGGCCTTGGGCCCTGATGGAAAGTGGACCGGGACCTCAAATTCTCTGGCCCCACAATAAATTATCAACGTTTGAGTTTGAGTTTAAGTTGGATTTATTAGAGAGAAAGAGATTCACTCCTTGTTAAGTTTTTATTAAACAAAAATAATTTTGTTTAAAAAAAATGATAATGATGAGTTTCAGTTTAAGTTGAACTTGTTAGAGAGAAATAGTTTTACTCCTTGTTAAGTTTGGACTAAACAAAAAAATAATTTTATTTAAATAAAATGATAATTTTATTTAAATATTGCGTTGATGTGGAAAATTTTGAGAGCTTTAGAGATTTCGATTTTATATATATACTAGCATTATGCCTGTGCGATGCACGGCTTAATCGAAATTTATATGTTAGTAGTTTTTTTTATATTAATTTACTTAAACTATATAATAGAATAGATAATAAAAATAAATAAACATTTTACTTTTAAGTTATATAATAAATTCATACCATGTGAAACTAAGGAAATTATGAAATGCATGTATATATATATATATATATAAGTAATAACTTATTAAAAGAGTGCAATAAATATGTTTATTTTCAGAATGCATAAGATGATTTATTCTTTTTTTTTGTATATTATTTTTTGTCAATATCACGAAACAAAATTTGTATGCTTTTCTTCAAACTTATGTGAATTTGAATTTGTCATTTATTTTTTTACAAAATTTGTCATTATTTAATATATATATATATATATATTTTTGGGTTACTTTATCCTTATTTTTTTTTTTTTGGGGTTACGTTAACGTTAATACATATTAGCTATTATTTGATACTCTATCCACACACAAAAACAAATATTAACATTTAAATTAGGCTAAAAGTAAAATTGTTACTTTATTATAAAATTGATACAATACTTCTTGTTACTTTATCCAAATAAGTCGATAAGAACAAATAGAATTAGAGTCGATAGGATTAGATGGATTATATGAAGAATTTGGATTGTAATCAAATTAAGATTTTTATTCACTTAAAGATTATAGGAGAAGAAAAATTATATATGTTTTTTTAAAATCTAAAAATCTAAACAAATTGTACAATTTGGTGATGCCACTTGGCACAACCACGACGTCTAAGACTAACTTTTTTTTTAACCTAAATTAGATTTTTTTTAATTAAGTTTACGTTAATGTTAATACATATTAGCTATCATTTGATACTTTATCCACACACAAAAAAACAACAATTAACATTTAAATTAGGCTAAAAGTAAATTGTTACTTTATTAAAAAATTGATACAATACTTATTGTTACTTTATCCAAATAAGTCGATAACAATAAATAGAATTAGAGTCTTACTTAAACTTAAACTTGTTTGCTAAATGGATTAGATATTGAAGAATTTGAATTGTAATCAAATTAAGATTAAATAAGAATTAGATGGATTAGATGAAGAATTTGGATTGTAATCAAATTAAAATTCTTATCAACTTAAAAATAATAGGAGAAGAAAAATTATATATATATATATATATATATATCTTAAATATAAAAATCTAAAAAAAAAATCTGCAATTAAAGATGCATTAGAATGTGTAGTGTAGTAATTAAAAAAAAATTGTTGCTTTTTTTTATCTTACACTATACGTAAAAAATAAGGATTAGATAAAGAATTTGGATTGTAAATAAATTAATATTAAATAAGGATTAGATAGATTATATGAAAAATTTGGATTGTAATCAAATTAAAATTTTATCAACTTGGAGATTATAGGAGAAGAAGAATTATATATTTTTTTAAAATCTAAAAATTTAAAAAAAAATTCAACAATTTGGTAAAGCTACTTGGCGCAACCACTATGTTTAAACCCAACTTTTATTATATAGTATACTAGCCGCTAACCCATGCTATGCACGAAAACCCACCTATTTGTGAGGTAGACTAAATTTTTTTTATAAAATCTTAAATTGATTAAAAAACTACACTATTGCACAATTTGCTCTTGTATGACTTCAATTTGTGTTACAATTTGATAAAGAAGTCATTGCTTGAACGTGCAATGGTTTACAAAAAAATTGTCAAACAGTTCTAGATACTGCAAAAAAAATAACTCAAGAATTCGAATATTAAAACTTCTGAAACACCAAAAAATATTAAAGAATCAGATGATTCACTGTTTAGAAATTATTGAAACAAAACAAAATATACATGATTAAACACTAGAGAAATATAAGAGAAAGATGAAATACATTCAAAAGAATGATTTCAATTATTGCAAGATTTTTTATCTTGTAAAAAACAACTAAATAGAGTTTGGTGGTTTATATACAAAAATTACTTTTTAAAAAATGCATGAAAAATCATAAATTTTTTTTTTTTTAAAACAAAGTAAAGGAGAAGAAAATAACATAAGAAGAGCTCATAACTCTTCTCGGCTTTAAAAAAATATTGGGCTTGCATTGCATTTATAGTGTTCATGATTAACTTCGCAAATTTGGAGATAAATTATCAATGTTTGAGTTTGAGTTTAAGTTGGACTTGTTAGAGAGATAGAGTTTTACTCCTTATTAAGTTTTGATTAAACAAAAATAATTTTATTTTAAAAAATAATGATGATGAGTTTGAGTTTAAGTTGGACTTGTTAGAATGATATAGTTTCACTTTTTGTTAAGTTTAGACTAAACAAAAATAATTTTATTTAAATAAAATGATAATTTTATTTAAATATTGTGCTGAAATAGAAAATTGTGAGACTTTCAGTGGTCTCGGATTAATTAAAAATAATTTTATTTAAAAAAATGATAATGATGAATTTGAGTTTAAGTTGGACTTGCTAGAAAAATAGAGTTTCATTTCTTGTCAAGTTTGGACTAAACAAAAATAATTTTATTTAAATAAAATGATAATTTTATTTAAATATTGTACTGATGTGAAAAATTGTGAGAGTTTCAAAAACTTTGGTTTTATTTATATATATATATATATATATATATATATATATATGTAGTTCTTTACTTCTTTATCATATTTATATAATTGTTCTTCAATTCAACACGACAATAGACTAAAACTAAAAACACATAAAGATGGTTATTGGTGACTTACTAAAAGGCTCCAAGAAAACTTCACGTAAAAGGGTTCCAGGAAAGCTTCAAGCTAAAGTGTGTTGCATTTGTTTTTTGTTAGTTTCACATAGGGTTTTTATAAGGAAGATATAAATCCTAACGTGACTGTTTATGAGTCCTAACGTTTTTTTATTTTTATTTTTTATTTTTATAAAACAAAGTCCTAACATATTTAGTTTGGATTAAACAAAAATAATTTTGTTTAAAAAAATCATAATGATAAGTTTGAGTTTAAGTTGGACTTATTAGAGTGATAGAGTTTTACTTTTTATTAAGTTTAAGACTAAACAAAAATAATTTTATTTAAATAAAATGATAAATTTATTTAAATATTGTGCTAACATAGAAAATTGTGAGAGATTCAGAGGTTTCGGTTATATATATTGATAGATTATCTCCAATGATTGGCAGTCTTTCCTTGCTTATGTTAATATTGTTCAGGGGCCTTTTTCAGTTTCTCGGCCACATGTGGTCCGTTGGAGGGATGACCTTACTTAGCCCGGGTTCTTTTTGGGGAGTTGCCTCCAGAATTCAACATTGGGCCACGTGGTCCAACAACAACCAGAGTACTTTTAAGCCTACAAGACCATTAAAGCCAAAGTCTAAGAATCATGATGATGGTTGAATAAAATATGTAATATGTGTTTGATATAATAGCCTTGTAATATGTGTTTGATATAATAGTTTTGATTAATAGTTGTAATAATTGTTGAAATAAAAGTAGTATTTATTTAGAGGTAAAGTAATCATGTACTCAATGATGTAAATTTAAAGATGTGGAAGCAAAATCACTTATCTTTGTATGGTTTATAGCTCCAGCTGTGTAGCATCAGTGAGCTGATAAGATTCCAGCAGAATGCCAACGGTAGAGGCTAGTGAAGCTTGCCCCTCTTATCATGCATTTAAATGAGTTTAAGTTTTAGTTAATAGTTGTAATAGTAGTTGGAATAAAGTAATATGTATTTAAATATGAAGTAATCATATACTCAATGATGAAAATTTAAAGATAAGGAAGCAAAGTCACTTATCTTTGTATGGCTTGTAGCCCTAGCTGTATAGCTTCTGTAAGTTGATAATATCTTAGCAAAGTGACCCTAACGGTAGAAAGGCAGTTTGCCATGATAACTTCAAGATTAAGAGGGAAAAATGGGTGCAACTGGAGGGAGAGAGAGTATGCCCAACTGTGTGTAGGGGCTGGTGAAGTTATGAATAGTGTTGCCTTTCATGAGAAGGGCTTTTGTATGGAGTATTCATGCCTTCTAAGAGAAGAGCTTTATGTAAGAAGTAGTTGTGCCTTCTAAGAGAAGGGCTTTGATATAAGATCTTGGTGCCTCCTAGGAAAAGGGCTTTAGTAATAGAAGTTCATGCCTTCCTTGAGAAGGGCTTTTAGTATGAGTGTTTAATATCTCTTGAAAAGTGTGGAGATGGTAAAAGATATAGACGTTTCGTGGGATGTAGTATTTGTAATATGTATGATATATGAAAGTATAAGAGATATGGAGATTAAAGATAGTAAAAATATGAGATTATAACCACTAGAGAAATTCTAGAGATTGCTTTCCAAGAGGAAAGATTTTGCAAGAGAAGAGTATAGAGATATGTTTATAGGCAGCAAAACAGTAGAATTTCAAAGTGAGAGAGTGTGAGAGTGGAGCTTAGAAGAGTTGTGGTGTGTAAGATGTAATGGTGTGTTAGATGTAATGGTGCAGTAAGTGTGTATGAGATTGTGTAGGAGAAGTGAAGAAAGAGATGTTTAGAGATATGGACAACAAGATATATGTATTTTCAGAACATGAAGAGTGAGGTAATGAGTATAAGAGAGTAACAGTATTGTAGTGTGTTTAGCAAAACTGCTGAGATTTTCTGCTAGGATCTTCTGCTGAAGGATGTATGAAGGCTTATGAATGGCATTTATGAGTTAAGGGTTGAAGAGTTTAGTTCCTAATTTAGAAACTAAAAAACTCAGAAGTTTAGAACTTCATTAAGAGCTTTAGAAGATTATTAGAGGGAAAAAGAATAGGGACGTTTATGAGAGAGTTCTCCTCAATTGGTGTCCCCCTTGAGGTGTTAATCAAGAGTCCCCTTTAGCTAAGTTTTAAGGGGTATTTTAGCAAATAATCTCAGCCAAAATTTGTCCCAAACAGCAATGAATTTTCAGAAAATCCATCTTAAGATTTGGCCAAAAATGGTATGTTTAGCATTAAGGTATTCTTGCTATTTCGGGTAAGAGCTGCTAGGGAAAAAATAACAAAAAATGAAAGTATTTTAGCAAGAGAAAGGTAGTTTCAATAGTTGGTTTTGGTTTTAGCCAAATGTGGAAAAATTAGTAATGCTCAGACTATTGGGTCAGCTGTCACAGCTGTTCTGAAAAGACTGTCCCAACTGTCAAGAAAAACTGTGACAGCTATTATGAGATAGTTGTCACAGCTATCATAAGACCGTTGTTTGCTTTGGGCAGAAGCCAATGAGGTCAGGTGGGTGATTTCAGACTGCTGGAGAGGTCATTTCATGGATTTAGCTGAAAAATTGTAAGATCTCTTTGAAGGGTATCTTGTTATTTTGGGTATAGCAGGTGGTTGCTGGGATTTCAGTATTAAATGGTTGATGATATCACTTTCAACTAAATGTCAAGTGCTGAATACACTGTTGGGGTTCAGTTGGAAATGTTTCATTTTCGAGTGTTTGTGTTTTTGGTCCAAGGTTCCATTACAACACATTTTTAGCACGTAACAGAAGGATTGTTTGAAAGTTAATGAAGCTTTGGAGATTTAGTCAAGGCCTCATTGTGTTGTGACATAATCTTGGTGAACAAAAAGAGTATTTAATGCTCTGCTCTAGCAACTGGTAGAGAAATATATGGTCTGATTGTGGCAGACAGCAACTGAGTATAAAAGATATCATGAATATTTTGTATATAATTGGAGATAAAAGATAGCCAATTAGATTAGGCCATGTGTTTGAGTTGGATTTTAGCTGAAAGTAGTAATGTAGATTTACATAGAATAATATAATGAAGTTTCTAAATTTGTATAGCAACAACTGGGGATTGAATGAACAGTTATCTTTCCAGCAATTAGATGGCTAGAGATATTGAGTATTTGTCACATGATGAATATTATGCTTTAGAAAAAGAGTAATGGGGAATTCTATCATTTTAAGTGCTGCGTGATAAGAGATGATTACCACATGTTATCCGCTACACACGGACTCATCAAAGTTCAAGGATTTGGAGAAAACACGCCAAGTAACATGTCTCTTTTATCAACTTTAAACTGCTGGAGTTTTACTGAACATATCTCTTGACCCTCCAAACCACGACTCCCAAAGTTTCCCTAAAGAGACTTATGAGCTTGGATCATAAGCCGAAGATGAGATGACGTACCTCGGGTTTTGTTGTCATTTTGTGTAAATATGAGCTCTTGTTGAAGAAGCCACTTGCCATGAGTGTAAGAGAGGTAATATGGGCCGTGAGCTTTGATTCACTGCTTAAACCCAATCCATATGTTGATGTTGATAATGTCGCAGGGTTATGATCCCAATTGATGAAAAGGAAATGTGGACCAAGAATCCGCCTCTTAAAATAAGAATCTTGCGGGCCATGTGAGCCCAATCCATGTAGTTGAATGAAATATAAGCTTATTTTGGGTTTTAAATAGATTTACCCAAAAAATAATAATATGTTGATGTGGCATGGGTTGCCAATGAAATAATGCCACGTGGGCCGAAAAAACGGTCCTCAACAAATATAAATTGTGTAATGCATAACGGCAGAGTAGCTAGAAGCAAGGTCTACAGGGTCTGTTGGTTAAAATGTAAAAAAATACTAGTATAATACAACTAGAAAGATGAAATATAGACTTCGAGCAAGTAAGTTCAAAGGGTGCTATGCTTGGATTTCTTTATGAGAAATGAGGTGCCAAAGCCTTGAATATGTATTTGGATGTCATCTAGATTCCAATGAGATATGTATGTCAGAATAATTGATCCTCTTATGTTATCTTATGGGCAACAACAGTTATTTTTCTAAATCTCATGAAGTTCTGTTCATTTGTTAAGAGTACTATAACAATCAACAGTCCATACATCTCATTCTCCATCATAGACAACCCGGCATTTCAATACCGAAGAAGACTCTATTTCTAACCTTTCAAAAAGAGATGTCTCCCTAGTAGTCAATGGGCAGCCACCAAGCAACCTTCTTTCTGTCCCATTAATCTCTTTCTCCTTCCAGTGGCTGACTTCATACCGCATCCTCCGTAGCTCCTCATCTTCTTCTACAGTCAAATTATGACTGCATCCTGTAAATGCGAGCATATCCTTCTCATACCTGTAATAGAAAACACAGAGAGGAATACGAATAATTAAAGCAGTTGGGACAAGATAAATCAACCCCTAACCTTATTACCATATCATTATCTATCTATAATTCTTCCATAAGATCTTCATTTAGCAAATAAGTAGGCCTAGAAATTGAACCAAGCATAAGAGCAAGATAGTCCTACTATTATTTTGGAATTTGTTATTTCTGATTATCATTTATCTTGTAGGATTGGATTATTTCGGAATTTCATTTTTAGTTTGAGTTCAGATAGGGATTAGATTTCATATCTTTTTAGATAGGGATAAGTTTTTAGATTATCTTTAGTTAAAAGTTTTATGGGACATGGTCTTTTATTCCTAGAAGTTCGATCAAAAGGCTCCAGGTGCTGTTTTACTTGGTGGTTAGGTGGTGAAGCCTAAAGTTTTCAGGCTGCTCTTGGTGGTGAAGCCTAGACTGTCCTGCATCATCTAGTCTGAGCACCAATCCAAGAAAACCACAATATACCAGGAATCCCACAAGTCAATTGTGGGCTCCCTTATTTGCATTGCGCATTCAGAGAAAAGTGATTCATAAGGTCCCCTTTTCAATAAAACCTAATATGAATCTTGAGCCTGCCCCAAGTTTGAAATCCCCTTTAGAGATTGCTCACAGCTTTGATGAGAGCTCAGGATAAATGTAATACTTTGGTCCCTTTATGTTTCAATTTCTCTAAATCAAAATGGCATTGAACTCTAATGGTGGGATATATTTGTATACAGTTCAAGAGGAAGTTTAACATCAAATTTTAAGGGGGGAAAGAAAAGATCTTCTTCTTTTTTTAATAATTAAGAGGGAAAGAAAAAATCAACAATCAAGTTAGAGAAACCCACACAAAAAATAAAATCAGCACCCATTTAATCAGCATATGGCTCGTGCCAATCACAACTAAAACAAGCAGGAAAAAGAAATCAGTCTCAGTATTTGAAAGAAAGAGAATTATCAAAACTTGCCTCAAATGGAGAGCAAGATATGGACTTCCATTCTGTCGCATTCTAGAAACCAAGGAGTTTCCATGGGCTTCTATTGGAGCCGCATATTTTAATGCCTCGTAATTTACACGGCACCTGAGCTTCTGTATGGAACTTGGGATCTCGTTTTTAGCAAGCCGAGAATCAGTATGGGTTAAATAGATTACTTTGTGCTGCTTCAAAAGTGGTAGAACCTCGGTCTTATAATAAGTAACCTGAACAAATGAATACAAGTAACTGAATTTGATTAATCTCCAAAAAGGTAATAATGAAGTGAGATGCACAGCATGTAATGTCGGAATTATGTTGAAGCACCTAGCTCATTTATGCATAGAACGGATTGTGCTGGAAGCTAAAGTGACCTGATATGTCACTTATTGCCACATGATTTATATTGCATGCATGGAGGACATACTATCCCGTTCTTACAGGCAGCCTGGTATTTTATTATTATTATTTTTTTTTAATTTGATAATTCAATGGTTACAAAGGAGGAGGGAGAATAGGAGAGAGAATATGAAGACATTTTTGTTAGAATCATCTGTAGGTGTCAATTGAGGTACAAGACTCTTGGCAAATTTATTCACATGCATTAAAAAAAATGAGCCAAGTCAAGATGCATGAGTTTGTTTGACCTTAGACCAAGCTATTGGTGTTTTGTTGAAAGGCTCAATCCCAGCATAAGAATGTGGCAATCTCTCAACTATGTGGATATCGCATCCTTCAAAGTCTCAATGAAGTGTTGCCAATCAAACAGATCCTTAAAGCCACTGCAAACATATATCCATTTTATATATGTCAGCATGTTCAATTTAGTTTTCAAATGTTAGTATATTTACTTATTGATTTATATACAGTTTTTTAAAGTTTCATTTTTTTTTAAGGTAAATTTTTACTTTCACCTGCTTTTAGTAAATAAAAAAAAAATTATGAAAAATAAATCTAATCGGGCATTATTTGCGCTTACTAACATATATTGCTAATCGGGTTCAACAAATTAACAAACAATTTTGTAAACCAAATTATAGCAAGCAAGTATTATAGTGTAGTTATTGATTCATAGTTTAAAAAGTAATCTATAATATATCTTCCTTGACCAAACACAAGGTACATACAATAATAATAATAATAATAATAATAATAATAATAATAAAGTTTTTTTGTTCCAAAATTTTGCAATTGAATTGGGAAATATGTACAATACCTTAGGTGCTCTTTCTTGGATTCAATTCTTAAAATTTAGCCATGTGTCTATTTAACTAAAAAAAATGCTTTTATCCCATGAAAAAAAAAAATTATATAACAAAATTTTAAGATGAGAATCTAAAAAATAGCACCTAAATAATATATCTAATTAAAATAAGGTTGATCCATTCCTCAATGAAAATTACCATAAAATGAAAGAACTTAGAAATTAAGTATTCACTGTAGAGGGTCTTATCTGTTGAACTTTGTGGAGTCAAATTATGTTTGATTCGGTTGACAACTCGACCCGATCCGAATAATGTTGCGTGGTTTTTAATGGGAGATTTTCTGAGGCTTAGTTCATGGAGCTACGACATGAGCCGAAAAAAATTTGGCCCATTTTGTAGCCCATTGTGAATCCTGTGCGTAAGATGTAGAAAACGTTGCTTTGGTGATTAGGATTTGTTGTTGTAGTTTTGTGAGAGAGAAAAAAAAAAAACTATACTATCGCACTTTGTATTTTTTCCTGATAATAGTAAAATCTATACAACTCCGTAGACGTAGGCAAATTACCGAACCACGTAAATACTGTTTTATGCATGTGATTAATTTGTATTTTCTCTATTTTGTTTTTCACATATTTAGGAATTTGGTGTTAATTCCCTACCTTAGCCGTGGGAAGAGGGGCATTCCTAATATCCACAGAAATTTTGCTTGGCTGCAATTCATCAAAGTCAGAAAGGCTTGTAGAGAGACTCCTTTTTAGCTGTCAAAATGTCTTCTTATGCCGTCTTTTGCACCCTTTACCACGTGCTCGTGGACCACATCTTGATATTTTCTCCAATCTCCACCGCTTATGGAAATTTCTTACGGACTTCACTCCCTGACTAAGCAAGTTCCTACTTACTCAATCTTATCCGATAGACTATAAAATAACATGCTTTTGGTCAATTATATACTGTAGTATTTCAAATAATACGTACTGAGGAGTCTTTTTATTTTTATTTATTTTCTCCAATCGGACATTAATTAATTAAGCTATTGTAAGGAAGGAAGAGTAATGCAAATTGATTTTGAGGATATTTCCAATTTGATGAATTGGCTACATTGCCACTATACATTAATTATCTTTACTCCAATTAAAGTTATTGCGTGCAAGCTAGAGCTTTGTTATGTAAAACACAAGCACACACAGCTAATTCATTTCAGCTCTGTTTGGATTGCGTTTCACGTTCACGCGTTTGCGTTTGTCTTCTTTTTTTCTTTTCTTTTTTTCAGTGTTTTCAATGGGTTTTGTGTACTGTTTACGGGACCTTCAAACCTTTTTTTTCAACAAAATTTTCATTAAAAATAAATCTCACAGTACTATTTACATATTTAAAAATTATTTTATTACAGTATTTTCAGTTTTCAGCAAAATAAACGATATCCAAACGCACCCTTTATGTGAAAAATATAATTTTCTTCCATGTGAGGGATTAAGTGTGAGACTATACGTGTATTTAGTTTAGCACTTTTTCTTAGTAGGCGTAAGTGGACTTTTGCCTATTTTCACAAATTAATTAATTAAGCAAAAACCTAATCCAAACCTGCATGCTTCTTTGTTTCCGATGATCACGAATCTAAATTAATTTCACCCCCAAAATCCTAGTCCTGTGATCAGTTTTTCTCAATCACATTTTTCCACTTTCGATAATTAAGATATATATATATATATATATATGTTTTTTTTTTTTGCAGAAAAAATGTTTTATATAATGCATACAATTAAGTGTTATTTGGTACAACTTATTTTCAACATTTTGAAATTTTAGATTATTTTTAAAAGTAATACCTAAAAGAAGTGAAATTTAGAAAACATGTACCATAGTAAATGCGAAAGATATTTCAAACAAAAAGGGACTTCTTGTTGTTTTGTGGAAAAAGATAACAACAGACATGGAACACAGCTAGCTCAATATCTGTCTGTTTTTTCCTGTAGTTGCCCGTGAAGTCCTGCATGGGCGTATCCAAATCAACGAATTACAACGCCCAAAAAATATCCATATATCCAAAGTTCTATATAATTGATACCAAGACCACCTTCCTTCAAACACTCTCTAAAAGCTAAAAATAAACATAGGCTTATCTAATATTTGTGAGGATGATACTTCCCTTATTCTTCATTTTTTGTCTCTTCAGCAGCTCCCATGCTGCTGTGCAAGACTTCTGTGTCGGTGACCTCACGGCTCCTCAAGGCCCTGCAGGCTACTCTTGCAAGAACCCTTCAAAGGTCACAGTGAATGATTTTGTTTTCTCTGGCCTAGGCACTCCTGGTAACACCTCAAATCTTATTAAAGCCGCGGTGACTCCAGCATTCGCTGCGCAATTTCCTGGTGTCAATGGCCTTGGAATTTCTTTTGGTCGTTTAGACTTGGCACCTGGTGGAGTTGTGCCATTTCACACACATCCTGGAGGTTCAGAAATCTTAGTTGTTGTGCAAGGAACAATCCTTGCCGGGTTTGTTTCCTCAGCTAACACTGTTTACTTTAAATCCCTTAAGAAGGGTGACATTATGGTTTTCCCTCAAGGATTACTTCACTTCCAAGTAAATGCAGGAGGGTCTGCGGCTATTGCATTTGTTAGCTTCAGTAGTTCAAGCCCAGGTCTCCAAATTCTGGACTATGCTTTGTTTGGAAACAATTTACCTACTGAATTGGTAGCAGCAACTACTTTCCTTGACACAGCTCAGATTAAAAAGCTTAAAGGTGTTCTTGGTGGAACTGGTTAAGGTCTTCGGAGATCATCTACCAATAAAATGTTTCCAGAGATTCTCTTAATTAATTTTTTTTTTTTTGTTTGTGTTCATTCCCATGGTTTCTTTGTCATGATTGAGAAGGCCTGTAAGAGTAGGATTCTTCAAGTCAGTAGCAGTTTCTAGCTAGCTAGGTTTATTAATAAATAAGAGTCTTGTGAGTGAGTGGTTTTTGTGTTGCTTTTGGAACTTTGATTGTAGACATTTAATGAGTGCATTTATGACTAGTATGCGAGCCAACATTCCGTTGATGGCAAATGCAAATGCCTTTGACGAAGCAAGATAAATAAATGCTTGATATTTATTTTGTGTTCCAATTAAATGGGATATACTTATCCCACAAGCCCTAAGATAGTTGCAATTTCTATTCCAAATTTCTTACTAAGTATATTAACAATAAAATTCTGCAGGGAGAGACCATTAAAATCATAATAGTAGAAATATGGCGATGATTATTCTACATATGAGGAATTGCATTTGAAATCTTAAATTATCCACCATCAAATTCGATAACCTTATCAACTACTTTTGTATGGTCCAAACTTCTTGATGGGTCACGTATTCCAAGAGTCATTCCCTTGCAACTTTTATTTAGAATCATAAGTACTGCTTCAACGAGCTCAAGAGATAAGCAGGGATAAAATCCTATCATGATTAATTTGATCACAACCCATTCTAATCCAAACTCTTTCGAGGTAACCCCATTAAGAGCATGTTAGCATAAATAGACAACCCCAACTTGACACGATCCACCATTCTATTCCAAGCAACCTTAAACCACAACACACCTTCACTAAAACGACCCTCATCTTCTTTCTAAATAACTTTCTTATAGACACATTTTTTTTGATTAACTTATTAAGATGATAGGCCATGATTAAAATGATGGACAATTAATTTCAGTTCGATCCTCTTTTTTCGAGGGTTTAACAAAAGTGTTGAAACAAACACTAATAAATTGGTCTACACCTCATTTTAGGTAGCTTTATTCAAGGTTACTAATAATAACCCCCAAATAAATAGAAATTTGGCTAAAGTGTAAACTACACCCCTAATTTTGGGGTGGACACCTGAAGTTTCAAATTTTCGATTTTACTCCTAAAGTTATATCATGTTTGCATCAGTAGTCATTTCATCCATATTTTCTGTTAAGTGTCATATAAGTCTGTCACGACTCATGTATGTTTAGTATGTCTAATAAAATGATGTTATATCATTTTCATTATGCTACTTCATTTTTTAGACTAAAAAATTTTAAATAAATAAATAAATAAATTTTCTAAAACAAAAAAAAATGAAATAATTAGAAAAATTCAACATTTTCCTACTTTTTTTAAAAAAAAATACTTAAACTAAAATCATCATGACATTTTCTTGGCACCCAAGCGAATGCTAAGCCAAGGTCTAAAAATTATAAACAACCCATAAAATTGATGTATATAGTCCACCCTAACTTTTAACACTCCTATAAAAAATCCTAAAAAGAAACAGCAAAATTAAAGAAGAAGATAGGCGAGGAGAGAACCCAAGTCATCATCAACCCAACTGATTAGACTTCATCATTCATCGGTAATGAAACAAAAATTTTCTTTAGATTCCTCAACTTAGTACGTTGACAACCCAAATATGCCAATAATGGTGGTTGTAAATTCTGTGATTCGTATCCCTTTTTATGACACATCAGCATGTCGCTTTCTTCTCACAAAGGCGGGGGTACTCCTACTCTAATATTGCTACTTTAATGACAAAAATTATTTATCAAAGTTGTATGGACCGAGAACAACAGATCGGCCCCGAACTGCAGGTCCACTTATTGAATAGACTCAGCCCATCTCAACCCACTAGCCGAATTGAGTGGAGTTGGCCGAACACACAAGTCAAGTACCCTAAGACATGCCGTGATCAATAAATGATGCCTTGGGGGAATCCGTTCGCCGAGCAATAATCAGTGCTAGGCACAAGTTACTAGAAGATCATATCAACAGCAGAAAGTGGATCCTCTTTGACTAGTGATATGATATGGAGGGACCCATTGACATAAGGAATATCCTCTTATCATAATGACCCTACTAAGAGATGGGTATAAATAGAGGAGGAGATGTAGGGAAAAAAGGGGTTGGAAATTTTGGGAAAAAGAGAGACACGAGAGTAGTGAGAAAAAACACATCTCGGGAACTTGGATTTTAGGGAAAATGCCCGACTGCCTAGTAGCCACCTCGACTGAGCTAAAAACCAGAGAATTAGGTGCCAAAGTAACATTAAATCTCCATCAATGACCTAAAGAAACATTTCTTACACCTCTTATTGTGGAATAAGCCCAACCCAGAGTATAAGTAAATTAGGGGTTTAGGCCCAAAAACCCAAGATTGTTGGGAACGGGCCACCACAAAAGTGATTTCTTACTTAATCTTTTTTTCAAGTACTAGTACACTACCCACAAGTATTTGTTCTTATTCAAGCATGTGTTACAATACATTCCATCATCCAATCATCATGCATTTAAAAGTTCATATGCATAACAATATAATCACAAAAAATGATACAAATTTATTTGTGAAAGATAAATTCTCAAATACTACATGAATTAATCTCACATAGAAATGCACCATATAATTAACTTTGTTATTATTATTTAACTAGTGAAAATCTTGTGTGTTGCACGGGTTTAGTCATGAATTTTCTTTATATATATATATATATATATTTGAAAAATAATAACTACATGAGTTATTATTACATAATTTTAGAACTCGTTTCTAACTAAATGAATGATTATTATTATATAAAATACATAATTTGATATATATTTCCTTATATATAATATTTCTATTTAAAATTATCAGTAAAAACTTTTCTAATTATTTTTTTATAATTCCTTATTTATTAATGACGGGGGTAATTTGTACTCAAGGAGTTAAATATTTTAAAATACTTGCATAAATAAGGTTATCCTAAAATAATTAATTCCAAACTTAAGATGAAAAAACCAATTGTGTTTGTACACCTAAAACAAATTTCATTTTTAAGTCTTATTTTGATAGGTAAATCATCTATTTGAGTGTTGATTTTATTCAAATGTTTAACACCCTAACATATACAACTTGAATAATGTCTCTAATTGTATTGTGCTTTAGCCTTTAAAAATATATATATATTAATATTGTAAATGAAAAACAATCCAAATTTTCGAAAATTAAAAAAAAAATGAAAAAGGTTTTAAGAAAAGATAAACTTACATAGAAATTTGGACCGATGAATCTAATTTAGCCAAATATAATCTATAATCTATAATCTAAAAGGATATAGGAGGAATTTTAAATTGAATTTAGTTAGACTTTCAAAAAAAATATGGGAGAAATTCTGCATACTAAGAAATTAACACAAAGCACAAAAAAAATATATAAATATAAATATATATATATATAAATAAATAAATATTGATAAAGTCTTAACAATCAATAAATAAAAGTAACTTGGAATTAGTTTCCACTATAGCACATGAAAGTCATGTTTTGAACTAAATTTTTTTGTAGTGATAGTCAATTGAAAAAAAAAAATCAAAACACTTACAAATAAATACATAGAATAACCAAAAAATAAAACACACAAAATAGTTTAAAAGTTGAGAAAATTAAAAAAAATAAATAAATAATGTACCAAAGAGAAAAAACAAGAACTTAAATGGGTGTCTCTTGTTTTGCTTCTTTAAAGTGGACTTCTTTTAACATAATATCCATACATGAAATTTATTTAATAAAAAATATCATATACAAAATACATATGAGTAAGTTGCAACTTAAAAAAATAAAAATAAAAACGTGGGCTGCAAGAAGGATTTTATGGAAAGACCATTGGTGAATATATATATATATATATATATATATATATATAAGTTTTTAAATTTTGATAATAGATTTTTAGTTGGAGTAGGATTTAAATTTCTGAAACTTAGATGATAAAGTTTTAGCTAAATTAAATTATAACTAAATCTTATCCCTTGATTCGAGAAAATATATCCCAACAATTAATGAAATAATTTTTTAAATAATTAATAAAATGTAAAATGCAACTTGAGGGGGGGAAAGGCATGAGGTGTTGTGTGGGATTTTGGATTTCAGTTAAAAAAAAATTTCTAAGGAAGGTAGTTAAAAAAAATTTATAATAAACTTTTAGTTCGAATAGAATTTAAATTTGTTAAAATTTAAATGATAAAGTTTTACGTAAATTAAACTATTATTAATTTTATCACTTAATTTGAGGAAATATATCCTAACAATTAGTAAAAAATTAATTTAATAATTAATGAGAGTAATTGTTTATTAGGAAAAAAAAATATTCCAAAGAGAGAGAGAGAATATCATATAGATTTATCAACTCCTATGAATCTATACAACATGTATATCCCTCTAATATAAATACATATGCGTAAGTTTCAACTCAAAGAAAAAAAAAAAACCCTGGGGTGCAAGAGAGATTCTATGAAAATATCATTGGTAAATATATGTAAATTTTGAAATTTTGAAATTTTGATAATAGATTTTTAGTTGGAGTTAGGACATGTTGCATGTTTTGTTAAACACTTGTTGTCACTTTACCTAAAGAAATTGATAAGAACAAATAAGTTGTTATCTCTATCAATTGAAACTCAGGCTGCGTTTGTTTTAGCTGAAAAGGATTTCAAGAAATTATTTTACACCCAGCAGCGTGTTTGGTAGGGCCTGTAAAATAAAGTCAAACAAAAAATCAACAACTTTGACCGGAAAATAAGCCCTTTAACCCGGAAAATATTTTACAATTCTATTTTACCATCAAATGATTTCCAGACTCAGACACCGAAGAGAGAGAGAGAGAGAGCACGAAGAGAGACTAGAGAGAGTGAGATTGGGCTCGCATTGTCGAGCTCAGACCACCGCCCCAAGCCTAGACGCGACGTTGAGCTTGCGCCGACGAGATCTAACTACGAGATTGCACCATAGAGCTCGCACCGCGAGATCGCGCCGTTGAGATCCCGCTGGGGAGATCGTCCCGTCGAGATCGCACCGTGAGATCCTCCCGCCGCCCTCTAGATCGAACTCTTTTCATCTCAGTCTCAGCGCCGCCTGAAGCCTGCCACCGCTGGACCGATCTCGTCGCCCATGACCCACCCATGACCGATCTCTCTCTTTCTTGATCTACCTCTCCCTTTCCCTCGATTTGCGATCACTCTCTCTTCCTCCTCCCTCTCTCAGTTTGACCGAATGGTTTTGTGTATTGAGAATGGTTTTGTTTTGATTTTTGTTTCTTTAAAAGTTTACATATTGCAATTTTCTATTATAAAATTTTTTGGAAGTTGAGAAAATGGCTGAGAAAATGTGAGAAACTAGTAGAAAATTTGCATTTTCAAAATGTTACCAAACACTTCAAATTATTTTCTAATATAATTTTTAAAATGCAACCAAACATTAGAAAATATTTTCCTTTTCCGAAAATATTTTCACCTGAAATTATTTTACACCCGGAAAATATTTTACACTAAAACAAATGCAACCTTAGATGCATGTTGAATGTTTTGCACGTTAAAACACTTATTGTTACTTTATCTAAAGAAATTAATAAAAACAAATAAGTTCTTGTTTCTATCAACTGAAAGTTAGATACATGTTGCATATTTTGTTAAAACACTTATTGTTATTTTATCTAAAGAAATTGATAAAAACAAATAAGTTGAAATATTGTTGTAATTTGGTAAAGCTACTTGGCACAACCACGACTTCTATGCTCAACTTTTATTATATAGTAAGTATATGATATGATGTGAAACTAGGTTTCAATAGCATATAATTTTTATTTAACTTCTGGCAAGTTCTTTTGAAAATTTGTCAACAATAAATTTAATGAAATGATTTTCTAATAATCCCTTTTATGCCTCTAAACTCACTAAAAATATTAAAGTGTAACAAAAAATGTGGAAAATAGGAATTTCTTACTTTATATGTGTAGGAACAGACTAATGTGGCTTTCCATAATTTTTTCTAGATTATTATCATTTTTGAACATTTTTAGTCATTTATCAAAACCAATATATATATATACACACACACACATAAGACTCATCACATGCGATTTTCGCGTGCAATTAGACTCTTTTTTGTCTTTTATTTTGAATTTAGTGAAATAATATTTAAAAATGAGATAGAGATAGTGTTCTAATTTTTAGGATCTTTATTTACGTGAGAATTGATAAATGATTGAAAGATTTAAAACTTAGGAACTTTTTTAAAATAGTAAATTACTTTTTTAACCGATTTGTATTTTTAAATTTAAAATTATTTAACTAAAGTTTCTCCAAAAAAATTATTTAACTAAAAAATAGGGGTATTTTAGAAAGTTTAAGAATTTTTGTAAGATATTTTAGTATACAAAATGATGAAACTCAAACAAGAAATCATGTTATTAATAGTGTGTGTATATGTACTTGAAAATTTTGGTTCTCATGATTTTTGTGTTTAAGAATAGATTAATGTGGCATCTCATAATTTTCTCTTAACTTTTCCAAATTTTTATAATTTTTAGTCATTTGTCAAAAACCATAAAAATTATTTTTTAAAAATTAGAAACAATAAAAAAAATCTGGGAAAATGTGAGTTACATAATATCTATGTAAGGTAACAGAGTAGTGTAGCTTCCCATAATTTTCTTCCATTTGTATTAAATTTTCTCAGCTTTCTGAATTATTACCAAAAATAATAAATTTTACAACAACCTTTTGTGTGTGACAAAATATCACAACTCATCTCATATATAAATGGATTGCCCTCAAGTCTCAGAGGAGGGTGACCCAAAGTAGAGGGTGTGTGCCCCACGCCCATGAGTGAGCGACCCACCAATTTACTTGAGAAAATTTAAATAAAATATATATATATATATATATATATATATATATTTATACACTTAAAAAATTATTGAAAATTTCAATACTGTATTTTAGTTATGAGGAGCAAAATGGTACAAACAATGGGAACTTGGGTTAGGTCTAGTGCCACTAAACATTGGACCCAAACAATGTATTAAAATGAGTCATGGATGAACTTCACTGAAATCGCTTTCTAAATTCTGATTGGAAATTACTTTTATCACTATTATTTTTTCATTATTTTAGTCCTTTTGGATTTGGGTGTTTATTAAAGTTTTGACTTTGTTGGACTATAAAATTTGGTAGCCAATATTATATTTTTATTTTGTAATTATCTCCAATGATTAGCAGTCTTTCCTTGCTTATGTTAATATAAATTGTGTAATGCATAACGGAAGAGTAGATAGATGCAAGGTCTACAGGTTCTGCTGGTTAAAATTTTAAAAAATACTAGTATAATACAACTAGAAAGATGAAATATAGACTTCGAGCTAGTAAGTTCAATGGGTGCTACGCAGGGATTTTTTTTTTTTTTTTTTTAATGAGAAATGAGGTGCCAAAGCCTTGAATATGTATTTGGATGTAATCTTGATTCCAATGAGATATGTATGTCAGAATAATTAGTCCTCTTATCTTATCTTATGGGCAACAACAGTTATTTTCTAAATCTCATGAAGTTCTGTTTATTTGTTAAGAGCACAATTACAGTCAACAGTCCATACATCTGAGTCTCCATCAGAGACAACCCAGCATTTAGGACTTGCAAACCTCTTGGTTTTCAATTTACTACAAATTTGTTTCCTCATGTTTCTTCCAACAGAGGAAGAGCGAAGTGACTACTATTTTCAATAAACATCCGCAAAATCTAACAAGAAACCATGAAAGGATGTCTTTCTCAACCTTTATGGTGTTGCTCCTTGCATCTTTTATTGGCTCATCTTTTGGCCAACTTGAAGATAAAATGGTGACCACTGACCCACCCTTCTACTACACTTTCACATCACGTCATCAAGATCACCTGCACCGTGAACTCCTTGCTTTTCTTCACTTAATTTTGGATTGGTTTTTCTTTCAAAACAACACCAGCATCATAACATCATGACATAAAATATAGTGTCTTCGTTTTAATTGTTTTAGCTTGATGCATGACGAAGCTGAAATAGCAAAGCTTGGCATAAATCTTGAACTCCGGTGCTTCCACAAGGGAAATTTGATTCTTCAACTGGTTATACTTATCAGATCATAATTCATTTCGAACACCATTTATTGACAGCACACAATCATTGACATCAGGACCATTATTATACAGGTGCCCCATTCAGTGACAGCATAGAAGAGATATGCACCACTTCCTATTTTTATTTATGGTATAACAGAAACTTCAGAAAAGAGGTTCGTACATCAACAATCAGCAGAAGATGAAAGCTTTAAAATCACATTTTTCTTATTATTGATATCTTGAAATAATACAATCCATTCAGTATTCACTTGTATCCCATTAATTATCCAAGTTACAAAATCGGAGTATATGCAAGCTATCGCTATTCCCCAAGTCCCCCATCCCCACCCCCCAAAAAAAATGGAAATTTCAATTGTTTTTTGAAGCGTGTGGTGTGATAGAGATTGAGAGAAGTTTCAATACATTGTATAAATGTTTCCCTTTTAAATTTTTATATCTTGAGAAATATAAATCTGACCTGTCCACAGTCGCCCTTGCTATTGTCTGCGATCAGAATTCATTGTATCAGTTCTATCTAAACCAAGGATTTTTCCTCATATAAGTAGGAGCGTCTTCTATCTAACAAGCTGATTCTCTCCTGATTTTGGAAATTTAAGACTGTTGTTCCCGAAGACAATAAAGCTGAAGTAACGGCAGCATGCCATTTGATCTCTTTTGCATGCAGCTGAACACAGTGAAACATGATGACAAAATCTCTTCATTTAGCTTTTATTTTTTATTTCTTGTTTCACAAATACATCCTGGAAGGGGATTCGCATAAAAACTTTCCTCCAACTTTGGAAACTCTCCAGATTCCCTAAAGTACGGAGCTCCATCACGGTCTTTGTGAAGCTTTTTGACTTTGGAACTAAATTTCTTCCAGGAGATTTTTCCTTCGTCAAGCTCATCAACAAGGTTTACGAAATGCATCCTGAATTCACAGAATGAAAATTTTATATACTGCAATTTTGGTGAGTGAAAAATCAATACAGAGAGAACAAAAACAGCCTAATTAGACATGTTGACAGGAGTTATAGAGAATATAGGTTAGTAAATTACTTGTCAGGATTGATTGTCTTCTTAAAGTGCTCAAAGCGCCTATGACCTTGAACTGCCTTTGCCATATTGCCATCGTAAGTATAAACAAACACATCACTCTGGAGGGCAACAACATAATCTATACCAGCCAGCATGTTTTGGTGATTCCTGAAAGGACTCAACTCTTCCTCTCTAGAGAGAGTGGAATGGGAGAAGATGTAGGGGAAGTCATCCTCAAGATATTGCATAGTTCCATTACCATAAGCTTCACCAGCTACCAAGTAAATCCTGGTGCTGGATGGAAAGCCAAGACCCCTAAGCAAAAGAGATGTCTCCCTAGGAGTCAATGGGCAGCCACCAAGCAACCTTCTTTCTGTCCCATTAATCTCTTTCTCCTTCCAGTGGCTGACTTCATACCGCATCCTCCGTAGCTCCTCATCTTCTTCTACAGTCAAATTATGACTGCATCCTGTAAATGCGAGCATATCCTTCTCATACCTGTAATAGAAAACACAGAGAGGAATACGAATAATTAAAGCAGTTGGGACAAGATAAATCAACCCCTAACCTTATTACCATATCATTATCTATCTATAATTCTTCCATAAGATCTTCATTTAGCAAATAAGTAGGCCTAGAAATTGAACCAAGCATAAGAGCAAGATAGTCCTACTATTATTTTGGAATTTGTTATTTCTGATTATCATTTATCTTGTAGGATTGGATTATTTCGGAATTTCATTTTTAGTTTGAGTTCAGATAGGGATTAGATTTCATATCTTTTTAGATAGGGATAAGTTTTTAGATTATCTTTAGTTAAAAGTTTTATGGGACATGGTCTTTTATTCCTAGAAGTTCGATCAAAAGGCTCCAGGTGCTGTTTTACTTGGTGGTTAGGTGGTGAAGCCTAAAGTTTTCAGGCTGCTCTTGGTGGTGAAGCCTAGACTGTCCTGCATCATCTAGTCTGAGCACCAATCCAAGAAAACCACAATATACCAGGAATCCCACAAGTCAATTGTGGGCTCCCTTATTTGCATTGCGCATTCAGAGAAAAGTGATTCATAAGGTCCCCTTTTCAATAAAACCTAATATGAATCTTGAGCCTGGCCCAAGTTTGAAATCCCCTTTAGAGATTGCTCACAGCTTTGATGAGAGCTCAGGACTAATGTTCTCAGAAAAAGCAACCCATTTTCTAAGGTGGATACTACAGTCTGAAAGATTTGCACTTTCTTTCGTCTTTGCCCCCTGCCTACTTTCTTCCCAAAATCATGCATTGGAAGGTTAAACACATCATTTCAAAATAATGTGAACAGGAATTTGAAAGCAAGTTTCATATTGATACCATTGATTCCTATGATAAGCAGATGATAAATGTAATACTTTGGTCCCTTTATGTTTCAATTTCTCTAAATCAAAATGGCATTGAACTCTAATGGTGGGATATATTTGTATACAGTTCAAGAGGAAGTTTAACATCAAATTTTAAGGGGGGAAAGAAAAGATCTTCTTCTTTTTTTAATAATTAAGAGGGAAAGAAAAAATCAACAATCAAGTTAGAGAAACCCACACAAAAAATAAAATCAGCACCCATTTAATCAGCATATGGCTCGTGCCAATCACAACTAAAACAAGCAGGAAAAAGAAATCAGTCTCAGTATTTGAAAGAAAGAGAATTATCAAAACTTGCCTCAAATGGAGAGCAAGATATGGACTTCCATTCTGTCGCATTCTAGAAACCAAGGAGTTTCCATGGGCTTCTATTGGAGCCGCATATTTTAATGCCTCGTAATTTGCACGGCACCTCAGCTTCTGTATGGAACTTGGGATCTCATTGTTAGCAAGCCGAGAATCAGTATGGGTTAAATAGATTACTTTGTGCTGCTTCAAAAGTGGGAGAACCTCGGTCTTATAATAAGTAACCTGAACAAATGAATACAAGTAACTGAATTTGATTAATCTCCAAAAAGGTAATAATGAAGTAAGATGCACAGCATGTAATGTCAGAATTATGTTGAAGCACCTAGCTCATTTATGCATAGAACGGATTGTGCTGGAAGCTTAAGTGACCTGATATGTCACTTATTGCCACATGATTTACATTGCATGGAGGACATACTATCCCGTTCTTACAGGCAGCCTGGTTTTTTTTTTTTTTTTTTTTTTTTTTTTTTTTTTTTTTTAATTCAATGGTTACAAATGAGGAGGGGGAATATGAAGACATTTTTGTTAGAATCATCAGTAGGTGCCAATTGAGCTACAAGGCTCTTGGCTATATTATTCACATGCTTTAAAGAAAATGAGTCAAGTCAAGATGCACAAGTTTGTTTTACCTTAGACCAGGATATTGGTGTTTTGTTGAAAGGCTCAATCCCAACATAAGAATGTGGCAATCTCTCAACTATGTGGATATCATCCTTCAAAGTCTCAATGAAGTGTTGCCAATCAAACAGATCCTTAAAGCCACTGCAAACATATATCCATATATACAAAAATAGTTAGCTCGAAGTTGATCAATGAAAAACTTGTATGCATGCCCATAGACATCAGTTACGCAGGACAAGAAAAACCCCTCCTGTAGTCACGTTCATAAGACATCTTCTCCTTCAGGGACAGGAGGGTAAAAGCCGTCTTCATACCCAAGGGTTTGCTCTGGGTATGTAATTTTAACATCCGCTAACTAGAGAAAAGATCAATACTTTTCCAAGTGTTATGCAAAAGGCCTAGAGATGTTATTTATTCATTATCTTACTAAGCAATGAAAAGGAGAGAAAGGAAAGAAAATAATAAACTTCAGTGTTATGAACTCACTCTCAAAAAAGTTAGCATAAAATTTTTTAAGATTATGAATCCTACATAATTTCTTTCACCAATTTGAGTCAATTTCATATTGAGCAAACATACAAGGCCACTGTTCTTACAAGTATTACTCCAATTACTGTAGTGAAAAGTGGTAGAAGTACAAAAACAAACCAACCTCTCATCAGCCCAGTAGGAGGTATGATCAAGTGAAGGGAGGACAAGTGTGGCCTTCATAATCTTTGCGACAGCAACCATATCACAAATCTGCGCTCTAAAATTATTTATACATCAGACTATAGTTCACATTCAAAGTTTATGGAAAACAGAAAAAAAAAACACACAACAGCCAGACCCCAAATCTCATCTGATTCAAGCCACCATTGGCATTTACAATAATATAACCATTTGTCTTCGCATCTGGCTCTGCAAAGAGAAGCAAGAAGAAGGAAGTAAGAAAAGGCAATAACCTTGGAATCAAACAAGTAAGCACAACAGAAATAGACATCAGAGGTAGAGAGATATGCATATCATACTTTTGTGATTTCTTGTCCGGTGGATGCATTGGGTGAAATTCTCACTATTGGGTTTGGACCAGATACTTGAGAACTGTAATCATCATAAGTATTAGAATAGTGGTTAAGTACTAAAATTCACCCTTTCTTATCAGCTTAAATTTTTGGGACTACTGGAAGTTTATCATAGTGATAGTGGTAGTGATCCTTAATTCAAACCCTGTCTCAACTCTACCCCCTATTTAAAAGTTAAAATTCATCATTTCCTATCAACTTAATGGCATATTTAGAATGGAGGGAGAGGAGAGCGGAGGAGAGAGTCTGTGAGAGGGAAGTAGGGCCAAGAGGAGTGGCATAGTTGGGATTTGGAGCGGTAGCATTGTCAGAGATTCTCAATTTCATGACGGCATGGAAGGGCAGGCTTGGAGGAAGGTTCAAAGTGGTTGTCACCGAAACAAGTGATATTTTATGAAGAAGAAGCAATACTCTTGAAGAGACATGATCCACCAGTAAATTCTCAAGGTAAGCAATTGTCATAAATTACTTCTTATTTATATGTATTTTTGAGAAACAATCAGAGCTAAGTGCATAAACAGTGTGCTAAAGATAAACAGAATGGAAACTTACTTCAGCAATGCCGTTTTGGGTGCTGAATACACCTGATGACACCGTCATTAGAGTGCGTTCGACTTCAATTCCTCCCTCCCTATATCCATATTCATGAGAGCTTTGATCCATTAGATTTCCACCAGTGATGGAGTCAATTGAATCCTAATTAAAAAAGATGGATTAGTTTAGGTGAGATAAAGGATGCAAACCAAGCCAGATCACTCAAAATCCTAGACAATTTTAACGTGTCATGAAATGCCTAGCAAAGGGGATGAATCAAGAAAATGAATATTTTATTGAAACACAAACACCAAGAAATTAATCACCCCCATTAAGCTACATCATAGATGCGAAAGAACATGACAAGCAAGCAATACAATCATACAAAGATGAATATAGCATATCATTATTATTTTTTTCAATTGGCATTCACACATATTGATTATTGGTAGCTACATGAACATGAACAAGAAGTAACCTGATTAGAGGTGGCACTTTCAATGGCAGATCCAAACCAACCAGTAGCACAAATCTTGAGAAGACCCAGAAAGATACACATCCCACAGAACAAGAAGAACATCCAATGCCCAAGTTTCTTCTTTTCTCTAAAACCCAACTCCACCACCCCAGATTTGCTTAGCAAGAATCCCTTGAGGACACTACTAGCACTACTCCCATAAATGTTTACTCTGTGACTCACATGGTGGTGCTTCCTTTCCAAAACTGAAGAAGTGGATTCAAACCCATCAAGGGAAACCGGGCTGGTGCCCATCTCGGATCTGGGTGAGCTGAGATGGACATCAATTTCATGGTGGGTACGCAAGGTAGTGGTGGTGTTAGCACTACCGCCACTAGTACCACTATTGTTGTTGCTATTGCTAGTGCTATTGTTGTTGTTGATGTTGTTTTCACTGTTGTTGTTGCGCTTGAACGAGTGGGCTCGGCGAGTCATTGGACCCGAGAAACGAGGACTACTGACTCTCTGCGATATGCCATCGCTGGAGTTGTGGTGGTGGTGATGGTGACCCATTACCCTTTTTACCTCTCTCTATCTCTCTCTCTCTCTGTAATGGTGATGATGTTGTTAGTAGATGAAGAAGAAGTGGGATGAGACCGCCATTAAAGAACAATAGATAGATAAAGGGAGAAAGAAATTTATCTATTTTATCTATCTGTGTCTGACTGACTGCGAAAAGTATGAGATGGCTCTTAGCTAGCAATAGCCAGCCCATATCATTTTCACAATCTCACCATTTTGTCAAAATAAAACTAAATAAATAATTTTTATATAGTATCTGAAACCATGGAGAATCAATGGTTTTTTCCAAAACCAATAGAGGCTAACTTTCTGTTATAACTTACTAGAGGATTTACCTTTTACAGTTTTCTTCTGTTCTGGCTGATTAATGATGTGATTCTTCCCCATCAAAAAAAAAAAATGATGTGATTCTTATGATGTAACTCCTTCTTTCAATTAAATTTCTAACCATTCTTCTATTATTAAAAAAAAAAAAAAGAGGAATAATAATATCTCTGTAAAAACAGCATTTTGATTTCTATATTTTGGCTTTATTTTCAATTTTTAGTCGACAAATTTTCATTTTAGTTTTTATATTTTTAAATTTGCTATTACAAAAAATTAATTCTAGCTTCTAGTTTATTACTACAATGGGATGTTCTCAAATGAACTTCTTAAGTTTCATGTACTTTTTCATTTTGTTCTTTTAATGGTCTAAATATGATTTTCCTATTTGAAAGAGTTGAGGTGTCATTCAATAAAAAGCATAGGAGTTTTACCTTAAATTTGGAATTGAAGGAGGGTTAATGGAAAATTAAACCTTCCTGAAATTGATGAAATGATTTATTGTTAGGTTATTGGTTTGATTGGTCATTTGCAATTCTCTAATTTTCATTATATTATATAAATTTCTCAATTGGATTCTTTCTCACAAAAAATCCCTCCAGCATACAAGGCTGAAGAAATTGAGGCGCTGGCAGCCCTCAATGCATTGTCATTTGCGTTTGAGTTGGGATTTCGTAGTACCATCCTTAAAGGTGATTCTCTTGGACTGACCCAAGCTTTGAAGGCAGAAAAGCGTAGCTTATCATCAACGGGTTTGCTGACTGAAAATGCGAAAATATTTGCTAATAGTTTTGTAAGATTGTTGTATTCTCACATTAAGAGAAACGACAATGGGGTTGCTCATAGTCTGGCTAAAAAAGCGTTATGCATACCAGATTTTCAAGTATAGATGGAAGATGTCTCATTACATATTATTTCGATTTTACAATTGGATGTAGTTGAATTTCTTTAATAAAATCTATCAGTTTCTTTCTCAAAAAAAAAAAAAAAAAAAAGGACAAATTACTGTGAGGTGAATGGACATATGGTGTTTATACTTTAGATGTTGCTCTTTTTGATTTTTTATTGTAGGAACCTTATAACTTGGAAATAGATTGTCCATCTTCATCACATATACCGTGAGGCGAATGAAGTAGCAGATGGACTTAAAAAATGAGGAAGGGAGCTGCCAAGCAAAATTTTGGAATTTAATACGATGGGGCCTGAAATTTGGAATCCCGGCCCACTTCACATTAAGGGCCCAAAGCCCAAGCCAAGGAGCCCTACTACCGAGGATGTATGATAAGAGCCCCTTAATGGCCCAAGAATGTGGCCGAGGACGATCTCACGCTCAACGCCTCACAAAACGCTTGAAAAAAAGGACAAACTCAGTACAAGAGCAATACAAGCGAGAAAGCTGCCAACACCATAACGTGGAGCCTAGCGCCTGACAAGCCCATACTCCATACCATGCTATCCAGCTTTTCCCAACCACTCTGACGTAAGGATTGATAGGACGAGTAATTGCCCCAAACAAGAAAAAACTGACACGTAGATGAAGAACGGGAAGTGAATACTAGTATAAAAGGGAAAGAGAGCTAAAAAGAAAAGGGGGGGACGAAAAAGGAGGAAGAATGGTGAGAATGTGATGCTCCTCGGAATTGGAGCCGAACCTTTCAAACCACATCGATGTAAGGGTCAGCTATACAGTCCAAACCTACCTTTGTATGAGCTCTCATGAAACCAGGACCAGACCCCTGCCCAGCGCCCAAGCGCAGGCCTTTCCAAACCCACTCTCTACAAATCGTATTGTTCGAGCCCTTTACATACGAGCCCAACGTCATCCTTGGGTCGTTAAAAATCGTGTCCCTACAAATACATACCCAACTTTTGTGTATTATAAGTTTATAACTATATATGGGATGTAATGAACTTAGGCATTAGTAGCATTAGAGCATCCACAGCAGTGGAGCTAAATTTTTAGCAATTTAGCTCCACCAAAAGTTACTTTATCTATTTTACCTACACACATACTGCAGCAGTGGATCTATTTTAGCTTTCAGCATAATAAAATAATATAAACATCACAATAAAATATTATAACTACTACAATAAAATAATATATTCTACTACCAAAAAAATATTACACCACCAACCTCAACCACCTCTACCATCAACCACAGACAACCACCACCAACACCACCACCACCACCACCACTACCGGCAGTCCACAGCATTAAAAAAAAAAAAAAAAAAAAAAAAAAAAAAAAAACCGCAACGAGCACAAGCCCACTGCCACAAACACAAACACACCCACAACAGATCAGAAAACATAAACACAAACCCACATCGGCGCTGGGCCTTGCAGAGAGAGGGTGGAGCTCGGTTGGCGCTGGGCAGTGAGGAGTGGTCGGCGCTGGGTTGGGCTTCGATCGGCGATCGGCGTTGGGCAGCGAGGAGTGGTCGGCGCTGGGTTGGGCTTCGATCGGCGATCGGCGTTGGGCAGCGAGGAGTGGTCGGCGCTGGGTTGGGCTTCGATCGGTGATCGGCGTTGGGCAGCGAGGAGTGGTCGGCGCTGGGCTGGGCTTCGATCAGCGATCGGTGCTGAGGAGTGGTCGACGTTGGGCTGGGCTTCGATCGGCGATCGGCGCTGGGATGAACTTCGATCGGCGATCGGCGCTGGGCAGTGAGGAGTGGTCGGCGTTGGGCTTTGGAGCAACGGACTGAGGTCGGTTTGATTAAAATGGAGGACTGGAAGAGGAAGAAAGAGGAAGAAAGAAGAGACATCGGAGAGAGAGAAAGAAAAAGAAAAATGAAAAAATAATTTTTTAATAAAAGAGGAGAGAGGAATTTAATAAAATAATTTTTTTTCTTTTAGATGTTATGAACAGTGCACATCTATTTATAGATGTGCACTGTAGCAATGGAGCTAAATTTTTTAGATTTAGCTCCACTGCTGCAGCAAGGTTTTTGGGTTTGAGGAGCTAAATTTTAGCATTATAGCATTATAGCTCCACTGCTGCAAATGCTCTAACTAGAGAGTGCCTAGTTGCCAGGTTTGTTACTGTTTGATCAATAAATAAATAAATAAATAGAACTCCCTTTCTCGTCCAAAAATAGGTTAGTTTTTGCATCTTGCATTTGCTGCAAGTGCATTCATTCACAGTAATTGTATATATTTTATTGATATTTTTGTACATTTTTTTTTTAATTTCATAAATTTTTTTTATAAAACAAATGGCTAAAGTGAAAACTAGACCCCTAAAGTTTAGGGGTCTTTATATTTTACATCTTAAAAATTTATAATTTGAATTTTACTCTTTGAATATATATTCTGTTTTCAATTTTGCATTAATAGCTTCTCCATCCATATTTAAGTGTCACATAAATTTGCGACGCGTGTTTAGTTTGTCAAATAAAATAACCTCAAGAGGAAAATCTAGATGGAAGGTTTACTGATGCAAACATAATATATTCTTAGGAGGTAAAATTTAAAATTTGAAACTTGAGAATGTAAAATTCAAAGATTTCAAACTTTAAAAGTGTAGTTTACATTTTAGCCTTAGACACATGTTAACAATAGTTTATAAGAGAAGTACTAATAGGGAACTCAATAGGGAACTCAATGGTTGGCATAAGAATGTTTGCCCCTATTAAATAATAATAATAAACAAATAAAGCACTTGGTAATAATCTAATCACTTTTATGTGTGTACACTTATTAATTAATGCAATTACTTGAAAGTTTGGGACTTGGGGAGT
Organism: Quercus lobata; assembly: GCF_001633185.2. Classification (NCBI taxonomy): domain Eukaryota; kingdom Viridiplantae; phylum Streptophyta; class Magnoliopsida; order Fagales; family Fagaceae; genus Quercus; species Quercus lobata. The sequence continues at coordinate 662,478 of NC_044914.1, forward strand.
TGTAATCGCAAGTTGTAATAAGAGCTTTTTTTTTTGGGTAAAAGTTGTAAGAGCTTTGAACAGCATGGAACACGCGGTAGAATCGGTGCTTGACCAAAAACAAAAAGTAATTGGAGAGTTTATAATATTGTTTGGTGTAATATATATATATATATATATATATATATATATATATAAATGGGTCCAAATGAAATGTGAAAACAAGAAAGAAGCCAACTATAGTTGAAAAGGGACCTTTCTTTCTTTCTTGATTTCGAGTACGTACGCGTTGTTGTACAATTAAGTGTGATGTCACGTCGTCGCCTAGCCGGATCCAATTGAAATGGACTGAAACCTATTAGCTTTTATGTTCAGTGTTGACTCCCCACCAACAGCCTATGCCAATTTAAATACTATTACTATATTTCTTGCGTTTTAAGAAGTTCTTTTTTAGTAATATATTTGTATATCCTAATGAATATTCATCTTTTACTAATTTACTCGTATTCTTTCTTTTTTGGTTCCACAGGAATTGTCTGCATTAGGTTTCGGTGTCAATGGAAAGAAAAAATTCATATGGTTATTCAACTTTATCAGCAAGGGCATGTTTAGTAAACTATAATAAACACTGTAATGTAATAGTTATTCATATAGTTTAGTTTTGTTATATTTTTATTATCGCGAATAATCGTTCCTTATGAAAAATTATTATTTAAAATGAGAAATAATTATTCCTCTCTAAAAGGGTTATAATAATTATTCCTTAAGATGTGTAATAATTTCTAAAATAAATATATTTCCAAATAAATAAAATTTTCATAAACACATAAAAAAATTCAAAAAAGTATTATTTTAAGGAAATATAATTGTATGAATATGATATTTTTTTAAATAAATCTTAAATTTTATTCTAATCTTATAACTTACAACCAAGCAAAATTTTGGAATTTAATACATACCCAACTTTTGTGTATTATAAGTTTATAACTATATATGGGATGTAATGAACTTAGGCATTAGTAGCATTACTAGAGAGTGCCTAGTTGCTAGGTTTGTTACTGTTTGATCAATAAATAAATAAATAAAACTCCCTTTCTCATCCAAAAATAGATTAGTTTTAAGTTTTTGCATCTTGCATTTGCTGCAAGTGCATTCATTCACAGTAATTGTATATATTTTATTGATATTTTTGTACAATTTATTTTTAATTTGATAAATTTTTTTTATAAAACAAATGGCTAAAGTGAAAAGTAGACTCCTAAAGTTTAGGGGTCTTTATATTTTACATCTTGAAAATTTATAAGTTGAATTTTACTCCTTGAAGATATATTTTGTTTTCAATTTTGCATTAATAGCTTCTCCGTCCATATTTAAGTGTCACATAAATTTGCGACGTGTGTTTAGTTTGTCAAATAAAATAACCTCAAGATGAAAATCTAGATAGAAGGTTTACTGATGCAAACATAATATATTCTTAGGAGGTAAAATTTAAAATTTGAAACTTGAGGATGTAAAATTCAAAGATTTCAAACTTTAAAAGTATAATTTACATTTTAACCTTAGACACATGTTAACAATAGTTTATAAGAAAAGTACTAATATGAAACTCAATGGTTGGCATAAGAATGTTTGCCCGTATTAAATAATAATAAATAAATAAATAAATAAAGCACTTGGTAATAATCTAATCACTTTTATGTATGTACACTTATTAATTAATGCAATTACTTGAAAGTTTGGGACTTGGGGAGTTGTAAGAGTTTTGAACAGCATGGAACACGCGGTAGAATATTTTTTTTAACAACACGCGGTAGAATCGGTGCTTGACCAAAAACAAAAAGTAATTGGAGAGTTTAAATTATAATATTGTTTGGTGAAAAATATATATATATATATATATATTTATATGGGTCCAAATGAAATGTGAAAACAAGAAAGAAGCCAAACTATAGTTGAAAAGGGACCCTTCTTTCTTTCTTTCTTTCTTTCTAGATTTCGAGTACGTACGCGTTGTTGTACAATTAAATTTTAATTACTCATGTCACGTCGTCGGCTAGCCGGAACCAATTGAAATGGACTGAAACCTATAAGCTTTTATGTTCAGTGTTGACTGCCACCAACAGCCTATGCCAATTTAAATACTATTACCATGCATCCGTTTCGTAGAGGAGTGGAGTAATATTATTTGGGTGTTTTTAATATATATATGGATAAAAAATATGTAAAAATATGTGTAATATTATTTAAAATGCTTAAAAATGTGTTCAAAATAGACTACCAAACGAGCCCTCTATTTCTTGCATTTTAAGAAGTTCTTTTTTGGTAATATATTTGTATATCCTAATGAATATTCATCTTTTACTAATTTACTCGTATTCTTTCTTTCTTTCTTTTTCTTTTTTAGTTCCTGCATTAGGTTTCGGTGTTTCACATGCTTATTCAACCTTATCAGTAAGGTCATGTTTAGTAAATTATAATAAACATTGTAATATATTAGTTATTCATATAGTTTAGTTATTCTTTAGTTTTGTTATATTTTTACTATCTCGAATAGTCTTTTCTTATGAAAAATTATTATTTAAAATGAGAAATAATTATTCATCTCTAAAAGAGTTATAATAACTATTCCTTAAGGTGTGTAATAATTTCTAAAATAAATATATTTCCAAATAAATAAAATTTTCATAAACACATAAAAAATTCAAAAAAGTATTATTTTAAGGAAATATAATTATATGAATAATATATTTTTTAAAATAAATCTTAAATTTTATTCTAATCTGATAACTTACAACCAAACTTATGAATAATTTTATGTATTATTTTATAACACATTTTTATTCCCAATAATAAATATTACCTTTAATGTCATAATCCTCATCTAATATACTAAACGTGTCCTAAGAATAGTTATTTCATTACAACATCTTTTATTTATAGTAGTAAGGAATTTTTATTTTTATTTTTTTTATACGATAATAATAGAGATTATTAGTCCTAAAGTAATCTCCATTCAATGTACCAAACGGTCCTCAATAGAATGTCTAATTTGTTACAAATCTAAAATTTAAGGGGTTAATTATTCAAATTGAAAATGTAAGAATTAACGCTTGAGTCAAATTCAATGGGCGTTTATTTTTTATTTTTAATAAACCAAATTCAAAGGGTGTTATGTATAGAAAGTTAGAAACCCCTATTTCTAGTATAGTAGTTCAATGTTAATTGGTAAGGGGAAGAGTACCAAATGAAGTTACACATCTTTCTCAAAAAAAAAAAAATGAAGTTACACAAATTACTAATATAGATTAGTTGAAGAAATCAAATTACTAATATATAGATTAATTAAAGTTTGTTCCTAAAAAAAAAGATTAGTTAAAGCTTATTAGCTTTATTGTAATAATATTTTGCTTATATACAAGTAGGAACAAATCTTATTAAAAAAAAAAAAAAAAAAACATAAAATTTGACATGTAAGATTCTCATTTTTCTTTAATCTATATATATAATAATAGGTGAAGCAGAGAGAAAATCCAATTAGATTTCAATTGGATTCTCAATTTTGCGCCACTTGTCCTAACCAAAACTCAAAAAAAAAATTAATTAGATTATAAATTTGACTTCAATTTTGTGTCATGTATCTTACCTAAATTTTCTAATTTTTGTGCCCAAATAAATGATGCATTAACATTTAACACGGAAGCCAATAAAACCACAATAATAATGCTCATTAGCCTAAGCAAAAACATCTTACCTGCACACTTTCATGGAGATTATAAATTGGACTCCAATTTTGTGTCATGTATCTTATCTAAATTTTCTAATTTTTGTGCCCAAATAAATGATGCATTAACATTTAACACGGAAGCCAAGAAAACCACAATAATAATACTCATTGGCCTAAGCAAGAACATCTCACTTGCACACTGTTATGGGTGATCTCAATAGAGCCTGGAGCTCTTCTAATCCCACAACCAGAACCAAGGAGTCCAACGAGAAAGACTATAAAAGTAAAACATCATCTCCTCCTAATTCCATATCTTCATCCCATGCCTCCTCCTCTCTTAACCTCTACCAACTAGATCCACACATTGCCCTCTCCTCCTCCTTACGGATTTTTTAGAGCAAGGCCGGGTTCAAACACAATGTTCAATCCCACTCTTCCTTGCTTCACACTCTCATACATTAGCGCTTCATTGGCGCCTCCAAGAAGATTCCAAGCTCAACGATTGGTTCTTATGTTTTAATAGTTTTAGTGTGTCTGGATTAAGATTTTGTTAATTTGTTAAAAGTGACAAAAATATAATCATATATATTATATTAAGTTGAAGTTCAATTTTAGAATTCAAATTGAATCAAATTAATTTCTAATTGTAGTTTAATTTTGTGCTATGTGTCCAATTTGATTTTTAAATGTTGGTGTTAAGTTACTTCCATTCATAATGCTCAATGTGAAAATTGAATCTATTAAGATAAACATTTTATCATCACAATTGTTAATATTTCCGTGCGTAAGCACGGACTACATGCTAGTTCAATGTAATAGACTTAACGCGTTTATACTTGGCGTTGAAGAACGTCCTTTTCGAGGTCACGATCGAGACTCACAACTGAGAGCTGGATAAATTGTCCGTTGTCCAACCTAAATGATCTTTTTCGCCTACCAATATTGACCTCTCTCTAATAAGAACTACCCCGAATTCAAAAACAAAAAACAATAGTTATTAGTAGAAACATTAAAAAAGAAAATTTCATAAACTTTTTATAGTTTCACAAATAATGATTAAATATTTACAAAATATGTGAGTGATGGGTTTATTGATTTGTAACATTACATCAATTCGGAATATTGAGACTTGGGACACTCCCTTCCTTATATAACAACAACAACAACAATAATAATAATATATCACTTTTACATATGTTTATTTGACACTATTTTTATTTATGTTATGTTCAAGTCACTCATTTGATGAGAAAAAGCTCTGAAATTTTTAATATTGTGGTGGCATTTTTTATTTGAAAACAAAAAAAAGAAAAGAAAAAACCTTCCACAAGTTACATTTGCCATTTTAAGTATAGACAAAATTTAGTTACAAATTTGATTGTAACCATTAACTATAAATTAATTAAATTTCATTAAAAAAATAATATAGTTACATATTTTGAAAATCTAACTGTTGGATTGCATGTTCTTTATGTCATTTACACGCATTTCAAATTTCATATCAATCAGATGTTATTTATTATTCAATCTATAAACTTATTTTTTATGCATAATTTTATATTACAAAAACTTGAAATTTAAACATTTGATTGATAATAAAGCTATTCATCTTTGATCTTCTGAAAATTTTGTAAGTATGGAGAATATGAGAAGAAAATGTAATCTAATAGTAGATTTGCCAAAATTCACATATAATAAAAAGATATTGAGTAGAGTTGTAACCATTTGTAGCCAAATTTTATCCTTTAAGAATTTTTTTTTTTTTTTTTTTTTTTTTTTGTTTGTGTGTGATGGGGAAAGGAGGTTTGTAGGAGGAAGGAGAAAGATTTTTTGTTAAAAAAAATATTCCAAAAAAAGAAAGACAAAGTTTGACTACAAACTTAGTTGTAGTCAATAGATAAAACTCTCATTACCAAAAAAAAAAAAAAAAAAAAAAAAAACTAAATATCTTGACAATCTAACTATTTGTTTGCATATTCGTTATGTTCTTAAAACACATGTTAAATTTTGTGTTAATCGGATATTATTTACTATTTAATCCATAAAATTATTTTTGTGCATAATTTTAGACTATAAAAACTTGAAACTTAAACATTTGACTGATGATATAATTATTGGCTACAAACTCCAAACTTTGTCAAAATAATAAGGCTAAATTGCAAACTATACCCCTAAAGTTTTGGGGTGTTTGGATTCTATTCTATTTGCGTCAACAGCACCTCCATCTATTTTTTTTTTTTTTGTTAAGGGCCACATAAGCTTTCTACGTGTGTTTAGATCATCTAATAAAACTATGCCTCATTATTTTTAATTATTTAATTTTTATTTTGTGGCATCATTTTATTAGACAAACTAAATATGTATGACAAGTTTATATGTTACTTAACACAAAATATAGATGAAAGAGCTTCTGATGTAAATAGAATAGAACTCTGTTAGGGTACTTTTTTTTTTACACCTAATTTTATTTGGGTACCACCTATTTATTTTCAAACACCACTAATAAGTTATTGGGTTTTCCCAAATATTTTTTGCTCTATTATTATGTTAATCACAAATGTTTCATATCTCATTATCTAAATTGGGTTATGATATAAAATATCACCAAAAAAGCCTGAAAACTCATATTTTATCAAATTTTATTATCATATTCTATTTAAAATCCAAGGATACTTATGCTTGACAATATTTGAGAAGTCCATGATTCAAGTCCATGACAAAACAATTTTATCAATGGAATTCAAATCCATGATCAAAGCCCATAATTTAAACTCATGGCAATTTATTTATCCAAAACCCAATTTTCATTGGCAACATCAAAGCTCAATTCTCATTGGTAATATCAAAAACTCAACTTACGTTGGCACTATTTAAAGCCCAATTTTCATTGGTAATATCAAAGCCCAATTCTCATTGACAATATCAAAATCTCAACTTACGTTGGTATTATTTAAAACCCAATTTTCATTGGCAACATCAAAACTCAATTCTCATTGGCAATATCAAAAGCCCAACATACGTTGGCACTATTTAAAACCCAATTCTCATTGACAATATCAAAAGTCCAACTTGCGTTGGCACTGTTAAAAGCCTAAGCTAACTACTTGGCACTATTCTATCAAAAGCCCAAGGTCATTAATACTTGGCAAAATACTATATCATAATTATTTCACTTAAAAGTCCGATAATAACAATACTTTAAATTCTTAAACATATTATTTTAATATTACAAGCTCATGGAATTTATGAATTATCTATTCTCAAAACTCATGGCAATCATCTTATAAAAGCCCATGGAAAGTTATGATTGTTAGACCCATGACATATATTTATTTCATGTTATAAACCCATGAAATACATAGACACCATTTGCATCGCGACATCCATAATATACGCCTTCAACACTCATGGTAAACATCCAAACCCACAAGATCATCATTTAAGTTATGATGCGATTATTAGAAACCATGAACATTATTGCAACATGGAATTCATCAAAGTAAATATTATTTACAAAAGTATTTTGAAACTTGTCCTATTATTTCAAACATTACAACTAATTGCCCAAAGGGCCATTGCAAGTATTTATGAAAAACCCCAAAACATTTACTAATAAAAGTCCATGAGGAATGAAATTCCATGACAACATGTGCACACAACCCGGCCCATGTGAGCAAGCCCAAGCTAAAAACACCAGCAGGAGGCAAAGGAGAGTGGGCAAACAGCCCTTGTTCATTCCTAACCAAAAAGAGCAACTAGGTACTCATATAAGGGAACCAAGCCTTTGGATAAATTCTGCTGTTAAGTGACATATGTGCATACTGACATGTTTTATTTTAGCCAAATCAACCCAAAACTACGTCGTTTCAATGAAAAATAAAGAGAGGTGCTACGTCCACAACATTTTTATAACAAATCATAGGTGGTTAATTGTCGTTGGTTCAAATTTGAACATAACACTAAGATTACTTTTTTGCCCCAATAATAACAACTAGTAATAACCTGTCTCTTATGATTTGTTGCGAAAATGTTGTGGACATATCATTTCTCTATGTATCGTTTTGCCCAGACTAAAACACAAGACTCCAATCCTAAACTACACCATTTCAGCTAAATTCTAAAATCCCAAATCACTCATATCATCACATCAGCTACTTTCCCAAATTGCAAAGCAGGCCTCATCATTAACTCATCCACCTGAAAACTACCAAATGGAACCAATGCAAGGCTTCAATTTCTGTTTGCCTACTCCTCTAGTTGATTAGATATGTTTCCTACAAACGGGTGGGAGCAAAACAATGATGCATTGCCTTTGGATTTGAATAGCCGCAAATATATATATATATATATATATATATTTATATATATGTTGGTGTAGATCTATTGGGGATCTAGACCTGGATTCATCATATTCTAGGGGTGTCCTAAACCTAGACTAGTTAAAGCTAAGTCTAATCATTCCATCAGCTAATTGCTAGACAAAATCTAGATCTGGATTTCTGGCTGGGTTTTGGATCTGTAGATAATGATTCTCATTTTCTAAAGTCCAATTTGTTGGGAAGGTGACATCTGACCATTTCAAGGTTCTAGGGATCTGAACTTTGGATCTAATGTCTTTGGTTTGGATGAGAGTAGTTTCTCCCATCTTTCTCTTATCTATGGCTTGAACATTCATGTTCGTCCTAATGCACTTGTAATACACTCTGTATATCAAGGCTAACTGCTGGGTTCCATGTAACATGAGAGTTCCATGGGTTTTGATGTTGAGGGTGAGGACTTTCATGATATGTGGGTCATCAAGTGCAACTGTGAAGTTGGGGAAACAGTCAAAATGAACTGGTTCACTACTAAGACTGGATTCTATGGTTCCTAAGAGGCTGTTATTAAATCTAATATGACGAGTGTCTCTAAAGGCCATAAGGATTGAGTTGTTCAACCCTTCTCTGATCAAAGGTTTAACTCCAACCTGGACTAAACCTATGTGGAGGAATTTGTGTCTATCTTTCCTGTGAGCTTTCAATGATGCAGAGGGTAACAAGTAGCATGTCTCATACTCCTTGTTGATGCTGTAGATTTGTTCTATAGTTCTAACATGATAATCTGTATTGAAAGTCTTTTTCAAGGACCATGAAGATGACTTATAGGTCTGGTTTGTGGGTACCTTAGGTATGTTCCAATCTCTTAGTTTTACCTCAAATTCAAAATCTTTGCTGATGACAATCTTGACTTTGGAATGCCATTTCTGGAAGTTAATCCTACTGATGGTTTCTAAGAACTTTTCACTGGATGGTTCCTGTACCATATTAGCTGTAGGGTTAACTATTTCATCTGCTTCGTCATCAGAAGGGTTCTGTAATGAGGTTCCTTCCTCATTGCCTTGATGAGAAGTGTTTTCTAACTGTCTGACTCTTTGGTCCATGAGGTTGTGATCTACCCTAAGGATGGTTAACTCTTGCTTAAGGGTTCTCACTTCTGACTTGGTATCTTTGATCTCTTTTTGGAGATCTTAGACATTAACTTCCTTCTTGGATTTGGTAAATCTATTGTAGATTTTTTCCAAATCAACTTTGGGTTCCTGAAACCTAAGTTTGGATGTACTGGCTTCCTTAACTAGGGTTCTATGGAAATCACTAAGCCTTTGGGCTTTGATGATTGGGTCTTCGATCTGTTCTATGAGATCTAAAAGGAGCTCTTCTTGCTTAGAAAGAACATTGATAGTCTTGTTCCTACAACAACTATCTTTGCATGCTATGAGTTCATTCGGGCCACTAGAGGAGCTAGAGGAGACTCTAGAGGGTTCAGAGGATGATTTATATAACTGGTGCTTTTCTTGCTCACTAGAACTATTGGGAGACTTACTGTCTGAGCGGTCAATTTCTAAGAGTTTGAAAATTTCTTATTTACTGGCTTGGTCACTAATAAGGTTGTTGATAAGGGATTTGACCTTAGCTTTACATTCTTTTTGGAAATGACCTCTTTTTCCACACTTAAAACATTTTCCTGATGTTTTAGGTATGAACTTTCCTATGGACTTGGACTTTCCTTTCTTATAGAAATCATCTGTTTTGAACTTTTGTTTCTATAATACTTGGATGATGTCCTTTTCTTATGGAACTTCTCAGAGGGTTCTTTTCCTCTGTACTTGGATTTCTTCTTGGGGATGACTAAAGGTAAGCCATATTATGTACAAAAGTTTCCTACTTCGTACTTGGCTTTACTTTTGCTGGCTTGGCTTTGGATTTTCAAGTCTCTGCACATCTTCATTCCTTCATTCCTGATTGTGCTAGAGATGTCTCCATATGTTAGGTTATCATAATCTATGACACCTAAGGGTCTACAAAGGGTTTCTTTCACCTTTTCACCAAACAATGTGGGTAAGCCATTGATAAACTTCTCATTCTAAAATGGAGAGTTACAATCGCTTCTATGCATGACTCTGGTGGTAAACACATCTTCATACCACTTGTATTCGCCAAGGGTTTTACATCTAAGGTTACTCAACTGGTCATAAATCCTAGATGCGATGTTGCTGGGTTTTCCTACGAAGTGTTTCATGATCGTATAGATCAGGGTATTGGCTCCGTCGGGAACACCTCTTCCTATGCGTTCGTCAAAGATGGGGTTCTCATTCTCATCTTTTTGGACAGCATTATTAATGTCTTCCTTAGACTCTTTTGTAAGGCAGTTATTCCACCATTGCAGAAGTTTTTCTGTAAATCCTAAAATCATGAGCTCGATGACCTCTATGTTCTGAAGTCCATCGTTGAGGTAGTTATTGGCTACCATGGTCATATGCTGAATTTTGTTTAGAATTTCTTGTTCTGATAAACCATCTATGTTCCATTCATAGAGTTTACCAGTGGATACTGTGAACTAGCTATTCCTTTCCTCGAACTGGAGGTCAGGAGGTGTAGGTTTGGGATACCAATTTTTGGTTAGGCTGGTTGGGTTTACCTTAGGCTGGAAAAGCCTATTTACCTGTAAACCTTGAGGCAGGAAATGAAACTCTCATTAGTCAACTCTTTGACAAAGAGGATATCCATTCAACGGATAAAATGACTATCATGGGCATAGATTATGCTAGACTAAGTTTTAAGACTCAAATCTAACTAAGAAGTGTTGTTGCCAACTTGCCTACCGATATACAAGTTCGTATTTTGGGAAGCAAAACTATGCTTGAATCATGTGACCGATGGTTTAAACATTTCAAGATAATGGTCACCACCCATTTCCCAGTTTATGGTGAAGACTTAGATGACATTGAAAACGCCTTCATCTAGTCAACCTGGGAAGAATACTTTGGGAGCAGTCATAGGGTTTATGAGAAGAAGCATCCTTTTCCTGGCCTAGTAATCAATTATGAAGATGGGGCAGATGAAGAGGATAGAGATCCAAGCTGGCTTTCAAGAATGTTTGAATACGGCTTTATTAGACTCATCAAGTTGACAAGCCATGATCAAATCAGCCAATTCCCCCAAATAATACAACAAGTTATTACAAAGATCAAAAGTCCATTTGTCTCCATCAGATGCTGGAGTACTTTTCCACAATGGGATAGTAACAATTGGATGAATGTCCAACTTGCTCACCACCTTGTACTCATCAATGGGTACACCCATAATGGCCCTTGGTATGAAGGAGACTCCTATTTGTCCTACGAAGATCCATATACTCTTGCTGAATGTTGGAAGGACTACTTCAATAATGAAATTATTGATATCTCCAGTGAACTATGGAAAAATTATCATTTCACAGGAAACACTGGCAGGATTTCAGTATTCACTATCAGACCATACTCCACCGCCATTCCAACTCTACAAAGAATAGATTACATTGATCCCAGGCAGCTAACAACAAAAAATGTAGATTATGAACCTTTACTGTATTGTGGTTTTTGTAATCAATATGACAAATATCACGAGCATAACTGTGATTATACTCCTCCATGGGATCCCTTTGATGGATACCCATCTGATGCTTATGATACTGATTAAAATATCCAATTCAGAAAGCCATTGCAAGATCTCAGTCAAGCCTAGACTCTGTCCAGATCATTGAAAAATCTAGCAAGGAATTAAAAGATCTTGCTCAACAATTGCTCCTCCAATCAGAGAAGTTAGAGTCAGAAGAAAAGAACTCTCCTGCCTCTTCAGAAGCTTCAGTGAATCGCAATCCAGTCGACCTCAAAATCCTTATGATGGTTACAACTTAGATAGCGATTAAGATATTTTGAATAGCTCCAGAACAGTTCCAAAATAGTCTTTGCAGTCCGGTTACTATTCAGCTACAGTACCCGAACTAGCAAAGTTCCAGACAGATCAATATTCATCCACAGCACTCGTCACTGTGCATGAACAGTATTTCAGAAAGGTAAGGGGACAAGTCACTATTCATGAACAGTAATAGTTACTGTTCATCAAACAGTGCCCTGACAGAATCATTCAAAGTACTATTTGCTTTCGGTGGAAAAGAAATTCACCCTCAGTAAAAGCAATTTACTCTCCGTAATTTCAGCAATCTCCTGAAAAATCCAAGGCTTCCCTCAGTTATATAAGGAACCCTCAGCTTCATTCTTCAGTAGGTCCAATTGGAGTATCTCACCTCAGAGGTCTTCATTCCAGAACCAGTTTAGGTTTAGCTCAGAAATACCTCCCTTCTCTTTACAACCCTTAATCTTGTAAACAGAATGGCAACCCTAGTTTATATTTCAGTTTACACTTGTAACACCATAGTCATGGTCTTCACATTTGTAACCTGTTTACATTTCCGCAATTAGATGGCCTCAGTCGGCCTCCCCCCTTTGTAACTTACCCTTATTTATATATATATATATATATATATATTATTGTGAAACTAATCGATAAATTTGGAAAGAGTCGACGGCTAATATTAGAAACAGTTCCTATAGAAGAGATAGAATTCGCATGGCCACATGATCTTTGGGATTGGGAGGCATAACCACTATTTAGCATATTGTTGTAGAGGATTGTACCAAGAGAACCAGAAAGCTTTGTTGTGGTGGAGAAAGCCATTACCTAGCACCGAAAATATTCAATTGAAGGAAATTAAATAACAAGCTCAATCTAACAAAACTCCAGCCAAAACCTAATGGGTTTTTCATCCTCCCCAAATCAATAGGTCTCTTATTATTATTTTGGTTAAAAATCAATAGATTTCTTCTCCAAATAAAACACCCCAACCTTCGAATCTACTCCTAAGAGACAAAAATCACACATAATAAACTCCCACCAATGTTCAATTCTACTCCTAAGAGACACAAAAACTCACATAATAAAACCCAGATGGAAGCCTTGCATTGGTTCCATTTGGTAGTTTCAAGTGGATGGGTTTAAAATGAGGCTTGTTCTATGATTTGCTAGCTAAGCTTTTATTTTTTATTGAAACAACTTAGTTTTGGAGCTGATTTGGCAAAAATAAAACACATCAATATGCACATGTCACTTAACAGTAGAAACTAACGTAGGGGGTAAATTGCTAACGGAACCAAACTTTAGGGTGTAAAATCAAAGTTCTGAAATTTTGGGGTGTAAAATCCAAACAACCCCAAACTTTAGGGGTGTAATTTGCAATTTACCCAATATATAATTTGAATTGTGTAATTGTGATTATTTTTAAGTGTACCTATACATATGTACGGGGTTATACACTAGTCTATATATATAATAATAGGTGAAGCAGAGAGAAAATCCAATTAGATTTCAATTGGATTCTCAATTTTGCGCCACTTGTCCTAACCAAAACTCAAAAAAAAATTTAATTAGATTATAAATTTGACTTCAATTTTGTGTCATGTATCTTATCTAAATTTTCTAATTTTTGTGCCCAAATAAATGATGCATTAACATTTAACACAGAAGCCAATAAAACCACAATAATAATGCTCATTGGCCTAAGCAAAAACATCTTACCTGCACACTTTCATGGAGATTATAAATTGGACTCCAATTTTGTGTCATGTATCTTATCTAAATTTTCTAATTTTTGTACCCAAATAAATGATGCATTAACATTTAACACGGAAGCCAAGAAAACCACAATAATAATACTCATTGGCCTAAGCAAGAACATCTCACCTGCACACTTTTATGGGTGATCTCAATAGAGTCTGGAGCTCTTCTAATCCCACAACCAGAACCAAGGAGTCCAACGAGAAAGACTATAAAAGTAAAACATCATCTCCTCCTAATTCCATATCTTCATCCCATGTCTCCTCCTCTCTCAACCTCTACCAACTAGATCCACACACTGCCCTCTCCTCCTCCTTACGGATTTTTTAGAGCAAGGCCGGGTTCAAACACAATGTTCAATCCCACTCTTCCTTGCTTCACACTCTCATACATTAGCGCTTCATTGGCGCCTCCAAGAAGATTCCAAGCTCAATGATTAGTTCTTATTTTTTAATAGTTTTTAGTGTGTCTGGATTAAGATTTTGTTAATTTGTTAAAAGTGACAAAAATATAATCATATATATTATATTAAGTTGAAGTTCAATTTTAGAATTCAAATTGAATCAAATTGATTTCTAATTGTAGTTTAATTTTGTGCTATGTGTCCAATTTGATTTTTAAATGTTGGTGTTAAGTTACTTCCATTCATAATGCTCAATGTGGAAATTGAATCTACTAAGATAAACATCTTATCATCACAATTGTTAATATTTCCGTGCGTAAGCACGGACTACATGCTAGTATAACTAATGTGAGAAAGAAATTGTCAAATATAATAATGTGAGAAAATGGAAAATTTTTAAAATTAGTAAAAAATTGATGCTATTAAATGATGCTGTCACTTAAATGATCATTTAATTAGGATTTAAAATAAATAATAATAATTTTTATAAAAATACTCCAACAAGAGTAATCACCTTGAGGATTCAATCGTCAAACATTTCTTGGGACATGGTTTTAAAACTAATTTATCAAGAAGTACCTAGGACACTTAGAGGGTATTTGGATTGGAAGTATCTCAAAACACATAACTCATTTCTCAAAACTCTATCTCACTCAAAACTCAAAACTGAAAAAAAATTGTTTGGCTCCAATATCTCAAAACTGTGTCCCACATCTCAGAACTCAATTTTTTCACTTTTTGGTAGAGCCCATAGCCTGCACAGGTTAGAAGGTTGGTTTTCTCTCGCACGTGTCCTCTTCTCTCTCCTTTCACCCAAAACACTGTTTTGTCTTCCTATCTCCACAGACACACGCACACCGAATGTAAGAGAAAGGTTTGTGGTTTTTTCTTTTCCTTTTCCTTCTCTATACTTCTGCCTCCATATCTTGAAGACCCATCGCTTGCAAACAGCCAACTGGTGAGTTCCTTTTCTTTCTCTGTTTTATGGGCTATGGTGGACAAGGTTTGCTCTTCTTCCTCTGTCCAGAAAGAACCCCTAAATCCCCAAATTTTGGTTGAAACCCATGTCCATCAAACCCCTTTTGAGAAACAAGTTTTGGAAACCATGACTAAAAACAACACCAAACAAAATGCAACTCAATGGGGCCCAACAAATTTGAGTTTTGAGTTATCAGTTTTGAGTTATATAACTCAAAACAACCCAATCCAAACACCCTCTTATTCTGCATCAATAATAAACAAGCGTTTGAATCTCGTCCACCTAAAAAAAAAATCCAATTGATATATTGGCTTGATTGAAACCAACCATCGACATGTAGTGATGCCATCTATCTCAAATTCCGCGAATATATAATGCTTAATAGAATGTTTGAAGGAGGAGTAAGTTTAAGAGTTGGATGTAGACTGTAGAGTATAAAGTCAAAAAAATGATAATCACAATAATTACGTAACCGCATCTCTTAAAAAAAAAAGAAAAAAAAAAAAAGAAAAAAGAAAAAGAAGAAGAAGAGAGATTACGTGACCGTGTATCTTATCTATAAATGGAGCCTTTACCTTTATTTTCATGTTTCAATCAAATTCAAAACTTTATGTAGATTACGTAACATTTATGTATTCAATCATTTTGACAGCAAAGACAATAATGCATGACAGTGTTGATGGTTTGAAAATTTGATGCAAGTAATGGTGTTATTCAACCAAGTAATAAACCCATCTCAATATCATATCAGTAAGGTGTGATATTGAGAAAGGGTTTATAACTTACTGTGCAATATCAATTGTCACATGCAATTTTGGTGTTAGTGTGTAAGTGTATTTCTTTGTCTCATCCCCTTCTCCTATAGGTGTATGTGTCTTAGATAGTATTGTTTATCAAAAAAATAAAAAGAAGAAGAAGAAGAAGAAGAAGCAGCCGTTATGTGTATATTCAATAAATTGTTAAATTATAACAAATGAGAAGAAACAATTTTTTTATAGAATTGGTAAGAAATTGATGCTATTACATGATATTATCACTTAGGGTATGGTTGGTTGGAGGGGTGGAAAAATGGGAGGATAGAAAATTATAGGAAGAAGAAAAAATTAGAGGATAGAAAATATTTTAATTTCTCTAATTTTTATTTGGTTGGTAGTGAAAAAGTAGAAGGATGAAAAAAATGAATTTGTATAAATTTACTCGTACACCCTTATTAAAAAATGATAGCCAATTAAAACAAAAAAAGTGACAAAAAAATAGCAATCACCCAATTTATTAAAAAATAAAAATCATGTCTAGTTAAACAAAAGAAAAAAGAAAAAAGAAAAAAAAGCAACATCCAGTAAAGAAAAGAAAAGAAAGAAAGAAAGAGGCAACGTGCCAGCGTATAAAAAAAAAAAAAAAAAAAAGCTTGAGATGGGTATTTTTTTTCATTAAGTAGTCTCATTTTCTTCTTTTAGTTTTTTCTTTATTTTGAGGAGAAAACTTTTTTGGTGGGTCTGGAAAGAAAACAAACGGGTCCTACCATTTATTTTCTTTCCTCCACACCCAACCAAATACACTTAAAAAACTTTCTCAGAAAAAAAAAAAAAAAAATACACTTAAAAAAGTTTTCCTTCCTATTTTCTTTCCAAAGTTTTCTATCCACCCTATATCACCTCTAAACGAACATACCTTATATTTGAATTTCAATTCAAACTTTCTAAGACTGCTTCCTCCAACAAAAAAAAAAAAAAAAAAATCTAAGACTGAATCTGACGTGTCAGTGAAAAGAAAATTGATTTCATTTTATTTTTCCACTTAAATGATCATTTATTAGGATTTAAAATAAAAATATTCTAATAAGAGTAATCACCTTGAGATTCGACCATCCCATTAAATTAAAATGTTTCTAAGGACGTGGATTTTAGATTAGTTTATCAAGAAATTCCAAGTATAATAATTCTACATCAATAAAGGAGATGTGTTTAAATCCTGTCTAGAAAAAAACAATAATCCAATTGATGTATATTGGCTTAAAAGAGTTGGATTTAAAAGTGTAAAGGCTAAAAAAATGATAATTACAATGCTTACGTGACCGTGTATGCATATAGAATGGTTCAAGTGGAGTAGAGCCTTTACCTTTAATTTCATGTTTCAATCAATTTTTTATTTTTTTATGTAAGGTAGAAATTATATTCTAGTCTAATTTAAATGTATATTGTGGGTCCGAGAGCTCTGCAGTCCGGCCCAAACTCTATCTGGGCCCAGGGCCCGTGCCGAGGAGGTACCTTGCCGAAGACAAATGCTCAGTGGCCGAGGTAGCAAGGGGAACGGCTGAGAACTTACCCTGTCCTCGGCATTCCATAGCTTCAACAGGAAGACCAACACCTTGGTGTAGGTAATCCCCAAACAGCCCCCTCAAAGGGATGTGAACGGAATGGGGCCCATAGGGAAGCAGGGTGTGAACTCGGACCAAGGAAAGTGCGTCCCACCCCCTTCAGTAAATGTATTTGCCAATACCCAGAGTTGGTTAATGAGAAAAGACGTTTGGGCGGTGCAAACGTCGATCCATGCGACTAATAAAAAGTTAGACGGGACAGTTGATGGGATGGACACAGGAACAAGCTCCTGCCTGACCTACAAGTGGAGGGTCAGGATCAGCCAAGACGGATTATATAATAAAAAGGAAGGTGCACCGATTGGGGGGTTGGGAAAAATGGCCAGAAACCAGGGCCTCCCAGCCCACCTCCAGGAGAAAGACTCCAGAGGTGTAGGAAAGCTTAAGTTCATACGAACACCACGAGAAACCCACCGCTTATCGAACAAGGCCTAGCCTTCCAAACCCACGCTCTACAAATGATATTGTTAGGGGCCTTTTCACGTGCGAACCCGACACTGTTACGGTCCGTCACGAATCGCGTCCTTACATATATGTATAGCATTTGTACTTTGTAAAATACAAGAGTAACATACGTATCAAATTTTGTTCAAATTGGATGTTATTTACTATTTTATCAATTAACTTATTTTTTATATACAACTTTAGATTACAAAAATTTGAAATTATAACATTTATTTGATGACACATCAATTGATCTTTAATTTTCTTGAAATTTTTTAAGCATTAAAAATATAATAAGGACATGCAATCTAACAATTAGATTTTCAAAATCCATACTCAATATAAAGATATATGATAAGTTTGTAAGATTTCTCTTCAAATTAGTTTGGAGAGAAACTTTGTTCTTTAAAAAATGTCACAGCAAAGACAATAACACATGACACTAATTGATAGATTGAAAATTTTATATCACTAATGATTTTTAGTCAACCAAGAACTAGACATTACTGGTAAAGTTTCTGATGGTTGTATAAGAGATTTGGGGTTTAATCATTGCCTACACAAAAAAATTGATTGGTGTCTTGGTCTGATGATAAAGAGTTATAATCAGGAGTGAAAGCTATAGATTGAAACTCTCTTTCTCTCTCAAAAAAAAAAAAAAAAAAAAAAACTAGGCGTTACGTATATATTAAAGAAATTATCAAACATAACAAATGAGAGTATATAGAAAATTTTTATAATTAGTAAGAAATTGTTGCTATTACATGATATTATTACTTAGGGTATGTTTGGTATACTGTAATAGGCACTGTAATGTAATAGTTATTCCTATAGTTTAGCTATTCAGTAGTTTGGTTATATTTTTTTTACAGGAAATAATCATTTCTTATGAATAACTATTCTTTAAAATGAGAAATAACTATTAATTTCTAAAAGAATTATAATAGATATTCCTTAGTAGGTTTATTAATTTTTAAAATTAATATATTTCTAAATAAACAAACTTTTCATATGCATATAACAATTATGAAAATAAAAAATCATAAAAAATATCTAATCTATCTTTCAATTAAAAAAAAATTTATTTGTTAGGAAATAATATATCTTTAAGTTTGATTTAATATGCTTTCATCCCATTGTATTTAGGGCTCTATTACTATGTTGTCACCAAACAAATAAATAGTAATAAGTATTATATTACAATATCTTGTATTTCTTATAATATCTATTTCTATGTAATTACCATTACAGTTTACCAAACGTGTCATTATATTTGAATTTCAATTCTAACTTTTCAATCCTTTAATAAGGATTTATAAAATTAAATATAATATATATATTATTTATAAAAAATACTCCAATAAGAGTAATTACCTAGAGGACCAAACCGTTCCATTAAGTTAAGCATTTCTTGAGACGTGATCTTTCGACTAGCTTATCAAGAAATTTTAAGAACAGTTATTTACATCAATAAGGGATATGCTTGCAAACACCACCTAAAAAAAAAAAAAAATCTCAATTGATATATTTGCTTGATAGTAAAAGAACAATTATAAAATGGAAGATTCCATCTATTTCAAGATCTATAAAATTGGAGGATTCTCAATTTTTATTTTTATTTTTATAAAAAAAACCTATAAAATTTGATTTTTTTTTAAATAAAAAAAGTTTTTTTTTGAGTGAAATAAAAAAATGAGAAGACGACTTGTTAGTTATTATTATTATTATTATATACACTCTGGCGGGAAATTGCAATAGCGTATATGAGAAGTGTTTGTTGTTTCTCAGTCCCAAAGCAAAGAAACCCAAAAACCTAATAACACCTTTTCTTTTTCTTTCCATATATGAGGATAGAGATTGAGACAATCAGATAGAGACAGAGATAGAGATACAGAGCTCTCACTCTCTCTCTCTGTGATTTCTAGTATCATCAATGAAGGTCTTAAGGTCTCGTAAAATAGTCCCTTCAACTACAACACCCATTACCAAAACCAAAACCAGAACCAAAACCAAAACCAAAACCAAACTCGAGCCCTCCACTCCCACCCAAATTCAAGAACCCATTCTCCAATCTCCTACTCCCACTCCAACACCCATGTCTCCTGCATCAATCGGGCTTGGATCCGATTCGGTCTCCGTTGCTGGGGTTGCTCGGCGACGAAGTCTCCGTCTCGTTTCCAAATCCGGCGAAAAAGGCACCGAGGTGGATAAAGGTGGGTTTTTTATGGGTAATGGAGAAATGGGTACTATTGATTCGTTGGATTTGGGTTTTGCTGGATTGAGTGTAGAAGCCTCCGACGAAGATAAATCTAGTAAGGGCGGTGGTTTAAGGGGTTTTCGCGATGATGGGTTTAATAGGAAATTGAGTATTGACCTTAATGTGTTAGGTTCCGCGGAGGAGGAAGAGGAAGAGGAAGAGGAAGAGGAGGGTTTAAGGGGTTTTGGTGAAGTTGGTTTAGGTTCTAATTTGGGAATCGATACTACTACTACTACTACTACTACTACTACTACGACGACGCCCAAGTCTAATAAGAGTGTCAGGGAGGAGCCGAAAAGGAAAAGGAGATTGAGTATTGATCTGAATGTGCTAGGGTCGGAATATTCGGTGGAGGATGAGGAGAATGGTAAAGGGTTTTTGAGTTTGCGGTCCGGGAAGAGGGTTGTGAAGAAAAGATTGAGTGGAGATGTTGATGGAGGAGGAGGATTGGGAAGGGAAGTGATTGATCTTGAGGTTGAGACTGGTGATAGGAGGCTTAGAAGAGAGGAAAAGGGGAAAGGGAAGTTGGCCCTGGATGATTTAGAGGCAAACAATGGTGTTCAAGTAGGGGAATTGGATTTGGATTTGGATTTGGATTTGGAATGTGCAGTGGATGTGACTGATGGGGGGCAAGGGAGTGGAGGATATGAAAAGGGGAAGAGAAAGTTGGGTGGTGCTAGTGATGGGGGTGTTGATGAGAATAGTGCTAATAAGAGCAGAAGGAGATATAGCAGGGAAGAGAAAGGGAAGGACAAATTGGTTCATGGTTCTTCATTACAGAATGGTGGTGAGAAATTGGAGTTGAGTTTGAATTCTGAAGTTAAGAATTCAGATAAAGATGTTATTTTGTTGGATGAAACCAGAATTGGGAACGCTGACAAAAGAGAAATGGCGGATAATGTAGCATCGTTGGATCAAACCAAAGTTGGGAAGGCTAACACAAGAGAGATTGACTCAAGCAGAAGGGATTACATGGAACGGTTCCGAGAGATAGCCAGGGAAAATGCCTCCAGGTTTGCTCATTTTTCTTCTCAAGAGGAAGAGGAGAACGATGTGCCTACTGAGGCTGAAGCAGAACCAGAAATTGAAGATTGGCCAGGACCCTTCTCCACAGCTATGAAGATCATTAGAGATCGGGAAACTAAAAATAAGCGAGTGGAGAGTTCCTCTTCAAACAAGAGCAAACCTGCACCAGTGATATGGACACCGAGATATGGCCAAAATCACAGAAAGCCCACGGTTCCCTCACTGAAAGAACTATGTTTGATAATTCTTTCCCAGAATGCTGATGCAATTGCTTCACTTGAAAATGTCCCAGATGCTTTGAGGCACAAGCTGAGTCAGTTGCTGTGCGATTCTCGCAGAATGAACCATCATGTTTTTGAGCTTCTTATTCGTGGATTACCTACAGAGGTTCGCTTAAGGGATTGTTCGTGGCTAACGGAGGAGCAGTTTACAGATTCTTTTCAGACGTGTGACACCAGCAATCTAACGGTATGTTCAAGTTATCATATGATATGTCGCTACTATCTCCAAATCTCAGTTATATTATTACTTGAATTCCTGGCATAGTATGTTTAATGGGACTCTTCTTCATAATTGCAATAGAATAGTGTTTTGTGATTGGCACAAGGCTAAGTTCTATAATGTTCACGCTTGTGGGAGGTTCAGGTTTAAATCTTGTCTTGAGGTTTGCTCATATTTGTTTGGGACATGTTTATAGAGTAGGAAATTATGGGATACTTGAATCCAACATATTTAAGCAACTAGACATTAGATTTCCATGTGTAATATCATGATGATCTGACCAATTGTAATTGATTCATATCGATGTAGCTTATGATGTTCATTTGGTACATTTTATTAATATACATTACTGTTAAACACCAAAGTTCTGTGCACTGGATCATAATCCCTGAGCAAGAGTGCAGGTTAAATTCTCTGGTCTGCTTCATATATTTTATTCTATGACTTGATTATGCTAAAACATTTTGTTTATTGGCTTTTTTCTTTTTAGTTAAAGCTGCTTGTCAATGCGATATTGGTAGAAATGCTCTGCTCTTATGGAATTCTGGCACTCTCCTATGCTTCTGTTAGACTTGGGAACATTCAAGATTAATTAATCTATTTAGTCATAATCGCAGTAAAGTATGAGTAAATTGCAGCTGTATGCTGGTGTGTTACCGCAAAAATTATGATGCTAGACATGACATATATCTACCTCTCCCAGAAATATTGATGCTTGATCTGCATTTGAGATGTCTTTTGTTTCTCCATGTTGTCCTCAATTTTGTTCCATCACCAAAGCTCCATTTGGGGTTTGCTAACAGTGCTTTTGGATGCACTGTGCCACGGGAATGCAATGGAGGGAATGGTGGAACCCCATTGCATATAGGAGAAGGGAATGGACATCCATTCCCTTAATAAATGTTCTGCTGGGTGGAACGTTCTGTTCCCCTCATTAATTTAGGGGAAATGACATAAATGTTTGCATCCCTATTTTTATTAACACAATTACAATATAATCGGTGTAATAGTAAAATTATATGTTTCTTTACTTTCCTATTTATTTTATAAACTCCCAAACACGTTTATGGAGAAAAACTAACCTCATTTCCTTATGATTTTCCCATTTCATTCCATCATTTACCTTTATAAACGTTCAAACACTGTACTGTGAAGTGATTGCAAAGAGTAGGTCTGAATCAGTTGTTGGACTTAATAATGGTTTTACTTTTGAAAATTTTATCTATGTATTATTTCAGAACTTGTGTTGAATGTATTAACAAGTTGCTGCGTACAAGCTTAGTTTTGCAGTGTTACTATTCATACAATCATGATCTTCTTCTGGAAGGTTATAGCTTTTGTTAACTAATAATGGGTTTCCATTTATTTTGAGGGAATAATATTGTTGTGATTTGAACACTTGATAAACCAGATTCATTAATTTGTGGAATCAGGTGCTTCAACTTGACCAGTGTGGGCGCTGTATGTCAGATTACGTGTTACCTTCTACCTTAGCTCGGTCATCAAATAGCTTGGCTGCATTAACTAATTTATCCCTCAGTGGTGCATGTCGTCTTTCAGATGATGGGCTAAGTAAACTTGTTTCTTCTGCCTCTGTTTTAAGATCATTAAATCTCAGCCAGTGTTCCCTTCTCACCTCCTCCAGTATTGACACTTTAGCTGATTCATTGGGATCAGTTCTTAGAGAATTGAATCTTACTGATTGTCAAAGCCTCAATTCTATGCTTATCTTGCCGGCATTGAAGAAGTTTGAACAGCTACAAGTATTATCATTAGCAGGTATTCAAAATGTAGGTGATGATTTTCTCAAGGAATTCTTGACTGCTCGTGGTCACAATATTAAGGAGCTTGTTCTGGCTGATTGTGTGTATGTCTCTTTAACACGCTTCTATTCAAAATTTCCTTGATTATCTTTAATGCCTTTAGATGTGAATATTCTTTCATTTAGTTACCTAGAAAATGTTTGACACTTATTCCTTCAATTTTGCTGGGTGTTCCAATTTTGTGCAGAAAATTGACAGATTCTTCCTTTAAAGTCATCTCTGAAACCTGTCCAGGATTATGTGCGATTGATCTTGTAAACTTAAGCAAATTGACAGATTTTGCTATTGGATATCTTGCAAATGGCTGTCGCGCAATTCAAAAATTAAAACTGTGCCGCAATTCATTCAGGTTTTTACTTTTTATAGTTTAAGTTAATATTTTCACTCTCTTTTTCCTGTACAATAGAATGTAATGCATCGTCACGATGGATTGGTTATCCCTAGGTACTAGCGATGTTAATAAAATTATATTTGTTAATATTTGTGGTATATTGCTTCTTTAATGCATCGGGGAGCTGGAAAAGTGAAAAAACTTGCTGCAAGCAAGCTAAAGCTTAAAGAAGTCTGCTAAGGGAGAATAATCCCAGCAATATTTACATACAGGACCTTGGCTTTGAATTTTTCAAATTTATAAGTGGTAGGAAATATAAGCTTTACTTTAATTTGCATGGAGCATACTTCATAATTAATTAGCCAAATTTTTCTGTATGGATAGTATTATGAAAATCTGGTTTTTGCTCTTTAAAATTCGTGGTTTCTTGGGTTTAATGTTTCTTAGAAAGTGAAGTTTAGAGAAAAAATATTGTATGGTGGAACATTTACTTTTAGGCACTGCATGGCTGAATAAAAGAAGTCGTTGAAAATGCTGAGGACCTGAGGTATAGTCAAAAAGTTATTTTTGGAGTGTGAAGGCTGTTTCTGGTACAGGGTGTATGAAGGTTTTGTTTTTTTTTTGTTTTGTTTTGTTTTTTTTTTTTTTTTAACTTTCAGGGCATCTTCTCCTATGTACTTATAGACACCCTACTATTGGTACTCCAATCACCTGAATGATTTATAGTTTACCTTGTTTTGGTTATCGTTCTGTTGATTTGATATTAAATTGTTAGATGCTCACCGAGCAACGGCTTGACATCATCTCAGTGATGAACCAACTGAATAATTTTTTTCTGCATGACAGTGATGAAGCTATTGCTGCATTCCTTGAAACCTCTGGAGAATCGTTGAAAGAGCTTTCACTAAATAATGTCAAGAAGGTAATTCATTTACCTCTCTGTCTCTCTCACACACATCCCCTCACATATGGGCATGCTCATAAAGGTACTTCAAAATTGATTCAAATATGTTGTGGTTCATACAAGGCTTTGCATAAGCAAAACTGATTGCTGCTTTTGTTGGTATTTAGTAATGATTTGTGCCTGAATTTCCTGCTTTATGTGCCACTCTTTGGCCAATTTGAGTTATAATAACTTCATTGCTACTTTGTTTAATTCCAGCCCTTCAGTTGAATGGGTCTGTTGAAACCAGGCCTATTTAACTGTAAATGATGTTCTCTTATTTCTGTCTGGGACTTGTGTGGTTATTCAGGTTGGCTACAACACAGCCGCATCACTTGGCAGGCGTTCAAAAAGGTTGCATACTCTGGATCTTTCTTGGTGCCGAAATTTGACAGATGAGGCTGTGGGTTTTATTGTAGACAACTGCTTATCATTGAGGGTGCTCAAACTTTTTGGATGCACTCAGGTATCTATTTCTGGACTCATTCCTGGACAGAGATGCAGAGTTTTTGAAATTATGATCAGTTTTATATCCACTCTGAGGCTTGTTCTGATATTTCCAAAAATTTATTTAATAGGATCTAAGATTATTTTGCAAGAAGATAGATTTCAAGATAACTACCTTTTTTTTTTTTTTTTTTTCCAGATTACGAAAGTTTTTCTCGATGGCCACTCTAATCCAGATGTGCAAATCATTGGCTTGAAGATGTGTCCAGTATTGGAACATGTCAAGGTGCCTGATCATGAAGAAGGACCATTGCTTTATTACTCATAGTCTTCTCGAATCTGATCTCAATTTGGATCATCAGACGTAATATCATAACTAACATCATACAGCAGCTAGAGACATAGAATAACAAAAGTTACTTAAGATGTTTAAGCATATATGAGTTGAAAACTCCTTAAGAAGTGTTCTTTTTGCCCAGTAACTATCTAGTCTTGTTACTTGCTTTTGTAATTGATTACAGTATTGTACTGTGTAACTGAACTTAACTGCAAATGTTGATATTTTGTAATCATCCGCATGATTCCAGTTAGATGCTTTCTTTAGCAATTCTTGTGGACAGACTTTTATAACAAGAAGTTTTTATTGGAGATCTTTCAATGAATTGTCTTATCTTGTGAGACTATCTTGTTTAAGAAAAAGTTTGGAGACACTCTTGCACACACTTGCCATAACTAGTAGATGTGTTAGGTGGAGATTTGTTTAATTTTCACGAGTACTATTGGTGGTTCCATTGTGTTAGTAATATAATTCAATCACAAATTGACCAATGTGCAAGTTATGTCGAAATGTTTGGAAAAACGTGTTTGCAAAAGAATGCTCATCAAAAAGCAGGAGCCAGGGACTATTATGGGGCATTCTTGCGAGAGGCTCTGAGAAGAGCGGAAAAGTTTACTCTCACAGTTCAGTTCAATTGTGTCCTGTCAATGTCATAGGACGACGGAATGGCCGTTCCATGTTTTATGGTGAATTTTTTAATGTGGCTCTGGACTTTTAAATTATAGGGTCCTACAACTGTGGAAGTCCCTTACAGCAATAGATGCAGGTGAATGTGATTATTCAGTAGATTTTTTATGGTAAAAGTAAAACTTTAACAGCGTGCATCAAATGCCACATAATTGATCTTTAAGACCAACTAAATACCCAGATGGTCTGGCCATAAAGACCCTCTCCATGGTTGTGGAGGAGTTAACACAGAGAGAGAGAGAAAGGGAGAATGCACGCGCACACACATATATGAGATAATTATTAATTATGAATGACGGACAAAGTTGAATGTCACGAGACGGGATTACAACAACCCTCATCCATCCTCCAGAAGAAAAAAAAGCAAACCTTGCTACACTTCTTGAACAGCATTATTAAAAAGGTCATGTTAACAGATACTCTTAGAGCAATTGTTGATAAACTATATTAGGAAAGTTTTAACATAACTTTTATGGAAAATATAAAAAGCTGTCAACAAAATCAATTACTTTATCAACAAAATATAAAAACGTTATGTTGTGTTTTAGATTACTACATGTTGATCTTTTTGACCTTTTGCTAGCTATTAATTAAGCCACGCATTGTTGAAGTAAACGTTATTGTTGAAGTAGTAAGCCACTCATTGTTAAAGTAAACTACATGTTGATTTAGTTTCAACAGGAACGGTGCGCTAGCTGTTTTTTAAAACTAAACGTCGTCTTTCTTGTTAGCCATACTTTCATGTTAAACACTTAATTACACTTATTAAACTTAATATCATAGAAGATCACTAAGTTTGTTAAAATGTTGTTTCTTTAATTTTGGATGTGGTTTTGTTTTTCTATGTGTATTAACTTTTTTCTTCTTAAATTATAGATTAGTTTTACGAACTGTCTTACAATTTAAATCATGAGTTCAAATATTCTTTTTCACTTTTCTTATTTTACTTTATGATCCACTCATAAAAACTTGTCACACGTCCAACCTACTTAATTAATTTATAATTTTATGCTTTTCTTATTCTATTACATAAAATAAATAAATAAAACCCGATACATCAACCACCACCACTAACCTTCGTGATCACTAATCAACCTCATGACTATACGTGAATATTTTTCAACGTTACTTTTGTTGTAACAATTACCACTAATTAATATGCCCTATTTATATGTATTAGTATTAATTAGAGGGAAAACGTAAAAGAAGGGGGCCGGGGTTATAATAACATGGAAGATGGAGCCCAAACACGTCTATTAATTCTCGGACTCCAATCTCTCCATGCAAACCCAATATCCAATGCTCTTGAGTCTTGTCTCGTAGTGTCAAGCTTTGATAAAATTATCCTAGCTAGCTAGCTTGTGGATATATACGGTATGTGCATGGTTTGGACAAGGACAAGAATAAGGTTTGAGCTTTGGAATTTAAAAGAAGGGCCCCTGAGCTGAGAAGCCACATTATTGGTTTGGTTCAGCTTTTACTATACCATTACAATGTGGGACTAGGGTCTTCGAGTTTTGAAGTAGGTAAAGGCAAAGATTGTGATTGCTAGCGAGTACTGTAAACTGTAAAGGAAAGAAAATTGGATTTTGTCGAGTTTCGGGGGTGAACGTCAATCTGCCTGAAGGAGCTACCTTAAAAGGCTTTTGGATTCGCAGTCTGGGAAGAGAACTGTCAAATGGAAGAGTGAAAGGAGAGTTTGAAATGATAATTGTACGGACCAAGAACAGCAGGCTGTCCTTAAATAACAGGCCCACTCATTGAATAGTTTCCGCCCATTTCAGCCCATTTAGCCGAACTGGGTGGAGCTGGCTGAGCATATAATTAAGCACCTCAAGGCGTGCTGTGAACAAGAGGTAATGCTTTAGGAGAATTTGCCCAGCGAGCAATAACCAGCATCAGGCACGAGTTACTAGGAGGTCATATCAACAACAAAAAGTGAGTCTCCTTTGATCAATGATATGATACAAAGGGACCTACTGACATGTAGAATATCCTCTCATCATGACAACCCCACTGAGAGAATGATATAAATAGGGGAGGAGAGGAGGGAATTGGGGGTTGGAAACATTGGGGAGAGAAAACATGAGAGAAGTAAGGAGGAGGAAATCTTGTTTGGATTCCAGAGAGGGAGCTTGGCTGTGTAGCAGTCTTCACAGCAAAGCTGTAACTAAGGAAGTTCAGTGCCAAAATATCACCAGAACTCCATCAGTGTCATCAACAATCATTTTTTGGACCTCCCATTGTGAGATAAGACCAACCTAGAGTACAAATAAATTGGGGATCTAGGCTCAAAAGCCCAAGGTCATGTTGCAATATGTTCCTGCATATATAGTCCATAGTGGGAGCTAAGTTGGAGGCCAAGGTGGAGGTGTTAAGGGTTATGGAGACAAGGTTTTGGCGGGACTGAGGATCAGAGTAAGAATGAGATTGAGCTCAAAAGAAAGAGAACAGAAATTCAAGAGACAAGAGGTAGTTGAAAGTTGAAAGGAAGAGAGTAGTAGTTTTACAAAAATGCAATGGGAATGGGATGATAAAAAAAGTAAATTAATAAGAAAAAACCAAACAAAAAACTACTACAACTCTTTTTTATATAAGGAATTGGAAAATTTACACTCAATACAACCAAGAGAAAAATAGTCAATATAAAATTTATAAAAAAAAAAAAGGAAAAAAGAAAAAAGTAAAACAGTCAAGACGACAACTATGCAACAATAGACCACATCCTAATAAATGAAGCTCATAGAACCCTTGTGTATAACTCATAAAATATAAGTAGTATATCAATTATCTTAAATAACCTGGGTGCCAACCTTTTAGTAGCAATAGAATTATTTCTTTTGCATCATTTTGAGCAATACCAAACCTAAGGATATATCTAACCTTTAGGGTTAGATAATTTTGTTGAATAATGAAAAAGGAGACAGCCATGTTGAAATCAAAAGAAGAAAAGAAAAAAATATGTTGTGTGATGGACGGTGGGGGAATAGATGAAGAATACAGAGTTGAGGGTTTTTTATTTTTGAGAAATTGAGTGAGGGTTATACTTAGATAGATGGGCGGCTTTCTTTTTTCTTTTTTTGATGGAACTTTTTCTTTTTTTGATAAACTATTGCACTGAATATAGGGAGGGAATTTCTGTAAATTTCCCATTAAGGGTATTATACACCAAAAAAAAAAAAAAAAACAATGACAACACACAACTTGTTAACAACGAACTTTGATGCATCTGTGTGTAACGTGTTGTCAGGAGGGAATTTTTGTAAATTTTCTATTATTGGAATTATACCAAAAAAAAAAAAAAAAAACAATGACAACACACAACTTGTCAACAACGTACTTTGATGCATTTATATGTAACGTGTTATCAGGAGGGAATTTTTGTAAATTTTCTCTTATTGGAATTATACAAAAAAAAAAAAAAAAAAAATGACAACACAACTTATCAACAACGTACTTTGATGCATCTGTGTGTAACGTGTTGCCAGACAGTGTAACATGTGTGGGCCCATAAAATTATGGGCAGTTAGAGAGGGCTTCATATAGCTTGGGAATTAGGCTTGAAATTTATAAATCTAGATATTGATTATGCTCTTTGTATAAACTGGCTAATGTCTTTGGGCGTCATGGCCCTGCATTTGGCTTCTCTTATATTTGGTTGCAGGACCCTCCTGGATCGAGAGTAGACCATCCTTCAACGTCACATTTTCCGAAAGACTAATGGAGTAGCGGATGGACTCATCAAGGGGGGAAGGGAGCAATGGAGCCGACTTGAAGGATACAATCACTGTCCAGCTCGTGTGTATTGCAGATATGTATGGGACCTTTTGCAAGTTGGTGCCCCCAAGGAGTGCCATATGGACCCTTCTGTTAACTTTAGGTTAAGATTATTATTATTTTGCTGAATTTTAGGTTATGATTATGATTTGTAACATCATAAAGTCCTAGTGAAATACAGGAAAATGAAGTTCCATCCGTTTAGAACTGCATTTCGTTTTAGAAATACATATTTAAAAAAAAAAATAGTTTTTGTAAGCAACACATTTTTGTTAAATATCATAAGAGTTCGTTTGGACAGTGTTTTACCATTCTCAGATTTTCCATGCACTCTCCTCCCACTTAATTTCACATTCTACTGCTGCTTCTGCTTCACAAATTGTTTATGTATTGTAGTTCCCGGTTGTATGTGGTGGGACTGATTTTCTTGACATGAAAAATCCATTTTAATTTCTTTGGTCGACTTTCCTTTTGTTCTATTACAGTTTATTCTTCTAACGCCACATGCCCTGCTGATGGGCTGCGCACATTAGACTGCCTTATCAGATTAGTTAAAAGTATTCCACTTCTTTGTTCACCACAAAGGAGCGTTCACCACAAAGATGTATTTTATCTTCAATTTTATGTCTCTTTCCTCTTAAAACAAAAGATAACAGAAAAAACTCAAACAAACAAAATCAAAGAAGGGGGTTTTGTAGAGAAACAAGATGTGTATCAAAACAAGATCAAATGGACAGGCCAACACATTTGGTTCATCATTTCTCTATCTCACTCGCATCTCTCTCTCTCAATCTCTGATTTCTCTCTCTGTCCCACTCATCCCTTCTTCCCACAATCCATTTCAGATTTTTATATCCCAACGGCCCACATCACAGCACATCCATCGGGCACTGCAAACAAACTGGACACAGGATAAGATCAAGCAAGAAGGGTTAACACAAGATAAGGCAAAACGACGACGTCTTGAAGAGAAGGAAGATGAGTTTGGTTAGAAGACAGCAATGGTGACGGTACGGTGATTGTGGCGGCGAAGTTTTGGTGACAAAGCCGAGCATTGTGACTATATAGTGTGAAATTCGTTTTTTTTGGGGGGAGGGGTGGTTTCCTTGTGTTTGTGTTTTTTGATTTTGTAAGAAGACGGCACAGCCTGCCTGACTTCTCTCAAGACCCATTTGATTCTGTGACGTCTCTCATATTTCTAAATTATTCCCATTTCTTCCAAAACTCTCTGTTTGGTTGCTAAGAAAGAATGTATGCAATTAATACAAAAAATAAAATACCCATTTGGACAAACACAACAATAGCCAGCTTAACATTATCATCATATATAGGCGGTGGTACAATTATAAAGGCAGCTTTTGGTGAAGCTTTTAGGAAAATACAAAGAAACACCAGTAGTCTTGCTCTTGCACAAGCAGATAAAGCTTTAACCCCCCAATCCCAATTCCCAAACCCATAACACAACAACAATAGCAAATAGCCAAATAGAACAAGTAGGAAGTAGGAAGAAAAAGAACACCAGTTACATTAGATTACACATGAGGTATGAGGAGTGAGGAGAACAGCCCCCATAAGGGCCATAACCATTAACAAACCTCCAAAACAAAACCCTTGAACTCAACTCTTGAAACATATGTTGCTGTCTTTGTCCTTGTTGACCGCTGCCCTATCTTTCTTGCCTTCCTTCTTTCTTGGTTATTTTTCAAAGGAATTTCAGTAGAGGACCAGCAGTTTGCATAGAGACAAAAAACCCCATAATCCAAGCTCTTTCAAAAAAATTCAAACCCTAACTTTTTGATTTGTTTTAAGTTATGTATTGGTTGTAAAAGTTGTTTTCTAACAGAAAAGTCAAAGGTGGGTAATAGAGTCCTAACAGAAGTAACATCAGGTGGGCAAAGTATTAAGTTTTGAATCATGGATAGGCAAAGTGAAAACGGGCCAAACCACAGGTAGGTTTACTGTAATTATCCCTAAAAAAAAAGGAATAGTTTGTGTTGAATGAATTTCTATGTCTTCAAACAAAGCAAGTAAGTTTGGTCTTCTACCAATTGAGAGCTTGCCACTTCGACAATCTAGTCAAGAATGCAAAAGCTCTATCAGCCCTTCAGCTATAAAAAGAAAAAGCCCAAAAAAGAAGCTAGAAGAAGAATACATGTAATCATCCACATTACCTCAAAGCCCATCTTTTGGTAAAGTTCCAGAGCAGGAATGTTGCTTCTATGCACATGCACATATACCTGTTCCACGCCTGCCATAGAAGAACAGATCAGAAGAGAAATTTTTTCTTAATATCTACTCTATATTAGACAGTTTATAAGTTTTATATTGTAAAGAAAAGATGAATGTTTTGACTTACTCTCAGATTTGGCTGATTCAACAGCAAAATGTAACATGTTGCTTGCAATACCCCGACGACGTGCTGATTTGATCACACATAAGTTTGCAATATAACCATATTTGTTTTGGTCTGTTCTGTTGATGCTGCAGAAGAGAGGAGTCCTCACCCTTTCCTGCGATAGCAATTAATTCCATTGCCAGGTTCAAGTTAGCCAAAGAACTGGATTAGACAGACAACACATAAAAGCTGCAAATGTAAACAAAAAACTATTGTACCCCAGGAACAGTCTCTCCATGCAACATATACCGGATACTCAAATCAAGGGTTCCAACTACACTTTTAATTACAGTGCGTTTTACATTCTTCACTTCCTTCATAACCTGATAAATTATATACCAAAACACTATCAGAAGCTTTGATTAGATCAAGCAACCAATGATTCAATAATCCTTTTTTCCCAGCATAATATAGAGAAGTTCTATTATCCACTTAAACTCACCCTAACCAATGGGTTTTAACCAATATTCGAACTAAATCAAATGAAAGGGTATGATGACGAACTTGGTGGATTGGTTTCATACCGTGACAATACAGGTGCATTTCTGCCCAATTTGGCCTCTACTGCGCCTTTTTATGGCATTAAACTCCTATAGAAACAAGAGGTACAAACTCAGAAATGCATGCAACAAATATATTCCACATATACATATGAACTAAAATAATATGAAGACATTAAGTCTTACCTGGTCAGCAAATTTCCTTTTGAAGTTATCTACATATCTGTGTTAATCAAGCATAGCTAGAATTAGCGGTCATTCTCAAACAATTTCTCCTCTTTTTTATGCATAAAATACAATTATCCTCATAAGACGCTACAAACATGCCAAAAAGGCCACCATTTTCAGAGTTAAAAAAAAAAACAAATAAACTTTGGAGGCTCAAACATATCTAAAAACCATTCCTAATCCTTTACATCTTTGTCAGTTTCTCCAAAAATTGGCAGTCTTTTTCTCCTATGCTTGTGATAGAAAAAAGAAAAAGAAAAAGAACATATTATAATGTTACTTTCATTGACCCATTCGGCCTATCTAATGAAAATCTTTCTTTCCTTTGTTCCAAAGTGTTGTCAATTGAGAAGAGGCTTGAGTCTCAGATAAGGTTCTTTTTCCACAAGAAGAATTTGGGTTCAAATCATACTGTTTGTTTGTTCCAATTCACTTATTGTAAACAAGAAAGAAAGAAGATTTTTTTAAAAAAAAAGACAAGATCAAATTGTTAAATCCCTCCCTCCCTTAATTTGTAGCCCAAAGGTCACTAAGAAAAAGAAAAAAGCAAGGACAAATTGTGTAACATATATAGAAATAGAAGCAGAAGCATACCGTTCGTTAGCTCTATTTTCCCAATGACTCTCTGCTCTTAGCCATGCCGCTGTCTACCGCATAATAATAAAAATATAAAAAGTTAAAAAAAAACACACACACACACACACACACACAATAGATGCAGATTTTTTTCCCCCACAAAATTTGTGCCTAATAAAAAAAAGTGGTTTCAAAGAAAGAAAATGAAGAAGAAGATAAAATGGAATATATAGTATACCCAAAACTCTTCATCAAGAAGGGCCTGTCGCGCCACGTAGTGTCCAAACTCAAGTCTTTTTTGATCTGTACCCAATTCTTGATCCGACGGCTGCAGGCGGTCGAATCGGAAATCGGAGGATGAAGATGATGATTCCCAGTGAGGAATAATGGACAGCTCTTCCTTCTTATTCTTCTTGCTCGTACAATTACCAAAAGATGATGATTTTTTAGAATCCATTGTCCTGTCTCAGTGTCAGTCAGTTATTGTTACCAAAAACATTAAAACTAATAAACACATACATATACATGGGTTGTTCTGTTCATTAAAAAAAAAAAAAAAAAAAACAAAACTCACATTGTCCAAGAAGCTGTTGTGACCCTTTGAAATTTAATATGATTTGCTGCAACAACAGCAGCATCGTGGGGAAACCTCAAGAGTTGGGGTCTGTGAATCGAAATCGTGTTGGTGGTGGTGGAGGAGCGCATATCTGCTTGCTTTCCAGAATTTTGTTGAAGGGAACGCACACAGCGATTGTTAGAAAAAGCAAAAGGCCGAGTCTGTGTCTGTGTCTGTTTGACCCTCTCTACCTCGCTGCCTAATTTATGGAATAGAATAAGCTTTTAAGGGTGAAGCTGATTTTTTTGACTGAAAAACATGGTGCGCAAGTAAGTACCCGTCATAACCGCCCTGTCAAAGACAACATGACCTCAATCCCCACAATACATTTAACCTTGTTAAAATATTATAAATATAATATTTTTTTATAAAAATTTCGTTACAAGTCTATACTTTCTAATGACACAATAAATCTCATTACATTTTTTTTTTTTTTTTTTTTTTATATAAGTTGAAATGACATATCATGGATGGTGTATGATAAAAATGATGTAAGTGGTAGATGTCTAATGGGCCCAATGAAAGTGTTACTGTAGTAAAACAATTTATCATTTCAGCAGGTTGTAAAATTTGTTGTGTTCGAAGTACTTATTATAAAAATTATCTTTTAAATTTAGTGTTGATTTGGATGAGGGTTATTTAAAAATTAAGTTCTTTATTTAGCTTATTTCACTTGTGTACAACACTTTTAAAACTTTACTTTTTGAAAGACAACTATACTTTTATTAAACTTAATTTTTATGCCGAATAAGTAAATAAAAGCTTTTCCTTAATTTTCTATTTTATATTTTACTAATCATAGAATGTAACATAACTTTTATTTTCTATTTTTAATAAAGTAATTAAAGTTCAAAAAAAAAAAAAAGTCATGATAATAGAACTCTAAAAGAGAAACAAGAAATTTATTTTCAATAAATAAAAGTGATACTTATGTCATATTTCTTTCTCATAAAACATGGGCTATATAAAAGTAATATTGCTTTCTAATCACATGTTAGATTATCTAGAGTTTTTAGAGTAACACTATTCAGTTCCAAAAATCTTGTTCATCTATTTTGAAAAGAATTGATAGAATTTTGACATTATCAATAATTTAAATAGATAGTAAAAGAAATATAATTAATGTTTGTTTAAATATTAATAACATTACAAAATCTAATTTACTCTTTTAAATAGATGAATGGAGTTTTATAAACTATATAGAGTAGGAGTTAATCAAATAGCTCCAAACAATCCTTATCCCTACAATTACGAGAAATTATACGGTTTACATGGTGGACAAGTGACATGGTCTACTATTCTACTAAAAAACTCACACTTGTTTAAAATTGCTAAGTTAAAATTTTTTTAAACAGAAACTGATTACTGACTCAGTAATTTTAAATAAGTGGGAGTCTTTTAGTAGAATGGTGGACAAATGACTTGGTCCATTAGAGGACTGTATAATTTTTCCTACAATTACAATCATAACCTATCATTTATTACCTAAACAAGTATTTGAAACAATTATGTCTCTAACATGGAAAATTATTGAATAATTCGGGAGTACCATAAATGCGTACTCCCCCCTCTCACATGAATTGTAGGTCCCACCATGGAGAAATTATAGAGTCCTCTGGTGGACCACGCCATTTGTCCACCATTTTACTAAAAAACTTCCACTTGTTTAAAATTGCTGTGTCAGTAATTAATTTTTGTTTACAATTTTTTTCCAACTAACAATTTTAAACAGATGGAAGTATTTTAATGGAATGGTGGACCACATCACTTGTCCACCATGTGGATCTTATAATTTCTCCTCACCATGAATTTAATTAGTGGAACTTACAATTATGTGAAAGGGGGAGTACGCATTTATAGTACTATCGGAGTACTCAATAATTACTCCTCTAACATTGCTCTTTTTATATTTTTTTTGAAAAACAAACACACAAACACAAGGAAGAGAGAAAAGTGGTTCTAACACAAAGATTGCTCTTTTTATATTAGTTCGTAAGAATTTACTTTAATGTCAATTATATTGATAGACCCGATCATATCATCGTCGTCCATTACCACAAGCAAGGACAAGGAAGATTTCCAGATCCGCCTTGGCAGTAATGGTCACCAAACAAGGATGGACAAATCCATCTTCGCTCATCAATGAATCGTTACAAAGCATTGATCAGGTTCTATACCGTTGGGAGGATAACTCACCATTAACACCCTGCAGAGGCGTTACCAGGGGAGAATAAAGTCACCATAAAGGCTTCACCAACGGCTAGAAGAAGACACCTGTGTGCACGTATATATATAACTATGAAATCCAAAAGGGAGGTACATATACAAAGTAATTCTCTAGCTCTTGAATACCGATTTTCTTAACATTTCTTTGGCCAATTTTTTTGACTTTAGCATCTGAAGCTTTGTGGCAAGTACCACACCGGTGACCCACATTTCTTCTTCTTTCCATTCATTCTTTAGGGTCGGGTTGGCTGAGGACAACTCCAATCAGGACGATCAAACTTGACTGACGATTCAGGCATCATCATATATAATTTAGGAATATGATTTATTCTAATTATCATATAGTTTTTATATAAAAAAAATGCTTATGAGGAAAATTATGCCAAAATGGCTTTATATGCGTCTTGGGCATGGTGGTTTGTTTCGTTTTTTCCCTTATATAACTGTTACTCTGTTACTATTTTTTTTTCCATATCAATATGGGACGCAATATGAGATGGTGATGTGGCAGGATCACGAACACGAAGTGGGTTTTGGACATTCATGGATGAGAACGATTATAAACACTGAAACACACACACACACACACACAAAATGACAAGCCTGGTGAATGTAACATTTCATATAATATAGTATATGATACTAGCATCTATGAATGTGTGTTACATGTCCTCAGAAGCTCTTCTAAACTTTTCACCAAAATTCTTGGGGAGTAATGAATGTTTAAAAAGTGAATAATTAAAAAAAAAAAAAAAGCCTTTTCTCAAAGAGGAGATGGCTTATAGTAAGATAAAATTAGAGGAAATCAATAGAGTTGTGAGAAGAACCTAAAAAAGATAGATAAAAGTTATGAGACAGAAATAGATAACAGGAGATTAAATTGATTAGTTCAAAGAAAAGGAAAATACAAAGTAATAATTAAAATAATATCAAAAGAAATGTACCTTTCTCAATGAAGAGATGGTGATGAATTGAAAAAAGAAATTGAGGAAATCAAAGTCTTTGTGCAAGGAAAGTAAAAAGTGAAATGTGAAATATATACAAATAGTGCAAAATTTTAAAGTTCATAGTTGATAGTTTTTTTTTTTTTTTTTGGATCAGGTAGGGGATTACGAAATTTGAATTCAAATAAAATAGGCTAAAGAAGTTAGGGAGCTGTATATATATATATATATTTTAACATGTGTTTCTGTTTGAGCTTTTTTTTTTTTTTTTCATTTTAAATTTTCCTCTTTTTTTTGTTTAGACAAGGATTAAAAATTTGAATTCAATTAAAAGACAATCAATATGTGTGTGTTGGAATGTAGGAATCTACTTTTCTTTTTTAATGAGAATAGCCGAATAGGAATCTACTTTTATATGGAGATATGGAGAAAAGATTGAGATAAGGATAAGGATAAAAGTTGTTTTTTTTTTTTTTTTTTTTTTTTTTTTTTTTTTTTAAAGAAAATTATTTGAATTTAAATAGAGCACAGACATTGAATTGGAATGGATTATGATGTAAAATTTTTTAACCTTTTTATTTATTTATTTATGGATTTTAACATGTATTTGAAAATTAAAAGTGGTGTAGTGGGGTTGGTGTTTATTTTACGTAGTTGTCCGCGAATTTTGTCAGGGTATAATGATATTTTTGAACTACATAAAAGTTCAATTCAGAGAAGATAATCCTCTCATTAACGAACCTTTATGTTTTGAGAGGATTTCAATTTATAGTGTTCGTTCTTAACGATAGTTCTTTATCATCTGACTAAGACACCAATCAATTTTTAATGTGGACGGAGATTGAATCCAAAATCTCTTATTCAACTATCAAACACTTTATCAATTGAGTTAATTGAAATCCACAAATATTGACTAGCATGGTTAATGCAACATATGATATGAGTAGTTAGTTAAGATAAGAAATAGGAAAAACTTATTAAGTCAAAATTAGGCGTGTCCTTCCTGCCACTCTTATCCAAATTCCAGAAGTGCGAAAATCATTAGATGGGTCCTACGTACTGTCATCTGGGAACAGCAAATCAGCAATTGCCACATGACATGAAAAGAGAGTGAGAACAGGTGAAGGCATCAACTACAACTACGACTACAACTTACTGGTGGCTTTGGAGCGAACACACACACAGATTGGTGTAGAAACCAGCAGCTAGCGGCTGTCATGCAATGCTTTTGGGTTTCATTGTCAGACAACTTGTAGATATCCTTAACAACCCCCCGACACTAATTTTCATTTTTATGTAATTTATCTTAAATCAAGGGAAGTTAAATTATTAATTAATTTAATCCTATTATTGAATTTTTAGCACCAAAAAAGATTCCTTTTATTAAATAAAATTTAATTTAGTTTGTCAGTTATTAATTTTGTCAATTTAATTTCTTAACTTTCAAAACCAAGTTACTTTAATCCGATAATATCTTATTGTCTCCATATATCTATCAAAATTAGCTGATCTAGTAAATGGAACATAAATTAAAAGCTTATTATTGAACATGTTAAAACTTCAAAATAGAATCAACTTCTAGTATTGATTCCGTAAAATTAAAAAAAAATTAAAAAAATCAAGGATGACATTAACTTTATATGAAAGTTGAAAGATTGAATTGATACAATTAATAGTTTATTAATCAATTTGAACCTTTTATATTAGTTAGTAGAACAAAATTTTCATCTCACTCACTAGGTGTTAACTTAAAATATTATCCATTATACTTTTAATAATAATGCTTATTTAATAGTTATGTGACTTGTTATATGATTTAATGAATCATATAATTTAATACGCGTAAATGGTTTTATAAACCACAACTTAATAGATTTGATTTGGATGAACACTTTGTCCCCATACTAATGGGTGGATGTGTCAATCAGTTTCAAAAACTATCGGATGTAATTATTGAATCTTTATTTTTAAGTTTAAAGTTAATCATGTTTCTCAACAAAAAAAAAAAAAGTTTAAAGTTAATAAAAAAAAAATTCTTAAATTTATGGATGCCACGGTTTTTATATGATATTCTACTTTATATTCGTTGAATTATTGAGTCTTGTAGTTCAATTAACACGTCTTTGATGACGTTTGGTATGGGGTAATGTTTTAAGATTCTTGAGAATGTTGAAACATTCTCACGTTTGATTGCAAATCACACAAAAGAATTAGATGCTTGAGAATTTGGATTCCCACTCAACCCCTTTTTGGTAGGAATGTGGATTCTCTTTGAAAAAGGTGGGTATTCACATTCCTTGGGTATCCACATTCCTCTTATCCTCTCTACTCTTTAATTTATAGATATAAAATAAAAATAAAATATAATTATTGACAATTTAAATAATCATTTTGTATTATACATGTCAATTAAAAATATTTCACTATAATTTTATTGAATTTTTCATGATTTATAGTTTATATTTTTGTTTCTTATAATACATTTGGAGGAAAAAAAAGAAAAAAAAAAGAAAAAAAAAAGAAAAGAGAATTGATACTATCCAAAGGATTTTTTGGCAAAATATAAAAATAATTTCATTCCCTAGTATTCAAATTGCCAAGCGTCGCTTTAAAAAAAAAAAAAAAAAAAAAAAAAAATTGCCAAGCGTCATATTCCTTGGAATTTAAATGCCACCTTAGTGTCTCTAGCATAAAAGTTTGAGGCTCAAATCCTACATCCCTTATTGAAGAATTTGAACCTTAAACAAACTAATAGATAGCGTGGCTTTTATTTGATGCATTATTTAATGTTGGTTGCCTTATCTGAACCTAAAGCCAATGGATAGCATGGCTTGATTAACGGCGGGAGAAATGTTGGCTCTCCATTGTGGACTATCATTTATGCATTAGTTAATTGTGCGGGTACCAAATAATTAGAGGTAACATGGATATTCTCAAAAGTTTTTTGAAAATGTTTCCCACATTTTGATCCTTAATAATTTGTTAAAGCAAATAGGATATTGATTACTACACACCCATTAGTGTACATGTTTCATATATATTACTCATTTCACATATTAAACGTGGGGCATGCTTAAAAGATGTAAGCATCAAATGTAAAAATTATGAATATTATGCCATGGCCTTGTTATCTAAGGGAATTGGATTATGGAACACTTAATTAATCTTTTAATTGTATTTTGAGGTTGGTTTGGAATTTAAACTCGATTCTCTGCTTTTAATTTTCTAGGCTAGGGGGGAAATTTTTTTGTAAAATGGCATTCTTTTAATATGAAAGCAATAAGTGAGGCATTCACTCATCACCTTCTTCTAATTATTTAAGAGAGAGAGAGAGAGAGAGAGAGAGCAGATTCTGGATTTGTATAAGGTTACTAGTCACACACAGAGTGGAGAGTAACAGAGAATCATTAAAACTTTCACAAGGCAATAGGCACAATACTGCATTACTGCCACACAAACCAAAAGAACCGCCTATAGATTCCACACTACTTCACGCTCAATGGCCACACCAATAGTGAAACCAGGATTCAGAAACAGTAACAGACAGTGAGAAACGCTCTATTATACATATATAGACCCATTTAAACATTGATAATGAACAAGCAGCCAAGAAAGTGCCTGAGCCTTAGCCTTCAAAATCAGTCTTTACCCACTGCCCATACTTGCTCTTCATTTTGTCATCCAATTCCTTAGCTTTAACATCTGAAATCTTGGCTACATTAGACATGGATTCCTCTTGTACTTTAGCTATCCTCCTACTCCTCTTCCTTGCCATTGCCTCTCTTTCTGCTTCTAGTCCCTCATATTCTCTCAGCCAACAGCTGTGCACTGCACAGCTCAGTACCAACACCACCAACTGCATTAGAAACATTGCCATCAAAACCCCACATTCCAACCTCACCAAAAGCTTTGCCTCTTTGGGGTCCCTTTTGGACTTGAGCAAGGAAAGGCTGGATTGCTCTTTTGTAAACAAGGCCAATATGCTAAGCAATTGCCCAATTGCCGAGCCAAGGAGAAGTGACATGTGGGTTATGAAACAGAAGTGGGTGAGCTGAGAGTAGAAGCCCACAAAGGAGGAGAGCAATGAAACACAAGAGACCATGAGGAAAGCCATACCCATAGAAGTTGGAGGCATTCTCAGTAGAATAATGGGAGCAAGAGAAGCTGAGGAAAGGATAAAGAGAGTGAAATTCAAGCATGAGAGGACAAGATTTGGAAAGGAACATGAGCTTCTAAGCTTAGAGGAAGCCATTTTTAATTGGGTTCTGAATTCTGACTCTCAGTCTCAGATGTTAGGAATAGCTTGAGATGTGCTATGCGATGCAATGGAGATTTTGAATTTATAAAGGCAGGGGTTGGAATGAATGGAATGGGATTATGCCGTTGGAGGCTACAACGGCTAGGTAAGAGAGGTCCCACAGTCCCAACTCCCATGTAATATTCCCTCCTCTGGGTTTCAACTTTCAAACATGTTGTGGATTTTGATGGTGTTTACAAGTTCAAAAAAGCCTAAAGTAAAATTATTCCAGCTGTTTTATTGTAAAATATTTCCCAAAGAACAAGAAAAGTAAAATGTCATCCCCAGGATCAGTTTGGTTCATCATGATATGAGAGTTGATTATTGAGTAAATCATCTCGCAGATCCATAATATATAATAATGCTCATTTGGTAGAGCATATTTTTATTGGTATATTTAGTTTAAAAAATAATTTGGACAAAATATGTAATTCTACTTAGGGCTGTATAAAAAAATTACTCCGACTACACCTAAATCGACCAAAACCAACTGCTAAATGCGGTCACTGCTCTGCCGGCCATAGTGGAGGTGCAAAATATGCACCTGCAAGTAAAGGTGCTGATTTTGTTTCCAAAAAACCAGTGTACCGCACCTAATACCATATAAGTTATATTATACATATTTAATAAGTATATATTTTCAGTAATTAAAAAAAAATTAAAAATTACTAAAAAAGATTTTGCATTTTATCTATAAGCTTTTTTTGAAAATAATCTAATTGAAAATTTTTTTTTGAAATAAACTATTTTTTGTTTTGTTTTTTGTAATACATT
The DNA here is from genome assembly GCF_001633185.2 of Quercus lobata. Lineage (NCBI taxonomy): Eukaryota > Viridiplantae > Streptophyta > Magnoliopsida > Fagales > Fagaceae > Quercus > Quercus lobata. The sequence continues at coordinate 705,037 of NC_044914.1, forward strand.
TAACACAGTTATCAAAAACCATATCTTTTGATAAATCCTATACAAATAAGCTAACAAAAATAATCAATTCTTAAATGGACTCTAGTTAATAACTCACAAGACTATTCACATTATTTTTAGTTCAAATGACCTATTTTTAAATTTTTTTGAAATAAACTAATTTTTTTGTTTTTGTTTTTTGTAATACATTTAACAAAGTTATCAAAAACCATATCTTTTGATAAATACTATACAAATAAGCTAACACAAATAATCAATTCTTAAACGGACTCTAGTTAATAACTCACAAGACCATTCACATTATTTTTAGTTCAAATGACCTACTTAATATTCATGTGGTGTGACTTGCCCTTTTAAATGATTTAATATATAATGTGATTTAAAACACTTGAACGGTCTTCTAAAATACAATGCAATGGATTTGAGGAAATTCTTTAACTCAATTTGGGAGAAAGGTTTGTCCATTGTGAACGGGAAAACATGATCATAATTATGTCAACCATTTGAAGTTTACTACGACATAAGAACGACTAGGTAATTTGTAGGTTATGCTTTGTAAATAAATAAAAAAAAAAATTGAAAATAGAGATTTGTTTCTAAAGGTTGTACTTTGAGCACAAAGTTTCCCCTTTTGCGAGATTTAAGAAAGGTCATGATAGGTATGGTTCCCCCAAGTATAGCTCCCACTTTTGTGAGATCTAAGAAAGGTCACAGTAGACAATGCTCCCCAAAATATACTAGAGAGGCTGATTTCCAAACTCAAAACCCTCACCATATTGTTTTTTGGTAAAAAGCACTTACTATCGCACCAAGACTTCACCACTAAAAAGGCTTTAGGTTTGTTTTTCTCAGTTTCATTCATTTTTTTCTTTCCGTATGTGTAACTTCTCCATCTAAACGTGCAAATACTCACAAGAAAATTACCAATGCAAAACAATGAAAAGTTGATGGTCCTCATCGAAAACATATCATTTTAATATGGAATGAAATGAATAAGAAATAAGAACCATCACTTGCGAATTTCACTGGATTGTCTTTAAAAGGCCAGGAGAGACCATAAGTACGCTGAAGCCGGTTACATAAACCAACTTGTTTTACATTGAAAGAATCTCTCAACTTAAAGTAACTATGCATCCCCACCAGCCTAAGGCTATATAATTCAATACTAGACCCTTGCATAACATTTGAACCGCTAACCAAGTAATGATCATATCTCCTTTTTCAGCAATGCTGAAGTCTTAGGCCTCTTGGCATCCTTTTCATGAGTTTCCTGCTGCTTCTGTTGTATGTGAAGTTCATGTAAAAAAAAAAATAATAATAATAATAATAATAATAAATGAAAAAGTAACTGTGGAAATTTTCAAATGAGGGTAAAGCTTCTGTCTAATGCTCTCGTGCACTAGATAGGACAATAGGCCGACACGTGGTCATTTTAGGACACTTGTTGTGCCCAAGTCACCTCTAGTGTACAGAAGCACTAGAGGGAAAAAGACCCTTCAAATGAAACCAATACCAAGAGCATCTGGAACTGGAACACATAATGGAAAAAGTACATACATCAAGCAATTACAATAAATGAAACCTTGGAAACCACATGGTACAAAGAGCGTCATGTAAAACATACTCATCTACTAGAAGTTAAAAAAAAAGTTCATCCATTTTAAATACTATGATTTTTTTCAATTTGTTTCGCCAGAAAAAAGAGAGATGGTCTGAAATTGAAAATAAAAGCCTTTCATGTTCTGTTTTCCAAATACACCCATTCCCTATGTATTGGTGATACTTAAAGCTAATATCTTAATAGTTGTCTCCACAAAGTTAACAGCAAGTATACCTGGTTTTTTTTTTTGACTTGATCAATATTCTGCATCACTGTGGGTTACTATGGCCTCGACTCTATCAAGTGAAGCTTGCAATCGTCCAGAGTTCATGTTGAACAATGGTTCACTAGTACCAAGAGCCCTATTAAATTCAAGGTTTCAACAATGGCAGACTGTCAGTGTGAACAAAAAAATAATTGAATGAACTGATGAATAACAATATTGCACATATTCCTAAGAAACTATTAGGTCACTACTACTGTACTACATGTTAGCAAGATATAGCACTTTTAAAATAAAGATAAAAAACTAAGATAAAGCACGTCATTGAACATAAAAGTGTTTCTAATGTTGAACTATCATAAATTCCAGAAGTTCTCATATTTACTTCAATAGTAAATGTGTAGAACATTGAGCAGTTACCCAGTAATTTCTGGAAGAACATAATCGGCCCTCCACCCAAAACGCAAATCCATGCCAGGAAACAAGCCAACTGATGTTTTATTCTGAATCCGAGATATGCCATCTCCACCGAAACAAGTAGTAAGCTTCCATTTCCAACCAGTTGCATTTAACTGAAAATTGTGGCCTATACCAACCTGTATATTTCCAGCACTTTGTGTGTGAAAGTCCAAATACAACTAAAGCCATCTGTAGTGCCATAAGCATGTGCACACACACTAATATGACAAAATACAAAATACTACTTGGTCCATGCGTGCAAAATACTATATTTCCTGCAATTTGTGTGTGAAAGCCCAAATACAACTAAAGCCAACTACCTTGAGTCATGCCTCTCTCTCTCTCTCTCTATGTGTGTGCGTGTGTATGTATATACATTTATATTCTTTGTATACAGAAAAAGGTATGTAAAAGCATCAAACCTGGAGATTTAGAAATTTGGTTACGGGAATCTTTTTGGAAAGAAGGCGTACATCTTGATGAATAGGCTCATACATAAACTTCCACCTCCGGTCAGGTGCTAAGGGCTTCAGTACAAGCTTTGCTTGAAACTCATTGATGGGAGCATTATAGAACTGAACCAAAACAACATTTAAGTCGGGAAATACCATTAAAAAAGTCATCCATACAATGTGAATTGGAGGTGATAAGATTATGATATATCACAGTATGAGGGAATCAATTAGTGAAGGAGTAAAATCCAAGCAAACCAAAGCCTGAGATGAAAGCCAAACATCTAAATTGTTCAAGCATTCGGTTATACCATATCTTTTGTACAGAGTGGCTGAGTGAAACATGTAATGTAGTTACTAGGTTATCTACGAACTTAGTTAATTAGGTTAGAGGTTAGCAAGGCACAACCACAAAGATCAAATGAATGCAAAATCAATCACACACTTCTTTTTATTTTCTGCGAAGGCCTCCAAAGCTCTTTGAGCACCTGACTATTTCCCCTGCTGTGTGAAATCCAGGTCCCATACACACCAGGTAATTACAGGGAGGAATTCCTTAGGGATGATCCTAAGATGCTAACTAGAGATTTTAAACCCAGGACCTCACGGATCTCATGAGGTCTTAGGAACCATTAGGCCACCCCTCAAGGTTTCACTCTTGTTCAAACACATGTAATTGTTATATCTCCAAAGCAGCTTTGTCCAATTCATGCCTTGTCAGGACATGTCCAGCAGGACCACTTCATACAATATTACGTATCCATGCACCATAACTGGCCTAAGCTTACACAACTGAGGCTTCAATTATAATTCATTTTAAAGCCAATTAAGTGAAGGTACTAATATTCACATTTAAGTATCAAATCATATGCAGCAATATCATGGCATAATCAGATATTGATATCTCAATAACATATTACAAAGTAAATGACAAAAGCCAATCCACTGAATTAAACTAACTAAATTATTACTACCACAATAGAAACTAGAAAAGTTGTGTTATTATATCCAAGGGAAAATCCCCTCAGCCAAACAAAATTACTAACAGAAATAATTCTCCAATTGTTGAGATTTCAAACTATTCATCAGTTCCTTGCAACACAGATGCTTCAAAACATGCAAGATACCCAAATCAGACTGTTTCTATGGCTATAGTCTACACATTGAAGACACCAAATATAGATAGCACATCAAATATCAGATAAAAAGACAAATTTCAAAAAACAGACAAAATTTTTCATAGTAAGACCATCACAAACAGGGAAGTATATGTTCTAGAACTTGACTGCATAGTTTTACAATCCTAGAACTAAACTTGTGTAAGAGGCACTAGAACGTTCATATGCATGTCATCTTCTGATACAGTGTTGCCATGTTTTGAAGCAAATGACCACTACCCCCTCTACAGTTTTTTTTTTAGTTGGTAAGTTACACACACACCTAGTGGGTTTTGAACACATGACCTCACCTTCCATCCCATTATTATGGGAGGAGGAAGTGCCAGTTGAGCTAAAGCTCATTGGCACGGCTCAAAGTTGTTTACTGCACTAAATCTATTTACAAAAAACACGTCGTTTTTCCACTAACGTAGAGCTGGGGTTACCTAAAGTGATGCAGTAACACTAACACCCTGACCACATGACTATAAAGGAGTAACCTACTAACTACATAGTACATAACAACTTTACCTTCATATTTTGGCTGCCAAACACAGAAGTAACATATCAGAAATTAAAAGCAATTGAATTGGACAAGTAAAAATTAAATCTTGCCAAGGCATGGAAAGATACCTCCAAATTGAGACCAACACGAATACCTTGTGTTTCTTTCCTGAACTTCAAAAACAACTCTGATGGCATCAAGTTAATGTTGTATAGTTCTTCCCACGAAGTGGGTTCTTCTCCATTCGAACCCGGATCCATTTTTATTGAATCAAAACTGAGAGAATTACCCAAAAGCTAATAAACCCATTTCTTGCATATTCTCAAAAAGTTCACACTAAACTCGGTCACCATAATTTAGCAACCAAAAAATAAAAACAAATTCTTGCTTTTTCGAAAAGAAGAAAGAACAAAGCTGTAGAATTGAGTGAGCGTATGAAACATCAAACACATAACAGTATGCCTAATTTAGTTTTGTTTCTTTCAAAAGCATAAATTTTTGAGGAAGTGCTTGAAGAGCATGACACAAAAAGGGAATTACCTTTCCAATCGAATACGTATTTCAAGCGTACATGTAAAAGTATGTACGGCCCGGCCTGTTGCTGGAGGGCTCTGAAGTCTGAATCAGGACGAGAGGGAACAAAAGGTGCGCACACAGTTTGACAACGATGTTGTTTTGATGGGAGGTGGAGATTTTTATCACAGCAAGCTGCGGATTTACCTCATTTGTCCTTGCCCTTTTGTTCAGTGACAAATGATGCACGACCACTACTCGCAACTTTATTTTGTCAATTTGGAAACGGACTCACAAACAGGCAACAGCACTTAACTTTTTTTTTTTTTTTGATATTAGATATCGACAAGTACAAACAGCACTTGCTTGGTTAAAATCTAATGATGCACTTGCACCTACTATTGCTATTTTGGTTTTTGATTGCTGAAGCTTGATCGCTTGCAACTAGACCATCTATCTCGGGCACATTTTCTGTGGAGCCAATAATTGTGCCGATTGACCGGCAAGAAGGGGTTGTAAATAAAAAAGCAATGCAGAAAAATTATGATAATTGTCCCTATTTTATGTACCATTGTTATATGTATATGATTTAATTTAATTTATCAAGACATCCACGATAATGCCCTGAAAATGCAATGTATAAATAGTTCACTTAAATAAATAAAACCTCTCTTCTTGCAACAATAACAACAACAATAACAAAAAAAAGAAAAACTTGTCATGTTAATTGGCCTCTTTTTAAAAATATTTAAGGTATGTTTAGATACTAGGTTTTTTTTTTTTGGTAAAATGGACTTTCATTCAAGAAACTAAGAAACAGAAGCAATTACATCAGAATCAGGACAAAACCTAAAATGAAAAAGACCATATAGGTCAGCAAGATAAAACTGCAACAGATTAGACGGAGGGGAATCATAATATATCATATCTGAATCTTGAAGAGATCCTATTCTAGCAAGAGCATCTGCACAAGCATTTGCTTCTCTATAGCAGTGGCTCACTTTAATTTGCGGAACTTGAGAAATTAGAAGTCTGCAATCAGCCACAAGGGATGAGTTAGTAGCATTGGGGGTGTTGTCATTGTTCATCAATTCAACAACAGCTTGGGCATCTAACTCTACTTCAAGAGCACTAATTCTCAAGTTCAAACACATAATTAACCCATCCCTTAAAGCCCAAAGCTTTGCTAGGAAACTGTTGGTTTTTCCTATGCTTCTGGAGAAAGCTTGAATCCATAATCCGGAGTTTGATCGAAGAATGCCCCCTCCACCTGCTATACCCGGGTTTCCAAGAGTTGAACCATCTATATTTTGCTTGAACTAGTTGCAATATGGTCTTTCCCATCTGATACTTCTCTCGACACGAGGACTCTTGGAAGAGTTTCCTTGAGCACAAAACACAAACTCAATTTTTCTATGAATGACTTCGATATGAATATCATAGTTTGGACTGCAATTCTGGAACACTACTCTGTTTTGGTGTTGCCAAATTATCCACACACCAAAAGCAAAAATCATGTTCCATGGAATCCCCATACTCCCATATTTTGTATTTACCTTGCAATGAAACTTCAACTAGTCTTGAAGGTTCATACTGAAAGAATCAGCTCTACTATTAGCTCCAAGGTTCTGCCAACAGTTTACAGCAAAAGAACAGTCCCTCAAGAGATGAATAATAGTTTCTAGTGCTTGGGCAAAAGGTGTTCACTGGGATTCCTCTAGCTGCAAGGCATTCACGGGTGACAATGCTGGTGTGTAAGCACATCCAGATGAAGAATTGGACCCTTGGAAGAACATTTAATTTCCAAACGCAAATGCCATTGAAGGAGTGATGAGGTTTGAGTTGCTGTATTGTCAACAAGTAGGCATTACTGAGGTTGAATTGACCATTGGAGGTTGCTGCCCATATCAACCTATCCTCTGTTGACGCAATACAAGAGTGAGGCATTGCTCAAATTTCCATGACAATCTGACTTGGCAAGGTAATAGAAATCTTCCCCCAATCCCAACCTAAGTCTGAGACTAAGTCCTTGACTTTAATATCCTCTTCCCCTCTCGTGAAAGGCCCCTGCACAATAGCTCTCTATGGTCCATTTGAAGTCCAATTATCGAACCAAAAGTTGATGTTATTGTCACGGCCTAGACTCCATCTAGTGCCTTTTGTAAAAATATCTAACCCCTTCCTCATTGCTTTCCAAGTATGAGAACTAGGCAGGGAAGATTCATTAGGAGAAGCCAGCCTCCTATGGGTCATATATTTTTTCCTCAAAACCTTATTTTGCTGAAATCGAAAACTTATTGCTGAAAATATTGTAGATAAATGTAAAATATGATAATTGTCCCTAGTTTATGTACCATTGTTATATATATATGATTTAATTTATCAAGGCACCCATGATAATGCCCTAAAAAGGCTATATATAAATAGTTCACTTAAATAAATAAAACCTCCCTTCTTGTAACAATAACAATAACAACAACAACAACAACAACAACCAAAAAAGAAAAAGAAAAAGTTGTCATGTCAATTGGCCTCTTTTTTAAAACATTTAGTAGGGTGTGTTTGGATACCTCTTATTTTGCTGAAACTGAAAACTTATTACTGAAAGTACTGTAGATAAATGTAAAAGTTAGTCAAAATGATATAGTGGGGCCATGAATAGTAATAAAAATAAGTTGAATAGTCAAATAATTTTAATTTTCCATTCTAATCCAAATGGACACTTAGCCTAGTTGTGGTCCTATTAACTTATATAACAAAATGATGGGTAATTTGTCAAATACAAGATAACAAAATAACTAAAAAGAAGAAAATGTGACATGTTCTTTTTTTTTTTTTGTGGGGGCGGGGGGTAATGTAGAGAGTTCAAGTTTTGTTTTGAATGTTAATAGGTTTAATTTTCCCCCATTTAAAAAGATCGTTCCTCTTTTTACATCTATTTTTAGATATCACCAAAAAGCATGATGATTGTAGTGTCAACCTTTGATGCATTTCACTAAATTTATTGCAAATAAAAATACAACTCATGTTAGTTCTAAATTAAAGTGAAAGACTTTTAGTCATTCTGCAAAGATTTTCTTTTCCATTCATTATTTTGGTTTGATGCTAACAAAACAACATTCCAACAAAATTGTTCTAATGAAGAACTTTATTCAATTATATTCTACCAATAACTTTTTTTTTTTTTTGAGAATGATATTCTACCGATAACATAAAAAATCATAACATAACAAGTAACTAAATCCCTTTCATTAAAAAAAAAAAAAAAAAAAAAAAAAAAAACCATAGTCAAAATGAGGTGTCTGACAAATGTGATGGTGGCAGCGGTGATGATAGTGAGGATTTTGCATGCTTTGGTACAAATTTTCGAGCCCATACATGCTTCCCATTAATGGTAAATTTTACCTTCCCCGTACCGAGTATCATTTCCATGGTTGAAGCCGTTGAAAAATTATACGAGCGAACAATAGTTGTTGATGTGGTTGTGCTTCTTGCATATGCAAAGACTCCATACAAATCCCATAGGATCTAGTAAAAAACCTCTCGGATTTCACATTCTTGTATGGGACAAACCTTAGAGAATGCAACAAACATGGTCCTATCATCTATTGGTACCTCATTCCCTAGTGTTCTGGGTTGAATCAAATCACCTCCACCAAGTCCAACATGCATGACAAAGTCCATGTTGGGCTAAGGAATGGTGAGTGGGAGGTGACAGCACCATCTGGCTCTCTGCTACGCTTTGAGAAGCATTTCTCTCTACAGCTTGTTGCATGATGTCTGACAATGCTGTAATACATACCTCATTCACAATTTTGGCAATCCCTACAACACCATTTAGCTGATTTTCTAGAAAAAAATGGAGAGAGATCTCTTTCTCCATCAAGCTTTGGATGAGTAGAATATCATTGTTATCAAATGATGAAGATATTTGGTTGGTGTGAATGCAATTGAGGCATATGATAGCCTCATCTACAAGTTCATTAACCAAAATGTAAGGCAACAATAAGATTTTGTGCACAACATTATCAAATCCCATATGCTCCAACCAAAGCCATAGGGCCATAAGACTCCATTGGATCTCGCCAAAGGTTGATTACAAGGAGGGAGTATAGTTTTCTGTCAATTTTATGGAACGCATTGAACTCTTTTTGAGAGAGAAAAGAAGATGAAGAATGCATAGTTTCTCTATCTCAGCAATAGGATAGCAAGATCCTGCCAAAACAAATGCAATTGTCAATATTATATTGTTGTCACAATATTATTTTTGTTGTCACCAACAAAAACTTATAGTTTTCAATTCAGAAGAAAAAAAGGAAGCAAAGAAGAAAATAAATTTGTTATCACAATACTAAAATACTAAAAGAGAGATAATTTTAGTTCATGAACAACATGCTAATGAAGGAAATTTGGCCAGGATTAGCACATTCTAAAAAGATTTTATATCTAGATATGTGATTGTATCCACATGAGTACAATTTCACGCCCACCATTTCAATAAATCTCTAGAACCATATATCATATATAACACTCTCTAAGGAGAGTAATCCATCTAATGAATCACGGTAATCTATATATATATATATATATATATAAAACCGAAGCCTCTGAAGCTTCCACAATTTTCCACGTCATCACTATTTTCTTTTTATTTTTATTTTAGATTCTTTTTATTTTAGGTTTTATATCTTATATATTTATTATTTCTCTTCAATGTGTAATTATCTTATCAAGTGTTACAATAGTTTAGTTTAAATAAAATTCTATTCGATATATGGTTCAAGAGCTTGACAATTCTAATTCAACTAAAATTCTATAACAAATATTTCAACAAATATAAACCCTTGCTAAGGTCAAAACTCTTCATACTCACTAAAATTTTCACAAAGAAAACACACACGGCAAATTAAAGCAATGGTAGGAAGCATGAAGGTTTAGAAGAAACAGAGAATTGAAAGAGATGATGACAAAGACGAAGACGACATAATTGAAGGTCCATACTCTTACTATTTCCATTTTTTTTGTTTTCTATTCTACACTTTTTCACTATAACGTATTATAAAAATCAGTGCTCAAAAACTGTTTTCCTCATAATTTATCGTTATTATCATTTTATTTAAATAAAATTATTTTCGTTTAGTCAAAACTTAATAAAGAGTGAAACTCTATCTCTTTAACAAGTTCAACTTAAACTCAAACTCATCATTATCATTTTTTTTAAACAAAATTATTTTTGTTTGATCAAAACTTAACAATGAGTAAAACTTTATCTTTCTAATAAGTCCAACTTAAATTCAAACTCAAACGTTGATAATCTATATAAAAACAAAGATTTTGATAAGACTCAAGAACAAAAATTCGACTTTCTTCTTTGATTAATGAATTTTATGTCAAATTTGTTTATATTGTTATTATTAATAAAATTTCAATTCAAAATATGTGAATATTTGTTTATATTGTTATTAATGAATTTTATCTTTTATGTTGAATTTTTTATTTGCTTTCATATGTGCTTGTGATTTTCTTTCTATCTTATTCTTTTATTATATTTAGAATTAATTTTCTTTCATATGTTGATCTTAATTCTTCACCTTAAATGCTTTTTATTTAGGTTCATGTGATTTTTTGTTTTCTTATTAAAAGTTATGATTTTTGGTTGATTAATTATTTGTTTGGATTAATTTCAATTAATTATTTGTATGGATTCAACATAAAGATAATGGAATTAGGTATTATAATTTTGAATTGTCTATATTGTTATTACTACGAGAAAGTTATATTGCTACTCAAATTTGAAACTTGGTGTATTTTCCTCATATCATGTTATTTGTTTATATATTGGTAGTTTATATTAGTTTTAAACATGTGTGTATATATAACTAGTCGCTAACCCGTGCGATGCACGGGATAGTTAAACAAAATTTATACACATTCACCTTTATTGGTACAATCAGTTGAAAACAATTCTAACTAATACCCAAATGTAAGAAACACATTGACTTACTATTTAAAGTAGCATTCTGAAGAATTTACACATATTGTGCAACTGAGCCTTAAAATTTAATTCCTGAACACCGCAACTCCATAAAATTCATACTAATAATAATATTTTATGGTTGCACAGACTATTTTTTTAGAGCGGTTGATCTCAACATTGGCGTGCATTTAATCTTTCACTAAAAGCGAAGGGAAGTAGATCATGTGCATACATCTTTATGAGCAATTTTTGGCAGTCAGGCATAACAAACGTGTAACCATTTTGTCCTATTCCTACCATCTAAGAACATATCCTCTCTTATAAGTTGATGATGCCAAGTTTTAACATATCCTCTCCTTTTTTTTTTCTTTTTTTTTTCCCCCAAAGAAATAAAAGGACTTTAAAGACATGTCCAATTTGTTAAAATGCAAGTGCTTCAAGCCATAAAAAGATTTAATGAAAATTGCAACTCCATGAATTGAATTTGCTAATGGTATTAACTATTGGCTATTAATGCGATTATTAAGCCGTACCACATTGAACATGTTTCTTTATCAAAATATATAAACAAACTAACCTTACAAAAGCTGAACTTTATAAGCTAAAATCTATACCGTGAGTTGTAGATCTTGAATGCTATATCGTGCATTTAGGGCTTCCTACATCTGGAGAGAGAGTTTGCAGAAACCAAAGAAAATCTCTCTATAGCTTAAGAAACACAATATACTAAAATCAAAGAGAGAAAATTTTCGGAGGATAAAATATTATAGATAATTTAAAAGAATTTTGATTTAATTCCTGAACACTGCAACTCCATAAAATTCATACTAATAATAATATTTTATGATAGTGCAGTTAGAATTTTGGTTTAATTCTTGAACACTGAATTGGAAATTGATTATATGAGTATTCAATGGTGAACAAAGTACTATGTATTAATTAATATATAAACAAAACTAACCTTACAAAAGCTGAACTTTATAAGCTAAAATGTATACCGTGCATTGTAGATCTTGAATGCTATACCGTGCGTTTAGAGCTTCCTGCATCTGGAGAGAGAGAGTTTGTAGAAACCGTGACTTTATATTTCTTAACTTGAGAGGGGTAAGGTTGCTAGGATTTTGAGTAGTTATAATATTTTTATTTTGAGAGTTTGCAGAAACCGTGGTTTTATATTTCTTAACTTGAGAGAGGAGTAAGGTTGCTAGGGTTTTGAGGAGTTAGTTTTATATTTCTTAACTTGAGAGAGGGATAAGGTTGCTAGGGTTTTGAGGAGTTATAATATTTTTGTTTTTATTTTTTTAAATATTGTGTTGACGTGGAAAATTGTGGTGCCTGTAAAGGCTTCGGTTTTATATATATATAGAGACTATTGGAAGTTTTGCTTTATTAATTTAAGAATTGTAAATTGCTTTGTAAGTTTCAGTAACTATGCACTTGCAACTCAATAATGTTCAATGTTAGACAACACTTTTAAATTATGGAAAAGTATAGAAGGTAAATATTTCTTCATTTTTTTCAGAGTCAATAGTTTTTCTATGTATCGCACGGGTTAGCGACTAGTGTATTTTAATGGCCTGCTTTGGATTTAGGAAGTACAAAGAAACCGGAAAATAGTTGTTCTCGAGTAGGACTAATTTTCACTGTGAACCACTCGGCAACCAACTAACGCAGACAAAGTCAGAAGGCGTTGAAAGTCACACAAATACGACTTCTTAGACCAAAAAAATTTATTAGTATTTTCAATCCAATTATGAAAAATAAATACAAGTCAATGTCATAATGTTGTTCTTATCTTAGTGTTCTTCATTTACAAGGACTATGCTGGACTCAACAACTTTTTAAGTAAGAATTCATTTATGGCAAGATGTTAGTATTGTTTTGAATCCTTCTATAGAAATTGTAGTTGGCTTCGTTAATACTCTTCCTTGTTGGAATGTCAAATTTTGGCAATTACAAAATGGACAAAGTTTGACTATAACTACTAATAGGAAGACAGCATTTATATTTGTCACGTGCAATGCACATATAACAAAGCACTTGTCATGTTACCATTGGTGGTTAGAGTCGAAGGCTCCAAACATGTTTGGAGCCAAACATTTTCCAAAAAGAATTATATCAATGTTTGATGGATTATGTTAGTGTTTGAGGAAAACTAACTTGAAACGTAATCATTCTCAATTTGGAGCCAAACATTTTCCAAAAAGAATTATATCAATGTTTGATGGATTATGTTAGTGTTTGAGGAAAACTAACTTGAAACGTAATCATTCTCAATTAAAATTGAAATTTTATTAATTGATTCCAAACATTTTCCAAAAAGAATTATATTAGTGTCTAATGGATTATATTAGTGTTTGAGGAAAACTAACTTGAAATCTAATCGTTCTCAATTAGGATTGAAATTTATTAATTGATTAATACATTTTTTTTGTTGCAAGAAAAAAGTTAATATTTTTAATCATTAGGTAAATTACACCAATCTTCCATTAAGTTTATCACAATGGCACTCCCCCACCACCCCCCCAAAAAAAAAAAAAAAAAAATTTGTATAAATGACACTCCCCTTGAGGTTTCTATAAAGGCTTTTGTTAACGAGTGTTGTTCAGCACCCGTTAAGATTGAATTTTTTATTAATAAAACATAGTTGCTTTTTGAGAGTAGAAAAAAGCAGGGTAACGTGGCAATTAAAGTGCCAGTAAAGCATAAAAATGGGCATTTTACAAAAATACCCTTTTAAGTTCTTTCATCTTCCTTTCCTTCACTAACATTTCTCAGTCTGTACTTTTTGAGTTTTTCTTTTTTTTTAGATATACAAAACCACCCAAATGCCCAAATTTAAAACCCAAGCCACATTGTCAATCTTTTCACATTCCAAATTGAACCCATTCACCGTAGCAACCTAGATACAACCAAAAACAAGGGAAGTAAAAGTAGAATCAAAGGCAGAGAGAGAAAAGGAGGGCGACGGCTATAAAGGTAGTGGTGGTGGCGCCGGTAAGCACAGCTAACAGAAATGGTGGTGGAGCTCAAGGTTTTGGCCTTGGTTGATACGAGAGAGAATCCGAGATAGCAGAGAGGGAGTGAGACGAGTCTGGTGGTGGTGGGTGGTGATAGACCCGATCATATCATCGTCGTCTAATCACGGGCAAGGACAAGGAAGATTTCCAGATTCGTCCTTGCAGTAATGGTCGCCAAACAAGGACGAACAAATCCATCTTCACTCATCAATGAACCGTTACAAAGCATTGATCAACTTCCATACCGTTGGGAGGATAAACCACCATTAACGCCCTGCAGAGGCGTTACTAGGAGAGAATAAAGTCACCATCAAGGCTTCACCAATGGCTAGAAGAAGGCACCTATGTGCACGTATATATATATATATATATATATAGCCATGAAATCCAAAGGGAGGTACATATACAAAGTAATACTCTAGCTCTTGAATACTGATTTCTAAACATTTCTTTGGCCAATTTTTCTGACTTTAGCATCGGAGGTTTTGTGGCAGGCACCATACCTATGACCCACATTTCTTCTTTTTCTCCATTCATTCTTTAGGGTTGAGTTGGCTGAGGATGACTCCAATCTGGACGATTACACTTGACTGACGATTCAGGCATCATCAGTTTGGCGCCATCTGTGGGAACATTACTATTCAACACGTGATTTTTCCCAGTTAACTCACAAGTCCAGATGGAATCCAATACTAACCCAGATCCTGCCGCGTTGGCCCTACAAATTCAGTCACTTGCAGCCACTGTGGAGGAACTTACCAAGCAAAACCAAGAGATGAGGTAGTGGTTGCAACAGGAAGACCACCGTACAGACGTCAATAGGGATGTCGATGAAGACAGTAACAAGAGACGAACCAGCACTCCAGAAGAGGCGAGCTCAGATCTCCTCAAGGAGATAAGAAAGGAGATGGATGAATTGAGAAACGCTATCAAAGGGAAGACGGACCAAAGCTTGGAAAGGATAGTCAGGAAGACAGATTCACCTTTCATCATGGCCGTTTAGGAGTGCCCGGTGCCCTCCAAATTCCATCTACCTCAGCTAGAGCCCTTCGACTGGCTAAAAGACCCACTGGATCACCTGAATACCTTCAAGACAACCCTGGGTCTTCAACAACCCCCTGATGAGATTTTGTGCTGCTCCTTTCCCACTACCCTCAAAGGCGCAACTAGGGAGTGGTTCAACAAGTTGCCAAGATCATCCATTGATAACTTCAAGCAGCTAAGTAGTTCCTTTGTCTGTCATTTTGTAGGCGGGCAACGTCTAAAAAGGACTGCCGGCTATTTGCTCACCATCAAATAAGGAGAGAAGGAACCATTGAGGTCTTATGTAACACGCTTCACCCGAGGAATACTGGAAGTAGATGAGGCAGACGATAAGGTGTAGCTCACGACCTTCAAGGCAAGGTTGAAGTCTAGAGATTTCATGGCTTCCTTGGCTAAAAATCCCCCCAAGACGATGGCCGAGACATTATTGAAAGCACAGAAATATATGAACGCTGAAAAAGCTCTGGCAGCCATTGATGGAGCAGAAAAAAACAAGGAAAAGAAAAGGAAAATGAGGATGATCGAAGAGGACAAAAAAGAGATCAAGCTGATTGACGGAATGACGAAGGAAATAGACAGAGGGAGGACAAGAACCCTTGTCCAATGAATTTCACACCGTTTGTGATGCCTGTTGACTAGATTCTGATGAAAATAAGAGACGAACCATCTCTTAAATGGCCGAGGCCACTCCATTCATCACCTAGTATGCGCGACAAGAGGAAATACTGTCGTTTTTACAAAGACCACAGGCATTATACAGAGGATTGCAGAGATTTGAAGGAGCAGATTAAAGAACTTATACGGAAAGGAAAACTACAACAATATGTGAAAATGGGAGATTCCAGCAAATACAACCAGAAAAATTAGCACAGGGGTTCTCGAAGAGATGAAGACCGCCCACCACCTCGTCCATAGAATGCACTAGGGGAAATAAAAACTATCACAAGGGGATCGTTCAGATCCCTCAGGAAGTCACACCAAAGGCATGTAAACAGTGTTCATAGCCTACCTCCTCTGAAGCAAAGACGGACAAACCAAGACATGTACTTCTTAGAAGAAGATGCTAGGGGTGTAAAGCAACCTCATGATGACCCACTGGTCATTATGGTCATGATCAAGGGGTTCAATACAAGAAGAGTTCTGGTAGACAATGGGAGCTCGGCTGACATTATCTACCTTTCCCCCTTTCAGCAACTAAAGCTAGACCTAAAAAGGTTTCATCCTTTCGAGTCCTCCCTAGTTAGTTTTAGTGGAGACAAGGTATGCCCCAGGGGGATAATGACGTTAACAGTCACTGCCGGCTCATACCCCCTCCAGGTAACCAACCAGCACAATTTCTTGGTGGTAGACTCATCCTCGTCCTACAATGTGATCATAGGACAACCTACACTCAACTGCTGGAAGGCTGCTACTTCTATGTACTGTTTGAAGATAAAATTTCCAACATAACAGGGGGTTGGAGAGATAAAAGGAGACCAGGTGTTGGTAAGAGAGTGTTACCAGGCCGTCCTGGCCTCAAAAGAGACCATATATGGACAATCAAAGAAAAAACACCAGAGTTCGTTGAGAAGCTAGAAACGATAGAGTTGGTTGAAGGAAGTCCAGCGAAGACAACCCAAATAGGGATGAATCTAAGTCTCAGGACAAAGGAAGGGATCATCAACTTCCTGAAAGATAACCTCGATGTATTTGCCTGGAGCCACGAGGATATGCCAGCGATCCCAGCAAGCATCATCTAGCATCGCCTGAATGTTAACCCAGAGAAGAAGCCCGTCCAGCAGAGAAGAAGAGTCTTTGTCCCTGAACGAAACAAAACAGTAATGGACGAAGTAAATAAGTTGCTTGCTGCGAATTTTATTCGGGAAGTTCACTACCCTGAGTGGTTGGCCAACGTGGTCATGGTTAAGAAAGCAAACGAGAAGTGGAGAATGTGTGTCGATTTTACAGATCTTAATCAAGCCTGCCCGAAGGACAGTTTTCCCTTGCCTAGAATTGATCAGCTGATAGATTCCACTGTCGAACATAAACTTCTCACGTTCATGGATGCATTTTCTGGATATAACCAGATACAAATGGCTGAAGAAGATCAAGAAAAAATTGCCTTTGTTACCAGTCAAAGGCTTTACTGCTACCGGATCATGCCTTTTGGACTCAAGAACGCAGGAGCCACCTATCAAAGGTTGGTGACCTAGATGTTCAAGAAACAGATCAGGAGAAACAAGGAGGTATACATTGATGATATGCTCGTTAAGAGCAAAGAGGAAGAGGATCACTTGGACGACCTTAAGGAGATGTTCAACACATTTAGACAGTACAGCATGAAGCTGAACCCGTCCAAATGTGCATTCGGGGTTTTCTCAGGGAAATTCCTCGGGTTTATGGTTTTGTAAAGATGAATTGAAGCAAACCTCGAAAAAGTCAAGGCTATCCTCGAAATGTCTTCACCAAAGACGATCAAAGAAGTACAATCCCTCACAGAAAGAGTAGCAACCCTCAATAGGTTCGTCTCTAAGGCCACAGACAAATGCCTTCCATTCTTCAAGACTTTGAAGAAAGCGTTTGCTTGGATGGAAGAATGCGAAACAACGTTTTAAGAGTTGAAGCACTACCTGAGCAACCCCCTACTCTTAAGTCCGTCCAAAGAAGGCGAAGACTTATTCTTATACTTAGCAGTATCTGTCACGGTAGTTAGCGCAGCGTTGATCAAAGAAGAAAATAGGTTGCAACTCCCTATATACTACGTCAGCCAGGCTTTCCAAGGTGCCGAGGCGCGATATCCTCGCATAGAGAAGATCAACTTCGCCCTAATAGTGGCTTCAAGAAAACTTCGTCCATACTTCCAAGCTAATCATATCATAGTAATGACGGACCAGCCCATCAAAAAAGCGATGAACAAACCCGAGGCCGTAGGACGAATGGTACAATGGGCTATCGAACTCAGCCAGTTTGATATAGAATACCATCCACGAACAGCCATAAAAGCTCAGGCGTTGGCTGATTTCATAGCAGAATTTACCACCCCGAGAACACGGGCGACCAAGAAGACCTTTGGACGATAAACACTGACGGATCGTCCACTTAGAAAGGAGGCGGAGCAGGCATTGTTATTACTTCCCCTAAGAAAGACGTTCTTAAGTATGGGGTTCAGCTCAAATTCCCTATAACTAATAACGAAGTAGAGGACAAGGCCTTGCTAACAGGACTAAGAATAGCTCAGGCACTTGGAGCTGAAAATATCGTGCTCAAGAGCGACTCACAGCTCGTCATAGGGCAAGTTAGAGGAGATTTCGAAGTAAAAGAGACAAGAATGCAGAAATACCTCAAATTGACGAACCAACTGATAAGTACCTTTCATCGTGCAGAGTTCATTCAGATCCCACTGGATTAGAATGCAGAAGCTGACGAGATAGCATGAAGTGCCTCAGCAGACAATCAGGATAAGATGAATGATTGGAGGCTGGAAGAAAAAAACTCCCCCAGCATCAAAGAACTTCAAACTTTCCCTGTGCACACCCGCTTAGGATGGACGAGCCCGATTTTATCGTTCCTCGGAGAAGGACAATTACTACCAAACCCTGAAGAAGCCAAGAAAATCCAAAAATGTGCTGCCATATTTACAAAACTAAATGACGAGCTTTACAAAAGAGGCTACTCCCAGCCTTACTTGAGATGTATAGAAGAGGAAGAAGCCAGTTACGTCCTAGAAGAAGTATACGGGGGGCTCTACGGAGATCACATGGGGGCAAAGTCCCTTGTCAGGAAGATCATGAGGGCAGGCTATTTCTGGCCCACAATGCAGCAAGACGCAGTAGATTTCGTGAAGAAGTGTGACAGTTGCCAAAGGTACGAAAATGTTTAATGAGTCCTAGGAGAAAAGATGACGACCATTTCCTCGCCCTGGCCGTTCGTACAATGGGGGATCGACATTATGGGTCCCTTACCACAGGGAAAAAGACAAATGAAGTTCCTACTCGTCGCAATTGACTACTTCATAAATTGGGTCGAAGCAGAAGCTCTTGCAACAATCACAGAAGCAAAGGTACAAAATTTTGTATGGAAAAATATTGTTTGCAGGTTCGGGATACCTAGGATGATCATCTCAGATAATGGTCGTTAGGTCAACAGTCAGGGATTCAGGATGACGGCACGAACACCAATAAGAGAGACACCATTCAACCTGATGTATGGCACAAAAGCAGTCATCCCGATCGAAGTAGGGCTCACTAGCCTTAGGAGGGAATTCTTTGACGAGCAAAGCAATGACGATCAGCTGAAGTAGAACCTAGATTGTCTGGACGAAGTTAGAGACCAAGCCTCCCAAAGAATGGCCAAGTACCAGCAGAAGATAGTCGAATACTACAATCGGAGAGTGAAGTTGAAAAGATTCAACATCAGAGATCTCGTCCTTCGAAAGGTGACTCCTGCAACAAAAGATCCAACGCAAGGCAAACTAGGTCCAACTTAGGAATGACCTTATACAGTCGTCCATTATTCATGCCAAGGAAGTTACCATCTAGAAGACTAAGAGGGAAAGAGGCTACCTCGTCCATGGAATGTTGAACATCTAAAGACGTATTACGAAAAGGAGTCATAGCTTGATTGTAAAACCTAATTTAATTTTGTGCTTCTCTTTTTTATGTAATAAGTGATTATTCAGAATTTCCTAAGTTGTTATTTAGCATTTCACAAGTATTACCCAGCAATCCATGCGCTCTAATTATTTTCTCCTCAAAAGACCAAAAGGGTCGTCCAGATCAAAAAGACAATAAGATTCCTTAAATGGATGTACATCGTCCTAAATGAAAAAGACGATAAGGTTCCTCAAATGGATGTACATCGTCCTAAACAAAAAAGATGATAAGATGTACATTGTCCTAATCAAAGAGATGATATGGTTCCCCAAAAGGAAATACATCGTCTAGACAAAAAGATGATTAAATTCTCTGAACGGAGTCATATTGCCCTGACAAAAACTGTCATACTTCTTATCTGCAAAAATGTTGTCCAAACGAAAGGTTTTTTGCAAAGCATCAAATGTTGCATTCAAAAAAAAAAAAAAATGGGGCAAAATCTTGTAAGTCCACAAAAGGATGAGGATAAATAAAATATGCCAACCAAATTTTTTCTAAGTCCTCGAAAGGAAGAGAAGAACATCCAAAAGTAGATCCTAACATAACACAAGCGAAAGATATCAACCAACCAGGAAGGTAAAGGTAAATTAATAGACATATTATATAAAATTAAACTGTTCAAAAAAGCCCCAAAAACAGGTAGGGCATCCGAATACCAGCTGTCTAGTAACCTTAAGACATATAGGCAAAAAAAAAAAAAATAAATAAATAAAGAAGAAAAACTTTGGTAAGAAGCAACAGGTTCAAGCTTGGGGGGCAACATCATTGTCTTTGTTTGCTCGGGAAGGTTCCGCATCGGTTGATGCTAAGGTCTGGGCTGCCTCGTCCTCCTTAATCTCTCTGTCAACACAGCTTCAAAATCCAAGGAGATTCTAGCCTTTTGCCCTTAATTTTAAAAAAATTTAGCAATATGCCCCTCTTTCAAAACTATATAGGGATATGCCCCTGTTTCGATACTCAATTACCTTAAAATTGAGTTTCAATGAAATACTCGATTCGTAGAAAATCGAGTTATGCCAAATAAAACTATATATAAAAAAAAGAAAAAAGAAAAAAAGAAGCATGGAACTCGATTTTAGAGAAGTCAAGTTCCAAAACGCCGCTATAGGGCTTTAAAACGTCACTATAGGGCTTTAAAACACCACTATAGGGCCTCTTGAACTTGGTATGGGGACTTATAAAATTTTTTTTTGCAGGAAAACGCTGATATAGGGCTCTAAAACGTCACTATAGGGCCTAAAAACGCCACTATAGGGCACCCAGAACAGGGCGATTACACTTATAAAAATTTTTTGCAGGAAAACACCTTTATAGGGCCTTAAAACGTCACTATAGGGCTTAAAAACGCCACTATAGGGCACCCTGTATATGGGCCAATCACACTTATAAAAAAATTTGCAGGAAAACGCCGCTATAGGGATTTAAAACGTCACTATAGGGCTTAAAAACGCTACTATAGGGCTTCCTGAATATGGGGCAATCACACTTATAAAATTTTTTTTTGCATGGAACTCGATTTCCTGAAACTCGAGTTCCATGGAATTTTTTTTTTCTTTTAAGTTTGATCGGGCATAACTCGATTTTCTACAAATCGAGTATTTAATTGAACTCGATTTTAGGATAATCGAGTATCGAAATAAGGGCACGCTCCTATATAGTTTGCAAACAGGGGCATATTGCCAATTTTTTTTTTTTTTTTTTAAATTAAGGGTAAAATGCCAGAATCTCCCAAAATCCAAGTCTTTGAGATCCGTGCCAGGGCCGTGCTTAATCAGGTATCTCCGGAAAAGTTCAAAGCCTTTGAAATACCACTGGAATAGTATAGTGTTATATTCCTTTGTGGTCTGGAAGGCAGTGACAGCCTTAGCCACTGCAACCTTCATCCTTTGGGCAGTTGTTGCAAGGAGTTCGTCCTTTTGCTTCACTGATTGCCTCTCAGATTCCAACTTCTCCGTTAAGACTTGGATGAGTTCCTTGAAGGTGTTGAGAGCATCCATGGCTGCGATCAGATCTTTCCGTAACCCTGAAGCCTCAGCCTCAAGTGCTTCCACCTTCGAGTTGGCCACGACGGCCTTCTCCTTGTTTGCTAAGTACTGAGTTGTGATATGCATGGTTTCCCCTAACACCTTACAAAGAAAAGCCTCATCAAAGTCAGTAAATATAGTTAAACGCTTAAGGACAAAGAAAAAGAGGATGAAAATATGAAGGATTACCTGCACGAG
Source organism: Quercus lobata (assembly GCF_001633185.2). Lineage (NCBI taxonomy): Eukaryota > Viridiplantae > Streptophyta > Magnoliopsida > Fagales > Fagaceae > Quercus > Quercus lobata. The sequence continues at coordinate 726,840 of NC_044914.1, forward strand.
CTTGTGGACATGACAACTCACCATCTCGTGGGAGGGTACGCTTGAAATCTCTTTCATCTCCTCGAGAGTGAGGAGCTCATTGGCATGGTCCATAGCCGTCTCGACATCAGACCAAACACTGGAACCAATCTTCTCTTTTCCCTTATTCGCTACCTTCTGCTTTTTCAAAGGTTGGGCAACCTCCTCAACAGAAACGTCAGGAGAAGCAGCTTGAACCTCTTCCAAGTCCAAGGTAGGGGTGGATGAACCTCTCTCCACCGTTTCTTTCTCTTTCTCCTTTTCCTTGTCCGTGATCCTTAACCTTCTTTGGCTAATGTTGGAAAGGGGCTCATTCTTCTTCTCCTTAATTTTCTTGTACATCTCTTTGTTAAACTTGGTCATCATCTCTACACCAAAGAAAACAGAAAGTTAAGACGAAGAAAAAGTAGATAAGATGATCCTATATGCAAAGGCAACTTACATTTTCTCTCTTCTCGGTCAAGTGTGTTGAGGACGTAAAGAGAAGGCTCTGGCCCTAAGCAATGATGAGCTAATGTATGTGGATCAATTAATTCATCAAAATCATTAATCGTCCTTGCGTACTTGATTGCTTCCTGAACCTACTCCTCAAACTTACTCTCAAGCTCAGGACATTTTTTTACTGCAAAATACAAAAGCAAGAAAAGATCAGAAGACCAATATAAACAAGAAGTTAGAGAAGAAAAAAGTATCTCATGAGAAGCAAACGCACCAATCAAAGGGGTCTCCTACCGGCGCAGTAACCTAGGGACGTACCCTTAAAAATCTTCAGACAGTGTCTCCCAACCATCGCCCGACACAGAGAAGTATCTAGACTTCCAATAACGGAAGGACGACGAGAGATCAACGATAAGACGTGACTTCCTATTCCAAGGTACAAACTCATAATACCCAAATTCCTTGGATTCTTTCAAACGATAGAGATGGACGAACTCATTTATCGTGATCATATCTCCATCGGCGATGGTCGTCCAAATCACCATACAGCTTATGACGATTCTCCATGAATTAGGCATAAGTTGCCCTGGTGCAAGGATTAGGTAGTGAAGAAGCTCCATGATAAATGGATGGACGGGGAATCTGAGGCCGCACGAAAATGCAGCCTCATAAAAACAAACTTTCCCATGAGCAAAGGCGCAAGCCTTCTCACCTTTTCTGGAAAGACGAGCCCTAGTCCCCTTGGGAAACTAAAACCTATCTTTGAACTTGCTAAAGACTTCTATTTTCAATGAGCATTTCTCCTTAAGGGCATGGAAAGGACGAGTAATAGCCGGAGCAGGAGGACGGAAGACGAAGGTGCATGAGAAGGCACATAAGTGGCTATATCTACCTCAACCCCTTCCCCGCCAACATTAGAAGACGAGCCTCTCTCCAAGTCACCTGACCCCACCTCGGACCCCATATTTTCCCTCCTTAGGACCTCTCGAATAGATTTAAACCAAACCTAAGATTTATGCAATAAAGAGTATAAATCACCCAACTCTAAACCTAAGCCACTACCACTAAAAACAAAACCCTCAATCTGTGGGTATGAGTCACTGGGTGAAAGTGCACCCAGTGGGTCACTGGAAGATTCTACTAAAGCCCCTAAGCGGGCAAAAAGAAATGCGTCGGAAGGAGAAGTGTGCTTAACTTCAGAGTTACCCACCATTAAAGGAAACAACACCACTCAAAAAGGGAAAAGGGAGGCACAAAAAGAAAAAAGAACTCAAATGACAGGAATACAAGCAAAATACAAAAAGGAAAAAAGCGTAAATAAAGGGCGTACCTGGAAATTTGGGAGGAAACTGAGAAGACTAAGAGTAAAATGTGCAACTAAGGGAATCAAAGAAACCAATTGCAGATAGAAGATGAAGAAGTGAAAAAAGGAAAGCCAAAAATCAAAAGGTTTTGCCTTGAAAAATGCGGGAAACCTGAAAAGGTTTTCACCAGAAACAAGACCCCTCGGCCAATCAAAATCAAACACGTGGCCACGATGTGTGTCAAGCCGCCATTAAGCAATCAATGCGGAGCAAAACCCCAAGCACCACAACCGCAAAAAAAAAGAAAAAAAGAAAAAGAACAAAGAGAGTAAATAATAAATAAATAAATCCTTTCGTATTCCTGTGACCATCCAAAGTGTGGACGACCTTGGAATAGAGGGGCAGCTGATAGATCCGATCATATCATCATCGTCCGTAATCATGAGTAAGGATGAGAAAGATTTCCAGATTCGTCCTGGCAGTAATGGTCACCAAACAAGGACGGACAAATCCATCTTCACTTATCAATGAACTGTTACAAAGCATTGATCAGATTCCATACCGTTGGGAGGATAACCCACCATTAATGCCTTGCAGAGGCGTTACTAGGAGAGAATAAAGTCACCATCAAGGCTTCACCAATGACTAGAAGAAGGCACCTATGTGCACGTATATATATATATATATATATATATATATATATATATAGCCATGAAATCCAAAGGGGAGGTACAAATACAAAGTAATACTCTTGCTCTTGAATACTGATTTCTAAACATTTCTTTGGCCAATTTTTCTAACTTTAGCATCGGAGACTTTGTGGCAGGCACCACACCGGTGACCCACATTTCTTCTTTTTCTCCATTCATTCTTTAGGGTCGGGTTGACTAAGGACAACTCCAATTTGGACGATTACACTCGACTGACGATTCAGGCATCATCAAGTGGGTTATAGATCTAGTGGTTGCAATGGTGTTGATGGACTCTATCTTCTTCTTCTTCTTTTTTTTTTTTTTTTTTTTTTTTTTTTTGGGATTGAAACGTTAGAGAGACCAAGAGAGAAGGAGGTGAGACGAGAAGAAGAAAAAGAACGCTTCAGACATTAGAGACAGAAAATTGTGTAAAAAGTTTAGAAGAGTTAAAAGATGATGAAGGGTATTTTTGTCTTTTACGTAACAAATTTAACTTTTCAAAAAATTTCTCTTTCTTCAATAAATGTGGCTCCACGTGTAGTTTATTTATTATTTTATTCCTTCTTAATGGGTGCTGTACAGCACCTGTTAACAGGACCCTTCTATAAATGCAATAAATAAGTCATATCCTCACATGGTATTACTTTCCGAAAAGAATATTCCACTTTTATTCATTTGTAGAAATCTCAAGTGGAGAACATCATTTACGCAAACCTTAGGTGGGAGGAGTGTGAGTTTGACTATAGATTAGGTAGGAATCTTTTTTAAAAATTAAATATTTCACCCTTACAAGCTGTTTTTGCTCTGGGTAGGAGGGGTATGGACAACATTGTTATAGCTCAGGAGCTCATTTATTCCATGGGTAACAAGAAAGGAAAGATGGGTTTCATGACAATTAAGGTGGACCTGGAGAAAGCCTAAGGTAGGCTTGAGTGGAATTTCATCCACAAAGTTCTTCGTGCATTTCACTTCCCTCATCACTTGGTAAACCTCATTATGAGCTGTATTTCCACTACAAGCATCTCCATTCTTGTTAATGGTGAGTCCCTGTAAAGTTTCAACCCCTCAAGAGGCATCCGCCAAGGCAATCCAATATCCCCTAACATCTTAATCCTATGTATGGAGTACTTGGGAAGCCTAATCGAAAAAGAATGTATGGATGGTGATTGGTTTCCCATAAAGGCTTCAAGGGGAAATCTTGAGATATCACATCTCTTTTTTGCCGATGATCTTATTCTTTTTGCCAAGGCAAGTGAAGAATGCAGTGTGGTTATCAGAGATGTGCTAGACAGATTTTGTGCTGAATCGGGTCAAAAAGTGAGCTTTGATAAATCTCGCATCTATTTCTCCAGAAATGTGAAGGCAAAGCTGAAAGATAAAATTCGTAGCAATCTGCAAATCCAAGCTACCAACAATTTAGGCAAATATTTGGGTTTTCTCATTAGACATAAAGGGGCTACAAGGAATCAATTTAATTTGTGGCGGAAAGGGTTATCAACAAGCTATTCGAATGGAAAGCTAAGTTACTATCCTTCGCAAGTAGGACGGTCCTTGTGAAATCTGTGATGTCAGCCATTCCAAATCATGTGATGTAAGGGGTGGCTCTACCAATTCATCTTTGTGATAAACTGGATAAAATTAGTAGGGATTTCCTTTGGGGATCATCTCAAGAAAAGGGCAAAATGCACTTGGTTGGTTGGAACAAAATTATCAAATTTAAGGAGGAGGGAGGGTTAGGCATTCAAGCAATGACAGCTAAAAATCTAGCACTTTTGGCTAAGTTTAACTGGCAGCTCTATCATGAAAAGGATGCTCTGTGGGCAAAAGTTTTGTTAAAAAAATACTGTTCTCAATCAAGGAGGAACTCCAATGATCCCGACAAGCTTCCTTGTTCTTCAATCTGGAAAGCGGTCAAACAAGGCTTCCATATATTCTCTAAAGGAATTGCATGGAGTGTAGGCAATAACTCCAACTTGAAATTCTGGACTGACAATTGGTTAAAAGGGGGCAACCTAAGGGAGCTCATAGAAGGTCCACTACAGTAGTTGGAAGACAAGATATCAATTAAAGATGTGTTTAGAGATGGAGAATGGAAATGGAACAAGCTGTCTTTTCAGCTTCTGGCAAGTGTGAAGGATAAAATTTCAGCTACGCCTATCTAGTTATATGGTAGTAAGGAGGACACCTTAATTTGGAAAGCTACAAAGAATGGAGAATTTTCTACCGCATCGGCATATGAGTTGGCAAAACCTAAGGAGGATCAAGAATGCACATTCCTAAAATTAATTACTAAAGAAAGTTAATGTCTAACACAATAAAACTAATTACTAAAGATTTTTTTTTTTTTAATATACAAGATAGAAATTCTACTCTAGCCTAATCTAAGTGTATATATGTGTGAAAGCTCCTTCCTGGAGACTTGAAACTCCGGCCCTTACCCCTTACATCCCACAAGCTCTTATACTTGTGGAGTGACCATCACACTAAGGGTGTGCAGTGGTAATTACTAAAGAAAGTTAATGTCTTATATGTAAGGGTTTTTTTTCCCAATAAATGTAGGGAATTCAAATTGTGTGGATAGTAATTCAAATTATTAACAACATTTATTGACTTTGTCCCTTCTTCAATTTATTTTATTTTATTTTAAATTATCAATTTAGATATCATAAATAACATCATCAATGTACCACCAGTACCATTAAGATTCAACAAAAGTAGCATTAATGTGTGCCGTAAATTTTGTTAAATATATTTAAATTTGAATTTACTTAAGGTGAAAGAATTAAAACTTGAGTAATGCTAGAGATACAAACTATTTTACAAAAAATTTTACAAACTACAAATGTGGTGAATGATTATTGTTAAATGAAAGCAGTAAATCGCCACTCATTTTCCTTGTTCTTATTTATGATTGCATCAATATGATTTTTATCAAAACCCTCCACCGAAAGATTAACTGACTCACTCCAGAATAAAACTAACCCACCTCCTCTAGTAGTTCTTGGAGAAACAAACATGTTTTGAAATTGAATTTTCTTCATCACATCTTTTAGCCTTGCTTCATCTGCCTATGTTTTGTCTAAGAACATGATAGAGAGATCTTTTTCCTGCACCAATTTAGCAAGCTCGATCATTGTACATGGGTTCCCAAGCCCATGATAGGTCCAGTTTAAGCAACTCATGGTGATTGGTGGGGCTGAACATCAGCCTCCACCATTGAGTAATAAGACACCTTCATCCTTAGAAACCTGCCTATGTTTGCTTGGTAACTTCGGATGAGCAACTCCCCTTCTCTTTCCACCAACTTTTCCTTCAACTTGCACTTCAATCACAGCCTTCTCCTTGCCTACCCGACTTGGTTTGCTCCTGTGGTGGTTTTTTTTTTTTTTTTTTTCTTCGTGTTGCCGTAATTCCTACCTGACGTGTACTTTGATTTTCTGCTGAGATGGCATGCTGAGTTGGCGAGTTAACAACCCTATTAGTTGTTGTCTTAGGTATCTCACTCCCATTAGGATTCCGCCCGTTAGTCATTAATGCCTCATCAATCTCCCTAACTTGGATATCAAATAATTCTTGCATAATAATTGAATTTGGAATTGAATTTCTGGATTCCTTAATCACCTCCTCATAAATAGGAGCATTTATTGGGGGTGATTTGGACGTGATTGAGTTCGAATTTGGCTGGGTATCTCGCTCAAAAAGTAACGCATCTGCTCCTTCCACGTTAATTGGTTTTAACGGTTCACCCACATTAATCTATATATATATATATATATATATATAACCGAAGCCTTTGGAGCTTCCACAATTTTCCACGTCATCACTACTTTCTTTTTCTTTTTCTTTTTATTTTAGATTCTTTTTATTTTTGGTTTTATATCTTATCAAGTATTACAATAGTATAGTTTAAATAAAACTCTATTAGATATATGTTTTAAAAACTTGAAAATTCTATTTCAACTAAAATTCTATAACAAAAATTTTCACAAATATAAACTTCTGCCAAGGTCGAAACCCTTCATACTCACTCAAATTTTCACAAAGAAAACACACATATCAAATTGAAGCCATAGTAGGAAGCAAGTTGATTCTTCAACGAGAACAAATCCTGTAGTACAAAGGCCACCTAATCGTTTTTAGTTTTGAACTCGATTGTCTTATTAACAACAAAGTCTATGAATTGCAGTGATGGACAGTCGTCCACAAATAACATCCATGCAAGGGCTTGATGTTCTTCTTAATTATCTCATATAATTCTAGGAATTATTTTATTTAATATTTTTTGGAATTAATATATTTAGATGGTTGGCATAGCAGACAACGTAAAAACAATTTTCTGTCATTTATGTTGCCTTCTGCATAACCCTAAATCAATGTTGAAAGGTTGTGTTTTACAACCATTTGATTTTGGTAACCAAACCCTGCACCTATGATTGTTTATGATTATTTTTGTTCATTGTTTGTTGATTAAACCCATTAAAACTTATTGCTTGATGGTATTTCATGGTTTTTTTTCCCCTTTACTTTTTCTTTCAAGGTTGCTAGGAACACAACCTAACATGTGATTTTTTTTCATTGTTTAAAGTTTAGACCCATTAAAATTTAAAACTTATTACTTTATAGGTTCATGTACTTTTTTCTTCTTCTTATTTTTCTCTTTTGAATAGTCATATATTTTTGGCATTTTGGAAGTTTTCACATCTGAATTTTTGTGTTAGTTTTTGCAATATTTGAACATGTTTAGCAGGTTTCAACAACTATACCATGTATTATTCTTTTGAAGGTAATCAATTTTTCTTTTATATTTCTCTATTATAAAATCATATATATATATATATATATATATATTTTTGTTTCAAAAATTTATAGGATGTAAATCTTATGATTCCTTAATATTTTTTGGCCTTTTGGAAGTTTTAACATCTGACTTTTTGAGTTATATTTTTGTAATATCTAAAACTGTAAGGTTGAATTTATTCAACCATCTAATTGGCTTTATTCCGTGCCAAATTTGCTTGTATTTCAGCATTTAGTAACCCTGTATTTAGGTGGGCTTGTTGTAAGGGTAGTGAGTGAGATAGAGTGAAGTTTGCTCAAGAGTGTGTAAGAAAACAGAGACTCGCAGCTTGGCCTCGCGGGTGACTTGTGGCTGCAAGCTGCCAAACGTAGCACACGTGCCAAGCATGCCAAAAGGTGAACAGTTATGCTAGCTGGAGCACTACAGGACAACTGGCCATACGGTTATCTCGCGACTGGATCTCGCGACTCAGTCAAGTCACGAGGCCAAGTCGCGAGCCAGCTCTGTTTTGAGAAACCTGACATTTCACATTCCTCCCTCACCCTAGTATATATACCCCTTATACCCACAAAAGAAAGAGAGCTTTCAGAGAGAATTTTGAGAGAGAAACCCTAGAGTAAAACAAGATTGATTCATCTACAATCTTTACATAAGTGCCTCTTCAAATTCCTCAACTCTCTTCCTCTCCATTGCCAAACCCTTGAGAGGCTATTTACCAAAACCTTGTTCTCACCATATCCATTACTGTGAGAGGGCTGTTTGGTGTTTTGGGAAGCAGTTAGGAAGGAACCAATCTTCATTGGTTGATGCTATGGCCTAGTAGCGGAATCCGGGAAGCTAGAAAAGAAAAAGGTTCGACGCAACCTCGTTGGAGCAAGAAGCTTGGAGGGCTTAGGTGCACTAGGTAGATTAGGCTTGTAGGGTCTATTGCTGTCCATGTATCCCAACTACATTTTCTAGTGGATTGTTTACTGCTTGGAGGGCGGCGGAGAGGTTTTATGCCGAGGGCTTCGATTTCCTCTTCGATAACACATCGCATGTTGTCTTTGTGTTTGCATCTTCCTTCCCTTTTATCTTTACCTTTTATTATCTGCTGTGGGTTGTGATTTTAATTTGGCTTAGATAGTTTTTCCAATTCCATATTATAGCATATGTTAATTTTCCGCACACTAGTTGTTTAACATAATGCTTGAATTGGTTAAGTTGTAATTTGGGGGTCTAAATGTTCAAGGGTGTTTTTACACTATTTAAACTTTCAAAAACTATCTGGAAAATTTTAGTGATTATAACCATGAATTATTATTTTGAGTGTAACAAATTTTTCTCTTATATTTCTCTGTTGTGTAGTCATACACACATATATATTTTTATAATTTTTAAGCTCTTAATCTTTTGATTCTTTTCAATAGTTATAGGTTTATAGTCATGAACTATTCTTTAATATTTTTCGTAAGTCATTGCACGTTCAAACAATGACTTCTTTATCAAATAGTAACACAAATTGAAGTTATACAAGAGCAATTCATGCAACAATGTAGTTTCTTAATCAATTTAAAATTTTATAAAATCATTTTAGTTTACCACATAAATAGGTAGGTTCCCGTGCATAGCACGGGTTAGCGACTAGTTAATATCATTAATACTATCTACATTAAATTTTGCAGCCATCTCCGTTGGAATATCCATAAATTAACATCTTATTTTATATTAACATATAAATCATTATTTATTAATAAAATTAAAATTTGTTAGCCAAAGGCATAGTCGATTGACAACAGGTGAATATTCCTGTATTGCCCCTTATTGGTCTTGAGGGACAGAGGAGGCTAGGTTAGCCGAGAGATGGTTATCGGTTCAAGAACTCAAGCTGCCCCTTTTTCAAGGTAAGAAGGGGTAGAGAAAATTCCTTGAGCCAATGTTCAAGTACCAGGCGTTATAGCGCTGAAATAACCCATGTCATACTCCTAGGATAAGCTCAAAGGAACTTCAATAAAAGGATACCTATGACATCAATATGTTGTTGAATGTTACATAGTAAAAAATATGTATAAGTTCTTTGAAAGTTCAATTCAATTAAACTTTTCTTGAAATTGAGGGCATTTTAAAATTTCTCATACATGCTGGAAATAAATTCATTTGTTAATTATGATGCCTAAAATTACAATGACATGTGAGAATGGATATTGTTCTCTTTTATATATTTCACCACTAGTTGAAATTGTCCAGGAGTCATTAGCTTGCAGGATGATTTTATCACAAGATATTATTTTTTCTAGATGTATGAATTAATAAAGCTATGTACATAATAAAAAAGTTTACTGGCCTTGACATTTTTTCTCCCTAAACACATTCAGAGCCAAAAACAATCTAAAACTTTAAAAATCAAAACTTTTCCTTAACCATTAAAAGAATTTAGTAATGCACTCTTCTTTAAGCCTAGACTACAAGTTTCTCTTAACAAATCCAATATCATTTTTTAAAATATATCAAGTGAAAGATATTGCAAATAGTATGTGCAACATTGCAATCATCTAGAAGGTATATCCTTTAATGTCATGTGTGAAAGGAGGTTTTTTACTCTAATTTTCTTTTGCTTCTCAGGGTCACTACGGGTGCAAGGAAAACATTCTACTTTGCATTATGTTTATTCGTAGCATTTTTTTTTAATAAACAAAATTACAGTCTGTGCACTAAAACTTAAAAATCATTTGCAACCAATTGAAACATATTGAAATGAAGGGCAAGACTTAGGTACAGTATTTAGGTGTTGTTTCCTGGGTTCCCCTCTTAAAATTCAGTCATGTGGATTTTTTCTCATGGGATGAAAGTATATTTTTTTAGTTAAGTAGACACATGGTTGAATTTTAAGAGTAAAATCTAAGAAACAACACCTAAAATACTGTATCTAAATTTTGTCCTGAAATGAATGTAATGGTGACCACTGATTAGTTTCTTTCTACATACTGTTTAGTCAATCATGGACAATGGGATTAGGAAGTTTGTTAAGAGGTGAGCTATTAATGGGGAGATTATATGATTTTAGAACTTCGTATCTACTACTCACAACTTGCCTTCTTAGAAAGTTATGGAAAAATTGTGTCAAATATTGAATGAAAAAGGGTAATGGTCAATCCTCTAAAGCATGTTTATTTAGAGGTTGCTGTTAACGGGTGTTGTATAGCACCTGTTAATGTGATAAAATTTAAAATAAATTATTCAAGTTTTTTTTAGAGATATGGAAAAAACTGAATGTGTATCAAATGTGTGTCAGTTTAGATGGAGAAAGTCAAATCATTTTGCAAAATTACAGTTGAAAAGTAAAAACTTTGCCAATTTCCTATACAGGTGGGATTTGTGATAGATCATAAATGAACCACAACTAGTTCATTAACAGATGCTGGCCGACACCTGTTAACAAAGTCCTTATTTAAAAAGTGTAATAAAAAGTCCACTCATTATCATTATTGAAAGATAACAAATGATTGGTCAATTGTCTAACACAATAAAATTAATTACTGAAGAAAGTTAATGTCTTATATGTAAGGATTTTTTTTTTCCCCAATAAATGTAGGAAATTCAAATTGTGTTGATAGTAATTCAAATTATTAACAACATTTATTGACTTTGTTCCTTCTTCAATTTTTTTATTATTTTAAAATCATCAATTTAGATATCATAAATAACATCATCAATGTACCACCAGTACCATTAAGATTCAACAAAAGTAGCATTAATGTGTGCAGTAAATTATTAAATATATTTAAATTTGAATTTACTTAAGGTGAAAGAATTAAAACTTGACTACGGCTAGAGATACAAACTATTTTACAAAAAATTTTACAATCTGTTAATGTGGTGAGTGATTATTGTTAAATGAAAAAAATGATATTAATGATGGGCCTAGGTTAAAACCAATTAAAAATTTGTCATATCAACATTTTGTAAAAATATTGTAAAATAATTTGTGACTGTAGAATTACTCTTAAAACTTTTCTACAAAGATTTCCTTATTTTTCCATTCATTCTTTCGGTTTGATGGTAATAAAACAATATTCCAACAATATTGTTCTTCTAGAACTTCATTCAAATATGTTATTCCAATAACTTAAGAAAACATGACATAACAACTTAAACCCCTTTCATCTAAAATAAATAAACTATGGTCGAAATGGGGTGCCTGGCAAATGTGATGTTGTTGGCAATGGCGGCAACAATGAGGATCTTGCACGCTTTGGCACAAATTTTCGAGCCCAAACATGCTTACCATTAATAATAAATTTTACCTTTCCCAAGCCACCTAGTATCATTTCCATATTTGAAGCATTGTGAAAAACGATACGAGCATACAATGCTTGTTGATGCGGCTGCACTTCTTGCATGTGCAAAGACTCTATACAATCCCCATATGATCTAGTAAAGAATTCTCTAACTTCCCATTCATGTACAGGGTAACCTTTAGAGAATGTAACAAACATGGTCCTATCATCTGCTGGTACCTCATTTCCTAAGGTTCTAGGTTGACGAAGTCCAGGGTGGACTAAGGATTGGTGAATGGAAGCAGAAGGTGGCATCATCAACATTTGGCTCTCTACTACACTTTGAGTAGCATTTCTCTCAATGGCTTGTTGCATGATGTCTGAGAGTGCTCTAATACATACCTCATTCACAATTTTGGCGATCCCTACAATACCATTTAATCGATTTTCTAGGAAAAATTGGAGAGATATCTCTTTCTCCATTAAACTTTGGGTGAGAGGAATATCATTGTTCTCAGATGAGGTCGGTATTTGGTTGGTGTTGATGCAATTGAGGCATATGATAGCCTCATCTGCGAGCTCATTGACTAAAGTGTAAGGCAAAGATAACATCTTATGCACAACATTATTAAAGCCCACCCGCTCCAACCAAAGCCATAAGGCCATAATTTGCATAGTCTCCACTGGATCTCGCCAAAGGTTGATTACAAGGAGGGTGTAAATCTTCCGGTCAATTGTATAGAATGTATTGAACTCCTCTTGAGAGACAAAAGAAGATGAAGAAGCCATCATATCTTAACTCTGGTAATAAGGCAACAAGATCCTGGTAAAGAAATGTAATTGTCAATATTATTTTTGTCATCATTATTTCTATTAACAAAATTTTATAAATTTCAAGTCAAGGACAAATATGAATCAAAGAAGAATTAAAATTCATGGTCACAATACTAAAATAACTAAAAGAGAGATAATGTCAATGCATGCTCGACATGCTAGAGAAGCCAATTTGGTCAAGACTAGCATCTTCTAAGAAATTTTATGAACAAATATGTAATTAAAAGGAATTACTTAAACAAAATTCATTGTGCAAAAGACATTAAGTTTCATGCCAACAATACCAAAAAAAAAAAGTTCAAATATTGACAATCAATTTATAATAAAGTGCAAAGAAACCTGGAGGTAATTCTTCTTAAGTAAAACCGGTATTCACTGTGAACTTATTGTCAACCAACTAGGATAGCCAAGGTCGGGAGGCTTCTAAAGTCGCACAAATATGACTTCGTAGTCTGTGAAAATTTATATACGTTGTCAGTCTAGTACTTATGTAAACCAGAAATGAGTTAGTATCATAATGTTGTTCTTATCAAAGTCCTCTTCATATTACAATGATTATCTTTTTTTCAACATCTGTTTTAGGTAAGAATTCATATATGATAATGCATAATTAATGTTTTGAACCTTTCTGTAGAAATTGCAAGTTGGGTCATTAATAATCTTTCCTTGTTTGGAAGCCATATTTTTGGCAATTAAAAAATTATACAATAGTCTGATGGGTCGGAGAATAGAAATGTTTTTTTTGAAAGAATTTCAATCTATGGCGTTCACTTCTGATGATAACTCATTATCACAAGACCAAGACACCAATCAATTTTTGGTGTAGGCGGGAAATAAACCCCAGATCTCTTATACAACCATCGAAAACTTTACTAGTTGAGCTAAATGGAACCCACAGAGAATAACAATTTAGTTTAAAAGTGTGTCTGTATATATATATATATATATATATATATGTATGTGTGTGTTAATTTTTCAATTTGTTTCAACTCTCAATTCTCTCCTTCATGACTAAGTGGTATATAATCAAATTCAATTTATTGCATGTAGATTCAGCGGCAAGTTGCAAACTGGATTACTTACTAAAGTAATGAGTATACTCCATGTTTTGTATTTTGTAAGCATGTGATATGGATTCGAATAATGTTAGAGATACAAACTATTTTACAAAAAATTTTACAAACTGTTAATGTGGTGAGTGATTACTGATTATTGGTAAATGAAAATATGATATTAATAGTGGGTCTAGATAAAAACTAATAAGAGGTCAACCACATTAACATTTTGTAAAATAATTTGTGGCTGTAACATTACTCTATATATTTAGTAAATTTTTTTCCATTGAAAAGAAAGCATCTACTGGTTCATCCTATAATAAGAAGACATATATTAGTTACTTTATTAATTGCATTATTTTGATTTGTGAAATGTGAAAACGATTACCTAATAATCAGTTCCTTTATTATAATTTAATCATTATTTTGATTTTGCATTATATATACACGCGCTTTTTTATTATATACACACATATATATATATATATACGTACATTTTTTTATTTGATAAGTTATATATACACACACCCAAAAAAAAAAATAAATAAATAAATAAAAGCTTAGTATTTTTAACAAAATTATGTTTGATGGCAATCTTTCATAACATAAAATTCATTTTTACCATTTTCACAGTGAATTTCTTAAAAAGTTTCATTTTTCTCAAATTTTATACTAAAGTAAATAAATAAATAAAATCTTTTCAATTGAAGTAATGAAATTTTCAAAAACATAAATGATCCAAAACTAGAAGAAATAAGTTAAGCTCCGAACATATTTGAAGTTATCTTACTCTAACCCATTATGTGGCAACTAAAGAGACATTTCATATGTAGTTTTAGTGATAATATTTTTTTTAATGAGTCAATATCTTGTTAATCGCCATATAACGGGTTGAAAAAGATATATTCAAATATGTTTGGTGCCAAACTTTATCAAATATTTAAAAGATATAAGACCACATTTTACAATAAAAAATAGAATTACGAAAAATAAAGTTATATCTCTATAACTATTGTTAGGGTACTTTTTTTTTTACACCTAATTTTATTTGAGTACCACTTATTTATTTTCAAACAACACTAATAAGTTATTGGGTTTTCCCAAATATTTTTTGCTCTATTATTATGTTAATCACAAATGTTTCGTATCTCATTATCTAAATTGGGTTATGATATAAAATATCATAAAAAAGCCCAAAAACTCATATTTTATCGAATTTTATTATCATTATTTAGATAAGCCCAAAACCGACCCTATGAATTCAATAAACACATCCTATTTTATTTAAAACCCAAGAATACTTATGATTGGCAATATTTGAAAAGCAGATGATTCAAATCCATGGCAAAACAATTTTATCAATGGAATTCAAATCCATAATCAAATCCCATGGTTTAAACCCATGGCAATTTATTTATCCAAAACCCAATTCACATTAACAATATCAAAACCTAATTCTCATTGGCAATATCAAAGCCCAGTTCTTGCTGGCAATATTTAAAATCCAATTTTTATTGGCAACATCAAAGCCCAATTCTCATTGGCAATATCGAAGCCCAATTCTCGCCGGCGGCAATATTTAAAACCCAATTCTCATTGGCAACATCAAAACTCAATTCTCATTGGCAATATCGAAGCCCGATTTTTATTGGCAATATTAAAAGGCCAACTTTCGTTGGCACTATTAAAAGTCTAAGCTAAATACTTGGCACTATTCTATCAAAAGCCCAAGGTTATTAATACTTGGCAAAATACTATATCATAATTATTTCACTTAAAAGTCCATTGATGAATGATACTTTAGATTCTTAAACCTATTACTACAATATTATAAGCTCACGGAATTTATGAATTATCTATTCTTAAAACCCATGGCAATCATCTTATAAAAGTTCACGGAAAGTTATGATTATTAGACCTATGACATTTATTTATTTCATATTATAAACTCATGTTCACTATCTATCTTACATTACAACATTCATGATATTTGTTACCAAAACTCATGGAAATTATTCATCCTACATGTCCATTATGATTATCTATAGAGAAACTCATGAGAACATCACATTATTCCATTATAGTGGTTGTTACCATATTTATTTAGAACCCATGGTAAATATTATTCTCAAGAACAATATTGGAGGTCATTATTTAAAAAAGCCCCAAAGAAATTATCATTTACAAAGTAATCCATAGTAAAAATTATGAGAAACTATACAAGTTTTTATTTAAAGCCCATGAGAATTAATACCCAAAATCTATCATAAATATTTATTAAAGCTCATGGATTCATTTTATTTCTACTAACAACTAAAACCCATGAGAGGTAAAAAACTCATAGCAAAGCATGTCTTTAATGCCCATTTTGTAGGCCCAAGAATCTCTTGGAGTAGGGAACAAACCCAAGCAAAGAAAGGGCCATGTGGCCCAACTAAAAGTACTGAAATGGAGCAAAGTTCCAGCCCAAAAAGGTCCCCAGCAAGAGGCTTGAAAGTGGGCAACCAGCCCTTGTTCATCCCTAACCAAAAAACAACTAAACATCCTTACAAGAGAACCAAGCCTTTGAGGATGAACTAGAGGCTGTCCCATTAGTTGTCTGCCACCCTCTACCTAACGTGAACAGTGCTTGAGGGCTGTCATATTAGCTGAAGTCTAATGGATGATGGAACTCCATCGTCTTCCTCAAGACTGTACCTTTAGCGAAAGGGGAGCTGGAACCAAATTATCCAAACTTCAACAAATTGATGCTATAAATGGCAAAATCGTTCAAGACATGATTCATGTGCCAAGCCCATAAATCCTAAAGGGGAAAAATTGGGAACATGTGGTTTGGAAGGAATAAAGGGATCTCCAGCGGAACTCCCTGAAGTGGATTTAGAGATTGACACTTGGCTTGGGGTGTTAAATCTTATTTCTTGGGGGACCAAATCTCAATTGCAACATTAGGATTCTTTCCTGATACACGCCTTAATCCCATTGATTAGGCTCAGTCCCAAAAATCCTGGCATTTAATGCAGAGCACTCTAAAATCCCATCATTACCAAAGAGGCAAGGCAGCCCCTAAAGTAAATCTCCTATTTTTGACCAAAAATCCCAAGAAAATTAACCTTGATTCACTACCTCTGATTTGTCATACGTTTTTTGAATTCTTATTAATTAATATCTCTCTAAAACTCCATTATAAAAACATACACACCTCAACCCACAGAGGGGGGGAGCCTCTCTAAAAATTTTTGTCATTGACTGCATTCTACAGAAATTCAGTCCCTATTAAGCTTTCTTTAAGCTTCCCCAATCTCTCTTGAGCTCACTCACAACCTTTCTCAGCCTATAGTCACCATAACACCAACATTCACCACCTGGCTTACACCTTCCTACTCCATAAACGTCCCATAACTGACCAAAGGACAGCAACCCTCTCCGAAACTCTTGGTTTGTTTACTACTTTGCTCGTGGTTTAGCTTGCCTGAATCTCACCACTCATCATCTTTGGCCTACACTCATCTAATCTCAGATACTTCTTTCCCCCTTTCACACAATCACAGCCCATAAATGTCTCTCAACTAGTCATAAACAGCTAACCACTCACAAAAAGCCTTAATCTTAGTATTAATCCCATCTCACTCACTCAAAATGGCTCACATTCACCTCATTCATGCCTTATAAATACACAATCACTAAAATCTTAGTTTAATATTTGCTGTACTGAGCTGGAATCTCTCTCTCCCTTCATTCCATCATATTTTTCCTCTTTTATTTGTAACTATGAAACCTTTAATCATTGTTTATTATTATTATGATGAAGGCCATAATATTTTGGATACTATGGAAGTTTTCCCTTATGTTGACTTAATAATAATAAGGAAAACATATGATTTTTACCATGTAAATACACTTATTAACCTGAAACTACCCTACCGCTGCAGATAATACCGTACCACTAGAAGACTGATTTGGACTATGATACTGTAAAAGGACTAATAATATAACAAACTAATAATAGTAACATGTTTATTGTGCTTTATTGTTGTCTTCTTGTTAGGTTGTAACCTCTATCTCTTACTTGGGTGGACTTACACAACACTGAAAGCCTTTGGGCTTTATTTCAAGGGTCCATCGTTGAGTTTCGGCTTGGTTACTCCATATTCTATTTGGGAACATCAAAATTTTCCCCTCAACAACTATTAGACCAATTAATTTTTTAAAAGCATTATTGAACTAATTCAAATATTTAGGATGGTCAACTCTTATTTTTATCAAGGTTTTTAGACCCAGATCGTTCATTGAACCGTAAAAGGGAGAGGTTCAAGGTTTTTAAGGTCGAATTGTGATGACGTCATAATTAATTAAAGCCTAAATATAGATATTAAATTTATAAAACTAGCAAAATTGACAATATATCTATACATGTGAGGGAAATTTAATGATTTTCAAGCATATATTTAATAATTAAATAAGAAAGTTAATAAAATAAAATAATAACCATGAAAACATTAAAATTTATGATTAATTTTTGAAATAAAGTTGAATATCTTTGAACGATTTTAATTATATATATTTTTTTATTCCTTGTAAGAGATGGATAATTTAATTAACTAGAATAAAATTGTGTTAATTTGTTTTTATAAATAAAATAAATAAAAAATGTTAAGGGGTTCACGGTTCTTGCCACCGGTTCGTGTGGTCCAACCCCAATTTTAGGGGTTCACGGAATTAACAAAAAAATCCAGTTCTTTATGTTTAAAAAACCGATTTTCATCCCGGTTCTCAATTTTTATGATCTGACCTCCCAATTCAGTCCGGATTTGAAAACCTTGATTTTTATAGTTGAAATTTTGAAAATATTAAAATAATTATATATATATATATATATATTAAAAAAAATTCAAAATTTTGGGGGAGCTATGGCCCCACCCTATTACATAGCTTCACCTCTACACATGTGCATTTCTTTTGCTTTCCTTGCTAACGCGTGGCCACGATGTTGCCTTAGCTGCCTACATGGCAAACTCACATACTAAGCATGCTTTCCAACTTCATTTTTATTTGCATTCATAATAATCACCCTTCCAATATTGCTCTATCAACTCTATACTCAACAAGTGTTTGTAAGGTGTAGAGGGTAAGGGTCAGGGTTCAAGTTTTTAGAAGGGAGTTTCATACATATATATATATATTTAGATTAGATTAGAGTAGAATTTCAAAAAAAAAAAAAAAAAAAAAAAAAAAAAAAAAAAAAAAAAAAACTCCACACTCCTTGGAAAATTGCATCGTCATTTTTTCCATAATATACCTTGATTCCTCTATCATTAAGTGCATTCAGATATTTTGTTTAATGCAACAAACATGGAACCAGTTTGATCTGGATCGGAATGACCGTACTCAACTAAGCCCGCTCAATTTTTATCTAAGAAAACTGCTCTATAAAATTTCACCTTAAAAATGTCCATTTGTGGCACCTATATATGACTACTTTGTACTGATCTTCGATCTTTAAAGGTTTGTTGTTCGATCGGCTGGAGTGATAGGAACTCATTCAGTAAGTTTTGTTCGTATCTGACCAAATTAGTCACTGAAGTGATGGGGTTGCTTCATCCTAAAAAATTTATTATTCCTTTGCGGAATTACCTAGGACAGCATAACAATCATATGTTTTCCACTATTGTATCATCGATCGAAGATATGAAATAATAAGTTAATCTCTTATTTAAGCAAGCCTAACTTGAGCCACACTACTAGTCTAATAGAATTAAATGAACAAAGTGCATGATTTGTATCTTATTATTAGCCCATCAAATAGGATTCAAAGTAGCTAGGCTTCATGAATGAATGAACTTTGTCTTAATTAAGTCCACTTTCATGGGAATGGCATCATGCAAAGCTCACTTTAAGAATTAGGATTTAACCTTGGCAAGTACATTATGCACTAGAAATAGTACACAATCCATGTGGAGTACCTAGGGGTGTCAATGTTCAACCCAACCTATGAACACGACACAACCCGACATGGGTTTTTGTGGGTTAGGGTTGAACCTTAGCGGGTTTGGGTCATAAACAAGTCAACCTAAAAATGACACGATGAGAAACATGTCATAAGCGGGTCAACTCGCGTAACTTGTAATAAATACGTTTGACATACCAATTTATTTGTATCAACTTGAAATGACCCATTTAACACAACCGGTTTAAGTCGTATAACAAATAAATATTCATTTTATTTTAGATTTGTCAAATACCTTTTATATCCAACCTATATTTTAAATTTAAAAAGAAAAGTGAGTAATTACAAAAGGTTACAAGGGATATAATTGGAAATTAAAACTTTACAAACCCTAAATCTGATCTAAACCCTACAAACCCTAACTCTATAAACCTTCTTATAAATATCTAATTTTATTTTTTTTAAATTGACATTGTTGTTTATCTAGGAAATTGATTCATTTGAAATTGATGAGGAGTTTACCCATTCACAAAAAAGTCAATTAGAACTCTATTTGGATGAGCCAAAAGTGGACAAGAGTGCAAACTTAGATATTCTCTCATTTTGGAAAGCAAATTAGTTCTGATTCCTTGGATTAGTTTCCATGGCTTGTGATGTTTTGAGTGTTCCTATTTCTACTGTTGCCTTAGAGTCTAATTATAGTGTTGGTGGGAGAGTGATTGATCAATTTAGGAGTTCATTAAGGCTAAACACTGTTGAGGCATTGGTTTCCACTAGAGATTGGATGTATAGACAGAAAGGTAATATTATTTGTTTCATTAGTTATTATTTCTCTTATATTATTATTATTTAGTTATTGTAAAACTGTTGAGGCATGATCATATTTTATAACTACTAATATATGTATATGTATGTATGTATATATATATATATATATTTGGCATAGAACTTGCACAAATGAAATTGGATGAGCTTATGGGAGATGTTATGAATTTGGACATCAACAAAGAATCTATGGATGATAATCGTAGTCATAGTTAGGATTAGTCTACTGTTTCCTCAAACTATTTTAATACTAATACTTTGCATTGGGCGAGTTCTGAGGATATTATATTTTTGTTGAACTATGTTATTTTGAATTTGGATTGAAGTGTATGCACTTCTTTTAGAGTGTAAAGAGCTTATTTCTAGATAGATGTTATATTTTTGTTGAACTATATTATTTGAATATGGGCTGAAGACTTGAAGTGTATGCACTACTTTTAAGATGTAAAAAAAAAATTATTTATAGATGAATGTTATATCTAATACTCCATCCATCCCAATTTGTTTGTCCTGTTTTTAAAATCAAACTTTTTAAGAGAACATCATTTATTGTCTTGTCTGCCTTAAAAAAATATATAATTTTCCAAACTACCCTTAAATAAATTTATCAAAAAATAGGAATATTAAATCTGAAATTACAGGTACAAAAATCCGCTCCTTAGCAGTATTAGCATTTTTGAAATTACACTGCACAAATTGTAACTTATCCTCTTAATCAAATTTGAAAAATCTACTACTACCACAATACAAAAACTATTGGGTATTGGCTCCAAGCAATTTTGGATTACTTCAAATACAAATTCTAGTTTATCTTTTTAATTAATACTGATTTTTAAAAATATTTATTGGTTTTCTTTTCAAATAGTTTTGGAAATACAATAGGGGCATATTAGGAATATTAATAAATTAATGACTTCTAATTTTAGAAACAGAACAATATTTTGAGACATCCCAAAATGAAGTAAATGACAAACAAACTAAGACGGAGGGAGTGTTATGCAAGTTGAAATGAGTTGTGTTACATTCATGTCAACCTAACATGACCCGTTTATTAAGCATGTCAAGTGGGTTGAGTCAGGTCAACTCGCCTTATTAACAGGTCGGGTTAGGGTTGAAGGATCATAACACGATTATTAAATGGACTAAATTCGGATTAAGCTATTTAGTTGAATATCCCTACCTCGATACAATACAAACTAGACACACTAACCTGAATTGACACCCCCTAAGAGTACCCAACCAAACCAATTTACCTCCTTGCATTCTAACACTTAGTGGGATCATCAGGATTGCTTTTGCTTCATGGTTTATAAACATGTGCCATATTAGTACTTCTTCATTTGAGGTTCTACCATCTTTATTTACTTCTCATGCACCCTACTCTCTACTCGATGTGTGTGTGGAGGACTAATAACTCAATGGTTATTTGGTTGTGGTAACCACCTATCCTTCTCTCTCTCTCTCTCTCTCTCTCTCTCTCTATATATATATATATATATATAATCTTGAATAACATCGATTGCTTTGAAAATACTCTCCCATGCATATAGATGACCTAGATTTATTTTCCTTTACTTCCAAAATGTAGCCTTTAGAGAAATACTTTGCTTTGAAAACCTTGTATAATAGATAATTAATATTATGGAAAATGTGCCACACTTGTGTAACTAGGAGTGCACCGTTGAATTTTCGCAGAGCCCAAACCCCCCACTTCTTTTGGCCAAAAATATTTCTCACATCTAACCTAGTAAGTGGATCTTCTATCTCCATTGTGACCCCACCAAAACTTTCATATCTAGACATCTATCTCCTTACACAACTTCACTGAAAGCTTAAAATAACTTATGGTAAAAGCGTTAAAATGTAGAAAAATAAAAGTTTATTGCGTTATTTTCTAATTATAATCTAAAAATTCCAAAAAGAGAAGAAGAAAAGGACTTGGTCTACAAACTCAAGATATAGATTCAAATGCTAGGTTACAAAGATAGGAATGACTTAAGCACCCATTCTATTCTATCCGTACATCGATCTTTAGAAAATTGATGACCATGTCATGTATGCTGTAGAGAGGGAAAATTCCCGACCTATCACAAGCTGACACGTCACATTACCAAGTCCACAAAATACAGCCAATTACAGAACACCATATATTGCTGCTAGGTTTTGCTATCACTATTCAGAAGCCAACAGAAATTTGCCAAGTGTCATGCAAGAGCTAATCACGCATCAGCGCACGTGTAAGCGATGACTCAAGCAGCCTCGCACGTGTAAGCGATGACTCAAGCAGCCTCGCACGTGTAAGCGATGACTCAAGCAGCCTCGCACGTGTAAGCGATGACTCAAGCAACCTCGCACGTGTAAGCGATGACTTAAGCGGACCAATCAAGCTGTGACATGTGTCACCAATCAAGCTCCGCCACGTGTCGCTCACCCACCCCAAAACTCCTATAAATAGAAGCCTTCCTGAGACATTTAGAGGACCAGAATTCAGAAGTGAAAAAGCTCTGTGAAGATCAAGCCTCAAAGCCTTCAAGAACTTCAACCCCAAAATCGAAGAACATTCGAAGCAGAATCGTCCAGATCATCTGCCTAGATCCTAAAGTTCACGGGAATCAAGCCAAAAGTGTCCGAAAACATCAACAAACCACAAATCAGCGAAGTTCTACGGATTCAAGCCTCTAAAGCCTCGAAGAACTTCCACTACAAACCTTCAAATACAAAGAACATTCGAAGCAGAATCATCCAAACTATCTGCCTAAATCTCAAAGTTCACTGGAATCAAGCTCAAAAGCCTCCAGAAACCTCAAACAACCACAAATCAGTGAAGCTCCACGGATTCAAGCCTCTAAAGCCCCGGAGAACTTCCACAACAAACCTTCGAAGACGACGAACGCCCGAAGAACGCACGAAGAACACGAAGAACACGAAGAACAAAGAATTTCTAACAAGCTCATAGCCAGAGATTCATTGTAATTCTGTTCCAAAGATCTTCGATCCATCCCTCAACCAAATTGAAGGATATTTTGTGTTCAAGTCAAAACCACATCACCACAAATCCAATCAACAAATCTTTTAAGGAGATCGAATCAGAGGATAACTCTTTTGTAATCACAGAGAATTGTACCACACAATCATAAATACAAATTCGCATTTGTGAAACTATTTTACTTGTTTGATTTATTTCAAACTAGAAATTTAGTCGCTTACATATGCACATTCATCCAACATGATACCATGCTATGGATTGCTTGAATATAAATATCCTCATCTTGTGATATTTAGTAGTATTCCTATTCTAAACCTAGATCTAATGCATGATTATAGTATTATATCCATGAGCATATGAATTAACCCATATTATCAAAGTTTATGCTTTCATCCAACCAATTATGATGAAAATTAAATTAAGTTTGGATCTTTACCTACATGCATGTCCTCTTATAAATGATATGATGGCAGATCACTATCAAAAATATAGAATAAGATTTTGGCCTTGCTTTCTTGGATTGATCCATGGGTTTGTCACCTGCATGGTAGATTGTGCTTCTTGTTGTTGTGTACGTTGTTAATTTTTAATGTGCAACCTCATGTCTTCAGATTTTGTGGATGAAAGACTCTTGAAATTGACTTAAAGATCTCATCGTCATGAGGTTGAGATGATGATCTTGAAGGGTGATGTCCTGCATCGGCCATATATGTTGATCTAAGCTTTATTATCAATTACAATGAACTTTACTCATGATTAGATTAGTCGTTTTGGGATATAGCGCAAATATGACTAGATCTTTTCCTAAATCGCTTTTGAGTCAAATCGAAAAGTATTTCAGGTGTTTGATGAATTTTTTGGTGTCCAGGGTTTTGGATGGATGATTGAGATGGCTTGAGTGACATGTGAATGATGTATAAGAGGTGGGAAATGATTGCTAATGAAGCTTTAGTCATGCTCCTTGCAGAGAGAGGTGTTGTATGAAAGCAACCTAATTTCTTTATTCAAAAATACAAAAAAATAATAATAAAAATATGAAAATTTGATGAGCCAAAAGTCCAATTTCAAATGATTTCTTCTTATAAGCCAAAAGTCCAATTTCAAATGATATCTTCTTATATTTATAAAAGAGAAAGGATCTTGAAATTAAAATTCTCTCCTATCCTTCTATCTTGGTGTTTTTGACATCATGTTTATGTTAGGAAAATATATGTAATTCAGTGAAGGAATTACAAAATAATTAGACAACAAAGGGTTTAGAGGCATGATCACTTCATTATCCTTAAATAATACTTTCCCCTACAGAAATGATACTAAAGAGTTGCTGGAAATTTGTACCCAGGATACAACTAAGCCGAGACTTATTCAAGTAGTACTCGAGAGAATTCTTGTGCATCTCTATGAGAATGGTGAAAATTTACCCAAATAATAATTATGAGAATTCTTGGGAATTTCTATGAAAATTGTGAAAATTTATCCAAATAATAATTATGGAACCCTTCAAAAGGCATTTTGAAAGAGTCACACAGATTGATTGTAAAGTTCACAAAGTATATTGGCCATTTAGAAATAGTCAAATAAATTTTTTTATTGGAAAGTAGACATCCAAAGTTTCAATTTGAGCACAAGAACAAAGCATTTCAATAAGAAACAAATGAGATGTGATATTTTAAAGTTAAAGTGCTAGCCATTATTGGAAGCTTTTAAAGAAAAACACGGATTTGCTTGCTCTCGACTCCCACCAACAAATTAATAATCCAATCGCCCCACACGTCAACTCTAAATTAATGCTTCCCCCCACGCCTCTAGAATTCTCTACAAGCAGGATAATTGCTTTCATAGATTGATGACAATTAAAATAGCTTAAACAAGAGGAGCAAACTTTAAGTTCTTCTATGATACAGTAATAAAGTATTGTAGTCATTACATGATTGCGAAAGTGGACAGAAAGTGGGGTGAGCGGGGGCAGCATTGTTATGATCATATTCTAGAAATGCCCGGGCATGATACCTTTAGCTGCGAGTACAATCGGCAAAATTTCCATATTAATCAAGGAGACTGCCTGCAAAGAATTAACACACAAACATGCTTCCAACTTTCAAACTCGGCATGGGATGAAACACAAGCTTGTCAATGTAATTTGTTTTCCTCATCTCGACTACAAATTGCCAAGCTAGATATGTTAGGAGTTGCTGCAGCAACACACTGTAGATCAGACAGAGAGAATGACCGCCATGGAGAATTTCGCCGTGGAGGCGATGGTGATGAGCTGCTGCTGGGTGGTGTTTTACCATGTGGATGCAGAGGTGGAAGGCAGAGAGAAGGGGACGTTGAAACTGAGTTTGAGTCCTCGACTGAAGTTGTGCTTCGACTGGAGTTGGCTGGTCTCTTTGATATCCCACCACCATTGTTTTTCAAAGGGTAATTGTGATTCTTGTCCAAGAAATTACCATGCGCTAATAAATTCTTGCGTTTCCTGGTGTAGGGATTTTCTACCTTTTCAAGGTCTTTAATAGAGGTAGCAGATGAGGCATCTGCTAGGCTTGTGAAGGACTTTGACTTGCCACTATAAAAATTGGATATGCCTCTCCTGAAATGAAACAAAGCACAACATTGCAAGAAAATTAAGAAACCAGATGGTAACAATGAAAACGATGGACAACATAACTTTCATTTATCAGCCAACTATTACATTTGTAAGAAAGACAAGTGCAAAATGCTCATGTGTTTATATTTTATAATCTTGAAGTTGAAGATCCATTCATTCCAGTTAAAATGATCTCCAAGGGAAAAACACTCCAGTTATGCGTCAAATTGTATTCATGCAAGAAAAGACCATGGAAACATGTAATAGAAAATTGCATATATAAGCTTGAAGCCTGCTTCCATAGAATTAGTCTCCTTAAGCAAGAAGACCTATAATTCTAATCTATAGACTCGCTCTTTTCTACTTCAACCTAATACAAACATAGTCAGTTAAAGCTGGAAATTGGCATATTTAGAATTAGAATACTAATGTTGTGAATACAAGTGTGTTAAAAACTCATTTTCTTTTATTTTGAATGGAAAACTTCACTTTTAAGTGAATAGAAATAAATCAGTATTTACTAAGTTATAGAAATTAGATATTCACTTCTTGTACATCATCACTCTTATAGGTAATAGTTAAAAGGCCATATTAAGATAAAGTTGATTTTATATGCTCCTAGAATCCAAGCTCCTCACATTAATAATCAGCAGTTTTTCACTTCCTTCTATTATTTTTACAACTCGCTTGGCTACGGCATGCTACACCTCTTTACGCTCCATTTGATTTTGGGAAAATTAAGCTTCCCGACTAAACAAAACTCCATTCAGTAAGAGTGTAGACACACTTAGTACAAGGATGTAGATAAAGGAAACAGCCAGAGCATGATTGCCATATCAAGTAACATAATTGAAGTGCAGCAATTTGAGCTTTACCTAAGACGAGTAATGAAATGCAAGAAGACACAAACAACTTCATCAAAATTCTAAAAATGGCATAAAAGCTTATGAGACTACAAGATATGAAATTAAAAACCCACAAATTCATCAGCCCCTCCCCTTCATCCAAACTCTACTCAACCTAACTAATCAGAAGACATCAAGACAACCACATACACACAAATTTACTTTCCTTATTTAAACCACTCCAAAATTAAATGCATAAAACAATGTAAAATCAAATAAAAATGAAAGCTTGACCCAGAAACAGAAAAGTAGTAAACACATACTTGAGCGGCAAAACTTCCTGGAGAGCATTCATGGTATCCAAGGGTCCCTTAAACGAGCTCTGAACCTCACTCTCCTCTCCAGACTCATCATCACCACCACCGTCCGACGTATCACTGACACTGTTCCTGCCGATCGATGACGAGCTACACGAGTCCTCGTCGTCACCCACTCTCTCCGCCCGGAACCGCGGCGAGTCGTAGATCGGAATACACTGCATGAATTTGGAGCGTTCGATCGTGATCGACATGCTACCTTCTTTGTGATCAATATAGGACTTTTAGTACTATTCAGAAATAAAATAAAATTTGGATAAGCAGCAAGTGCGTGAGAGAGAGAGTAGTGAGCTTAGTTGGTGGATATAAATACTACTTCTGATCTAAATATACTCTTACTATAAAACAAGCACATGGGTCTCCGATATTTTCTCCGTTCTTGATATCTCAGCGAGACACAGAGATTTTTCTTTTTCTTTTTTTTTTTAATTTTTAATAATAAAAAAAAAATGAAAAAGAGAGAGAGAATAAATAAGGGGGAAAGTGAAGCTCTGAAGCCTTATCCAGATCAAAGAAGAATTAAAATTAAAATTTTATATATATATATATCTTGGAAATGGAAGACATCTAGTAAGTAAACTGTCTTAAAGAAAGAAAGAATTTCCTTTTTGTTTTTTAGTCTGTGATTTTAATTTATCACTTTGTTTTTGTTTTTTTATTTAAATAAAATAAAATAATATGTGTCAGTCAGTGTGTCAGTCAGTGTGACAGTTGTGTTGTAGACCAGGTTGTACTTGGTTATGATGTTTCGAGGCTGTAAAAGCATAGGGTTAGATTTCTTAGAATCAGTTTGTATACAATTTATTTTGTTGAAAACTGAAAATATTGTAAGAAAATAATTTTTAAATAAATAAATAGTATCATAGAACTTATTTTTAATTTTTTTGTTTTTGAATAAAGTGATTGTGGTTCCTGTGAACAGTCACTTTGTCCCCTAAAACGAAACGCGTATAAGAGGAAAAAAAAAAAGAAAAAAAAAGTAAAACACTAAAAACGCAAAACACATGTTCATTCGGATCCAAACACATACTTAGTCTTGGTATTTGATGTGAACGGCTCCATTATCATCTTCTTCACATTTGACCACACCTTACACCTTTCAAGTTACATCATACATGATACAAGTCCCCTTATATTCCAAATTTAATGAATTAAGTTGCGTTTGGCATGAATGAAATTTGTCAACTTATTTTTGTTACTATTTAATTTATTATTGTTACTATTTATAGGTCTCATTACACTTTTTGGTATTATTTATGGGTTCCACTATACTATTTCAGCTAATTTTTACCATTATCTATAGTACTTTCAGTAAAAAAAATTTAGTTTCAGCAAAATATGAAACTTATCTTTTCATATAAGACTTTTTGTTATTTTGAGACTTAAATTTATAACATCCATGATTAATTTCCTCGAAATTTCAAACATTTGAAGCTTATCTTTTCTGATGAGAAACAAGACTTTTTTACGAACAAGGTTGACAATAAGAGACTTCTCTTATTTTGTTTAATCCAATTGTCAAGATATTTAAATTATCTAGTAATATCCACAATTATAAAAGACCAAGAAAGAGTCAAAACTTTTTATCTTCAAGTTTAGGATTTATGAAAGTTTATGAGATAAGATTAAGATTTATAGTATTTTGTAGTGGAACAGGGAGAAAGTCCACAATAAAATTTTAAATAATGTGGTACAATCTAGATCATAGATATACTTTAAATAATTGTGAATATATAATATAACTCCATCTTATCCTTTATCTTAATGCAGATAGTAGCTTTTGTGCTTTCTGGTCAGTAAACACTTTCTTGATTCTTCTTCTGAGCTAGGCATGGGAAAGCAGAAAAAGAAATACTAAAATAAAGATGATTATTATTACTTTACTATGTGAATGTATTTAATCCACTAATAGTTCCGTATTCATCCAGATCTGCATTTGCTTCAGATATCTTGCAATATTCTTTTTTTTTTTTTTTTTTTGGTAAACATGTTGCAATATTCTTGATTGTAACGTAGACCGACCCGCAGAAGAAATTTTATCTTTTTCGCATATTATTATAAATAATAATAATATTCCTCCCCCCTCCCCACCCGCTCCCCACAAAAAAAAAAAAATACTCACAATAATTATACTAATATATTCATTTCGTTTCAACATAGACATTATCGTAAACCTTAGTGCATGTATTATAGTATTAATATTTGTTTGGATCCACGTTTACTCCTGCGTTTCACGTTTATGTTTGGAAATTTATTGGGACCCACGCTACACAGTAGACAAATAAACGCTAAGGAAACACAGGAATGAAAAGAGCTGAAATGCAAGCTCAATGCACTGTTTCATTAAATGGAAAACGCATGTTGAAGTATTGTTCATGGACACCAAAGCCAGCAACATTCGGAATGAAATGAAAAGAGCTGAAACACTGCTGAGATGCACCGTTTCATTAAACTCCAAGGTGTGTGCGTGTACTGTGAAAAACGATGCGCTCAACTGATGTTTCACAGTGCATGTACTATTCATTGCACAAGCACAGCTATATCATCTAATCAAAACGGTGCGCTCTTCACAACGGCTATTTTCAGAATCTTTAGCTTTCTTCTTTCCTCTCAACTATCGTGGCAGAATGCCTTCAAAGCTCTTAAATGCTTCATCCGAAACCACATCAATGAATTGCACTTACCTACCAACCACAAAACCATCAAAACAGAGCACACACGATACAAGCAAACCCATTACGCAGAACTCTCTAAAAAGATCCCCTATGTTCTTTATCAATAGCAGCTCACCTTCATTTCGTTTGGGACATCATTGCTGCCATTATGGGTCTCTGCATTCACGGGTAAGTTGTGTCTAACTTCTCATGCTCTCTGATTTCTTGGTGTGTGGTTATATCGTTTTCCATGAGGCTTCATCAATTTGTTGTTTTTTGTGTTCAACGTTTGTGTGTGGTTTATGTGTTCAACATTTATGTGTGGTTCTTTTGTGTTTTCCAAAACACTAGTATGTATGTTTCTTGATCCTTCGTGTAATACCATTGTTTCTCTTCCTACCTCTGTTGTATTTGGATATATGTGAGTTTACTTTACATTTTTCATGTGGCCATGCCTAACTGAAAAATGATATGCACATAAACTGTTTATTGAAATGCCTCAATGAGTATAGAAGGAAGTTGTAGCAAAAATCGTTAAGGAGAAATAGAAGGACGGTGGTAGTAATGATCCGAGAGCTGACTAGAAAGACCCTAAGGAACTACAAGCTTTTTGTGAGTTCTGTGCTGTTCAAGTCATAGACAGCAAGAGGAAAGGAGGATTTTTGACCAAAACTGGGGTTGATGTAGTAATTGAGCAGTTGGGTGCCATGGGAAAAGTGGTGACTCACCTGCAGATTAAAAACAAATGGGATTATCTGAAAAAATGGTGGAAGCAGTATAACAAGTGTTTTGACAATGACGCTAGATTGGGTTATGATGCTGGGCCTGGGATGCTTGAGGCCAGTGATGAGTGATGGACCCGAAAGATTGCGGTTAATTCACTTTACATAATTATGAAAATCTTTATTGTTTACAATTATATTATTGTGTTCTAACTACTAGTCGTCCACATGTAGGCATGTCCTAATGCAAAAACCTTTAAAAATAAAGGTTTGTTGAATCGTAACTTCCTGAATATCATGTTTTGAGGCACAGTTGCAACAGGGAAAAATGCGTTCTGCATGAGCGGTCAAATACCAAAGGAAACCACCAAAGGGTCTGGGGACTCGGCTGATAGCACAGAATTTGTTGACCCCCAATGTGAACCTTTTGTGAATGTTGACGCAATGGAGGTTGAAGGTCCATCATCATCGAGGGCAAGACCGGCAGTGACTAAGGGGAAAGGCTTGGCAACCAGTGTCTACCTTTTCAAGCCAATTGGCAAGAAATCAAGAAAAAAGCGTTCAGTTGCACAAGAGATGTCCAACTCTTTGAAGAGCATCTCAGATGTTATTGTTGAGAGTAAAAGTGTAAGTACCCGTATGGATATTGCTTCCAAAGCAACTACTTAGGTTAAAGCAATTCTGAACATGGTGTTGAGTCTTCCCGGGTGCACTCGGGTCATTACCTTCATCTGTTTAGAAATCTCTACCTCATGGAAAAAGAGCGGGGTAGGCACATGTTTGCTATGGGTGTGTATGTAAGACAATGCCCATCATTCCTATGTCAACTTCTTGGTATATTTATATAAGTTTTTCCAATGCTTCTTTTAGCTGAGTTTTTTGTATTTTTGATGGTTATGCACTGTTAATTGTGGTAAAATTTGATGATGGTCGTTTATGATTGAAAAGAAAAAGTCATGGGATATAATCCTTGAAGCATGTTCTGAGCTTTGGTTTAGTGTGCTTTGGTTGTTTTCTAGTTCATCCAATAAGTCTACTACAAAATTGCTGGTCATGATTAGACAAGAGTGTTAGATGTCTTTTGGAGGCCACCATTAAGGGTGTATAGGTATAATAGTTGCTAAGTGATTCTTTAATTTTTCAGATGAATAAAAAATCTTCCATTGTGTAATTTTTATGGCTCCCTCATGAGTTTAATATGGAGTAGTAGTTACTAATATTTAATTTTCATGTTGTTTTTACAAAGGGAGATAAGTTGTTTAAGGGTGCCAAAGTTGAACATCTTTAGTTACAGATTATTATTCTCATGGATCTTCCATGATCTTATGAGCTTGTACTTTTAGCATTCCTAATTTCTACTGTGTTGCATCCTCACTCTCTTTTTTTTTTTTTCAGGTACTGCTTCATTTTGAGTGTAAAGAGTCTGGAATTAATGGAGCATCAGAACCGTTGTCAATATTCATTAAATTAGATTTCTAGGTATTCAAGTTGCATTGTTTCTGCCATAATCTGTTGTGCTCTGGTCCAATACTTCTATTCCTGAATTAAGTGAATTCCTCTGGTGCGACAAGGACATAGAAATCTCATTTTTGTTTTTAGAGTTTGTTTGCATTAAATTGAGATTGACTCTACTGAACCATTAAGAGATGGAATTAAATCAATGAAGCATTAATTCAAGTAAATCCTTGTAATAATGTGACTTATTGGTAATTAATATAGGTTAAGTAGCTGCTGGAGAAGAATGAGAAAGGGCATGTTTTATGTAGGGAAAAAAAAGATTCTCAAAGTTGCTTTGTCATGTACCTGTAGAAGAATATTAGAAGCATCTTACTTCACTGTCTTTTCTATACCAACTTAGTGCTTTTTTTTAATTAAAAAAAAAAAATCTTATAACCAAAATGCCAACTCAGGTCTACTTTGGCATGCTTGACGCATTGTTGGCTGCTGAGGAGCTTCCAGAGGAATATAGGGATCGTTGTCAAGTACCTTGCTTCTAAATCTTACACGCACATAAACGTGGATGTAGATACACACACACACACACATGTAGAGAGAGAGAGAGAGAGAGAGAGAGAGAGAGAGAGAGAGAGAGAGAGAGAGAGAGTAAAAAAATGAGAGCGAGTGAATGAGATAAAACTGTTATGTTTAGTTCTACAGGGAGACTGATAATTAGATTCCTTTTGAAGGGAAGGATAATGACTTTAGCTCTGTCTTTATGGAAGTCATTCATGTGCTGGAAAGATTTTATTTGTTTGGAAGTGGGTGATTGTTTTTATTAATGTTTTTTGGTAGTAAGTTTATCTCCAGTCCATGTGGTTTGCAATTTTAGATGATCTTGATTTAGTTGGCCTTCTAGAGTATACCATGCTTTACCTTTTAGTATGCAAAGAATTTTCTTACAACATTAAATTTCCTTTTTACACTTTTTTGTTCAGTTTGGAGAGTACACTTGGATCACAAAGTTTTAGAAATTTGCAACAAATCTTATTATAACTTTTTTTCTTTACTCTACCAATATAAATTTTCAGACAGTTCCAATTAGTTTGGAATTAAGGTTTAGTTTAGTTGAATTCTCAGGAAAATGAACTGGTAGACACACACCTCAACTAGTGTAATTGTTTTTGCAATAAGCCAATTATTAGAATGTTTCTATTAGAAGTTTTGATTGCAATTGGGCTTGTTTAACTACTATTTTGTTCAAGCTTCTTTGAGGTTGCATGTTTAAGTTGATTGGACTTGTTTTTACTAATAAATGAAAACCTTGAGTTCCTTGACATTCAAAACAATGGTATCGTTGCTCAAAAAAAAAAAAAAATGTTATTGATTATTTTATTATGGCATGTTTGCTCTTTTATATTAGTTTATTATATGAGTATTCCTTTGGTACTGTATATATTTGTATCATGATTAATATTTAAAAAGTATGTTAGGAAGTGGGTGATTGTTTAGTATAGAAATACCTTGTGCTCGTGGTTTGGCAGTCTAATCAACTGGTTGTAATGTCTATTATTTGTTTTATAACTAGTGCTTAGACTATTTTCTGATTATTATTTTTCTTGGTTTTGTAGCATTAGATATCTTCCGTATTTCAAGGTTCTGAATTTTAAGCTCGATATCTTTTAGATCATTATTCAATAGTTGTAAAGCAGTCTCAAGGTATACAAAAGGATAGATTTGCTAAACGACTCATCTGATTCCCAGCACCAATGAGTTTCTATACTTTCCCCTCTAGATGTGAATATACAATTTGTAGAAATCTTGGATGAAATCGTGAGAGCATATGCTTAGGATTGTTAATTTATTGCTACCACCATAGTTTGACCCTAGTAGTAATAAAGGTTCAATAACATTTAACAACTTGTTTTTAGCCTACATATTATAGTATCACATTAGTATTTGCATATGCAATTAAAGTTGGTAACATATGCAGGGACAATGACTTCGATCTAAGCGACGACATTGTACTCGCAGCATATATAGTCGGGTGTGCATGTGTAGCTTACGTGGAGACCTATATGACCAAAGTACCATTGCATATGAATATACAGACAGGGTATGAATGGGTACAATATACATTAACTGGAAATGAGAAGAAATGTCGAAGAAAATTTAGAATGTCAAGCCATATGTTTGGACAATTGTGTAATACATTGTGTCAATATGGATATAACGGTACTAGAAGAGTTTGCTTGGAAAAGTCTCTGGCAATGACATTGGTGGTACTTGGTCATGCTGAGGGTAACAGAATGGTGCAGGATAGATTTCAGCACTTGGGTGAGATAGTGCATCGACACGTGTCCATGGTAGTTACATTGTTAGCCACTGTTATGGCAGCAGACATTATCAAGCCTGCTAATCATACATTTTGGGACGTGCCAGAACATATTCAGCATTCAGGTCGAAATTGGCCACATTTCAAGGTACTTTGTGAATTTGGTATCTTGACTTAATTTTATTCAAATTATCTTTATGGTCATATTACGTATTTCTTTTCACATGGTATTTTTGTAGTAATGATTAGGGTTGTGTTGGTGCGATTGATGGGGTCCACGTCTCCGTGGTTGTATCAGTTGATGAGCAACACCCGTAGTATGGCAGAAAGGGAATCGCCACAACAAATTGCATGTGCGCATGTGACTTTGACATGAAGTTCACATTTGCACATGTTGGATGGGACGAGTCAGCGCATGACACAAGGATTTTTTTAAGCTACCTCAATAATGAGAGTCACAACTTCCCAAAAACTCTAGTTGGTTTGTAAATATGCAGTTTAATTACAGTATTAAAATATATCTTAATGTAGTGAAAATGTTAATGTAATAAACGTATTCATTTGCAGTAAAGTATTATCTTGTTGATTCAGGGTACCCTATGAAGAAAGGGTTTCTTACACCATATAAGGAGGAGAGGTACAACATCCCCGAATTTCAGCCTTATGAAGTGCTACATCATTCAAAGGAGAAATTTAATTATCTCCATTCATTAGTCCGTTCAGTCATAGAACGAACTTTTGGAGTTTGGAAGAATAAATTGAAAATTTTGAGAAATATGCCACCCTTTCATATACGCACTCAATCGTATATCATTGTTGCTACAATGGTTATTCACAATTTTGTTAGAGCACATGAGATAAACAATGACGTTGAACGTTTCAGCTCTACAGGAGGCACATCTGGACGTAGTGAGAGAGGTCATTACGATCCCAAGGCACATATGATCTTAATCTTGGATGAAACTGAGATGAAAGAGGTTCGTGACAGTATCACAGCATCGATATGTGCGGACGATAACTAATTATGGTGACTATTATTTTTGTCACAATAGAAATTTAGTATGGTTGAAAATACCATTAACATTATGGAAATTTTTTCGTGGGAACCATAACTGATGGTTTACAAACTTCAATAATGTAATACCATTTGTTGTTGTATTGTTGGTAAGCAAAACTAAGGGCTCACAAAGAAAACAATATCTACCCTTAATTTTGTTTGAAGTGCAACAAATTACACACCCAAAAAAAAAAAAAAAAAAAAAAGGTAGTCCGATAATTTTAGGAAACAATTGTCATAATCTTATCATCCAACCACATCTAAACATACAAGGCTAAATTCTTGGCCAACAACTGAACTATTCGTATAGAACAAAATCTCATTAAGAAAAATTTGAAAATAATAATAATACATTAGATTGGACATGTACTTATGAAGAGATGATAACATGGAAACTAGAATTGCTCAAAGATATAACTGTTTCTTGCTCAGTTGGCAGTGCACCTTGCGAAATTGATGCAAAATGCTCATAGGATATTCTCCAGTCTATGAATATGAATGTGAGAATAGCACCAACACCATATAATTAGGGAATTCTACCTTCCACTTTTTCAGCCAATAAAATTCAAAAGTAGCAGTACTAGAAACTATAGGAAATACCAATAAGTCCACTTCCCAGAAAGGGCAACTTGAAGGTGCCTTATGATTCTAATGGACCATCCTCACTAGGCAAGCCGAAAATGCTGAGGTTTCTATCCATTAATTCTACTGCTAAATATTTTGCATCCGGACCAAATTTTACACAACTTGCCTTACCTGAAATCAGAGCAGAATATGTAAAACTTAAAGGACTAACAACAAAAAGCCACAAATTATAAAAATATGCAGCAAAGGAAAAAAAACCTGTGCAAGAAAAATCTGGGAAAGTTTTGATACAATTCCATTCTGATTTAACATTTGCAACTTGGTAAACTCTGCAGAAGCATAAGCCCCAAATTAGTTTCCATAGCTGCAGAAATTACAAAAAGGGCGGGAAAAGAACATTTGGCTTTTATGCAGTTGGAATGAAAAGGTGATGCAAACTTTGGTAATTGGTCAAGGCTAATATAGTAATGTCTTGGAGAAGAGATAGCTCAACTTATAAAAAATAGTAATTGTCTTCTTTTATTGGTAATTATGCACTCACAAGGTTGAACCCATGGGCCACGACCCCCCACCTACCACCTTACTCTTACAAAGGAAGTGTCATTTAATCGAGAGCTCACTGACCAAGATGGTGAGAATCTTAAACATGCATTAACATGCCATTTCAAATTTCCTACATTAACTTGCTAAATAATTTGACTAGTTTGGTGGTTTTTGTGAAAGCCACAAATATTTATAAGTAGCAGAATACTTACTGCAAGGAAGTATCCATTTTCAAAGAACGATATGGAAGTTACTGCCCCAACATGTCCATCAAATCTGGCAACATTTGCCTGTAAACCAATCAGAGAATGTTTTATCAGAGAAACACATTGAAAAATAGAGGTAAGGTAAAGAAAATAGCTAGCTATACTTGACTTTTCACATCCCAAATTTTAACAATAGCTTCTAAAGTGCTTGTCCCAAGGATTAAACCATCAAGATGAAATGCTGCAGAAGTATATCCACTAGGATCCGTTGAGTCCACAACGTGCAGAATTGAAGATTGTCAAATTGACCCACCAGAAAGTATGGAGGGAAAAAGATACATACTAATGAATGTGAGATACTTTAAGGTTGACGAAAGCATTTAAAGCTCACTATTTCTTCTGCAACCTCTAACATGTTATTGAAAGCGCAAATGACATTTACTTGCATGTATTCAATTTATTGATTAAGTCAATGCAATGGGCTGTGAACCTTTATAGTTCTAGATGTACTATATAACAGTGGGTTTATGTGTCAGTTCAAGTCTGAGTACACACACATGCACGAGAAGGAGAGAAAGAGACCTGTGTTAGACATGGTCCAGAAGAAAGTTCATAAAAGCACCATGTGCTGTCAAGAGAAGCAATCACAAAGTAGTTATTTGTGGCATGTACAGTACTAGCTTGCACCTGAAAAGGGGAGAAAAAGGCAAAACTTCATCACCAAGAAATAAATCCGAGATTCCAAGAGTGCCAAAATGAAAACTACACCATGGCATGCCATTTTTCTAAAGTTAAGAACACCACATTGATGAGGGCAGTGTTGAAAGTGGTAAGAGGAAATCATTGCATATAATGCAACAATTGTATTCATGAATGTCAGAAAATATTTCAAAGATCCTAGATTAATTGTGATGTCAAGATATTATTTTGATCAACATGTATTAATTAATGGAAATATTGTGTAGCATTTAAAAAGGGAGGGAAAAAAAAGGAAGAAGATAGAGAGAAAATGCCTCCTTTTGCAGGTTGTACATGAAAAAGAACATAATTAATGAAGTGTGATATAGCATAGTGAGAGACAAGTTCCCTGACACTAAAGGACTCAGCTGTAAACACTCTTAACTGAAGTAACACTTTACTAATGACCACATACAGGTCTCATGCTCCAGTAGCACCTTACTAGGTACGTCAAAACTATAAGAAAAGAGGAAATAGGGGGGAGGGGGGAGACAAGAAAGAATTGAATAAGAAAATTCAAATACAATTTACCAAGTACAAACTAAAAGCATGAAGAATAAAGACAAATTTTACACCCAAAGTCGAAATCAATTAAGGGACATGATGAATAGAATCGAAAGCATTTTTATCTCAGCAGTATGATCCTTCAAGATCTGCCTACAATTATAGTTCCCACCGTAGACTTTTTGTCTCTTTGCGATGTATCATGTATGGTTGAACCACCTCGGTTTCAATTTGGAAATCGGAAACCTTCTACATTAAAAAGAGCTTGTTTGATATCAAAAGTTATCAAGACTTAGGCTGTGAGTCGTGTGATCCCTGTTCTGATGTGATATCCATTCCATTTAATTATTGAAGATGGACTCAATAACATACACACAACAACAAACAACAAACTTTATTCTGATTCATAAAGACCCATTAGTGAATTTCCTTTACTAATCAAATGTTGTTTATACTATAATTCTATAAACAATATTCTCCCAAACCAGGTCTTATTTCCCAATATGTGCAGAAATTCTAAACACTCACACTATACATAAAACAACCTCATTTGTCAACAGCTTCAAAATCATCAAACCCAAAAAAAGCAACTTGTACATATTTGCATAAGGTGGTTTTCTTTTTTATTGCTAAGTTACATGCTGGGTCTAGAACTAACAAGCTCACTATCTGCCCTATTTTTACAGATATTTTC
The DNA here is from genome assembly GCF_001633185.2 of Quercus lobata. Taxonomy (NCBI): domain Eukaryota; kingdom Viridiplantae; phylum Streptophyta; class Magnoliopsida; order Fagales; family Fagaceae; genus Quercus; species Quercus lobata. Next base: position 765,274 of record NC_044914.1, read on the forward strand.
CAATCTCTCAATCTACACAGTGTAGGTCCATAAATATGTAAATACATTAACCAATCTCATTGCTAAACAAAAACCATAGCTATCATAAAGCTAAGTCAAATCTTAAGCAAAAAGAACCAAAAAAAAAAAAAAAAGCCAGTAGATCCACATCTCCATTTATAGCTTTGATCATCATGCGTTTCAAACAACAATCAAAGTATTGAAATCCAATTCTCAAAATAGAAAGAAACAAAGAGAAAACACACACACAAATCACAGTAATGAGAATATTGTGAAAGGTACATGTGATTTAGAACACGAAAGATCCACAATTCACAAACTCAAAAATGCATTTACCCAGAAATTAAACAAATGGGTCAGCAAGTGAAATTGGAAGAGGCGTGAAATTGGTTTATGGGAAGAGAGGTGTTAGGCTAGGAGAGAAGTGAAATTGGAGGAGGGTTTATGGGTTTATGGGAAGAGAGGTGTCATGGGTGGGAGCTCGAGTGAAAGTAGGGAAGAGGGTGAAATGGGTTTATGGAAGGAAGAGTACACGCCAGCGTCAAACTGGGGTTGTCTTCCTTGTGGATTTCTCACCTGAGCTCTTCGTCGGCGTCGGACCAATGTAGGTCTTCCTTGTGGATTTCTTTGGTGGGCGTGGAACTATCTGAAAGCATAGGTGTTAGCTAGGGTACAGTGAGGAGGAAGAAGGAAAAAAAAAAAATATATATATATATATATATTTATAGTAAACGCTGTATTTGTTGACTACAATACTTTCAACTGAGCTACAGTACCTGTATTAAAAAATATCATTTATATTTTTTCACTAATTTGCTATAGTATTTTCAGTTTTCAGCAAAATAAGTACTATCCAAACAGAGCCTTAGAATATTAGTAATAGTAAGAAGGAGAGTTTAGAAATAAAAAGAGGGAGAAAGGTTGTGTAGATTCTCTCCATAATTGGCAGAGATAACGCCACATGCCTTGTTTAAGTGACGTGTTTGCCTACGAAAGCAAAACATGGGTTTTAGAAGTTAGAAGAAGGCTAGGTTTGGATTGTGATGAAGTATGAGTTTGGGAAGCGCGTTTTGCGTGTTTTTCAGTGGCTGCATTTTTTTAGCAGGTACATAGGCACTGTTCATGAGACCCGCAACTTGGAAAAAATGAAAATTTAAGTTAAAACTGGATCCCACGATACTAATTAGGACTTTGTTTGAGTGGTCTTGTATTTGGAACTTGCAAGTGAGATTTTTCATTTTTCTCCTTTCTCCTTTCTCTGCATCTCATCTGACATTGGAGACCACCGTCCAACGCCTTGTAAATACCCCCATTACTCTTTGGATATAATCATCTCATTCATTTTTTATTCTCAAAATTTTAATTTTTTTTTGGTGTCCCTTTCAATTTTATGTTATTATTTTTATATTTTATTTCCCCCTCTACGCCGGTTTATTTTAGTTGAGAAATTACCTTCTTCTTTTTTTTGGAGAAAATTTGATAAATTACAATATGAACGTATTGATTGATACCACCTCTGTTGGGGTGCATGCCATCTGTTAGTCATTAGAGGAGGGGTGGCATAAGATGTGTCGAAAGAAAAAAAAAAACAAAAACAAAAAGTTACTTTGACACACCAAAAGGCAACTTCATTCTTTTAACATGACATTCAATACATCATCCTTCTCATCTTCTATTTTATCATTACAATACATTAAAGTATCCTTAATTCTATTTTATAATTACAACACATTAAATATCCTTAAAAAAAAAACTTACTGTTATAAAAAATAAATGCAAATAAAAAATTACAAAACCCAACCACCATCCACAACCCACCCCCACAACTCACCACTGTTGCAAAAAATGCAAACCCACCACCACCAAAATCAACCAAACATCACCCAAAATTAACCCAGCCACCACTGGCTATCGTAAAAACAACCTAAAATCAACCAACCACCACTAGCCCAAACCACTAAAAACACACCAAAACCACCAACCCAAAAAACCCAAAATTAGATTAACCCAAAATCACAAAAAAGAAAAAAAAAAAAAAAAAAAAAAAAAAAAGAAAGAAGAGAGGATCAAAATCAACCCGAAAACCAAAGAGTGAGGTTGGCGGCATCGACCTTATGGCAAGCGGTTGAGAGTGAGAGAGGGATGACTGTGAGAGATATTAAGGAAAAGGAAAGAGAGAAAGAGAGGTAGAGAAAAGAGAGTCTGGAGGAAGAGTGGAGAACTAAGTAGGAGAGAGAAGAGAAAATATAATAAAAAACTAAGTAAAAAAATAGTATGGTGCTACAATACCCTTCAACCTTTTTTTTTTTTTTTTTGACATTTGACATTTGACACATTTGATGTATGTGGTCTTTTGGTATTTTGTGTTCTAAATGCCAAAAATTTATCATTTAGCACACTTGATGCTAATGTTCTAACTAGGTGCTAGATTGTTTTGGTATTGAAATTCAAACCTCAACATTGACTCAGAGAAGACCAATGGTTTCAATTATATTTTTAAGCTCAAATAAGAAACAAAGCCTAATTCACAAATAATAAAAAACTTTATTATTTATTTAACATTAAGTGAAGATTGTAATAGCATGGATTTAATGATGAGTTAAAACAAAGTTAGATGTATTGGGTAGTGAGATAAATGGAATGTATATCCAACATCGAAGAAAAGTAAATACATTAAGTAGCATGTGTTTAATGGTAAAGTATTGGTGAAGTCATGTACATCTATTGGTAAAAATAACAATAAAGTAACTTGCAATCAATGGTTAAGTACTCATAAATTTGAAGGTAGAGGAACAATGACTTATCTTGAGTCTAGAGATGATAATAGTTTATAAATTTGTCAAAAAGATATTAGTAAAAATGACACAAGTCCAGTCATGAACGCTTGGTAGCAAAATGGGACAAGTCTATACATCCAACAGTATGATGAAGCATGAATACATCTACCCTAAAAAAATGTATTAAACACCCTGACTTGAGTATTCCAAGAATTTGGGTTCAACAAAAGTAATCTTGGCCACTCAAACATAATCTTTAACCCTTTAGACAAAAAATATATATAAGTGCCCCCAAAATAACATCAATAAAAATTAACCCAAATAATAACAAAAATAGCCTAAACAACAACAAGACTAGGCCAACCAACAACAAATGAACAAAAATTTCAACCAAAAGACCATTCAAAAACAAAAATTAAAAATCCCTAGTCATTAAAATTCATAACTTGTTCAACTCATTCTATAAAAATAATGTCTAATTTTGTTTTTCCTAAAAAATGATACCAAGTGAGATATTGTGGCCAAGTGTTTTCCTCAACGACACCTGTAGCTAGCCGTTTGGCTTGTAGTTGTAGTAAGTATCATATGTTACTCTCTCTCTCTCTCTCTCTCTCTCTCTCTCTATATATATATATATATATATATTAGTATCTCAAATCCTCTCTCACTTTATTACTTTCATCTTAGCATTCTCAGTTTTCACTTTATCTCTCTTTCGTCCCTTTTTGCCTTTTCATTTCATTAGTAGAAGGAAATGGTATAATTTAAGTTCCTTTTTTATTATATTTTGTATAATTTAAGTTTTTTAATAACTACCCTAGAAAAAAATTCCTAAAATTACTATTGGATTCAATAGTAAAAGGCTAATATTAAGATGTGGGTCATGATCCCACCCCATGCCGTGGAGACATCATGGGCCATGACCTTGTGACGGCCTAAACTTAACCACCGTGGACTTTTAGGCTCAGACCCTCAATTTATTTGCATTTTGGATTGAGCTTCTCCCTTAATGGGAGGTCCAAGAAGTGGCTTACCTTTTGTGATATAATAGAAATGTTATTTTAGCCCTTAATTTCCCTTCTTTTGGCCTAGTCGAGGTTACAATCACGCAGCCGCGCCCTTTCTTTGAGATCCAAATAGGATCTCTTTGTTCTCGAGGTTGGTGTTTCCCTATTTCACTTGTGTTTCTCTCCCCAATTTTTCTAATCCCTGATCCCTATACCTCTTTTTCTATTTATAGCCTCCCCTTAGTGGGGTTGTCATGATGAAGGGATTTTCCCATGTCAGTGGGTCTCTCTACCCCATATTCTTGATTAGATGGGACCCACTGCCTACTACTAATGTGACTTCTTGGTAACTTGTGCCTAATGCTAGTTACTGCTAGGTGAGTGGATTCTCCTAAGGCATTATCCCTAGTTCGCAGCAAACTCTTGGGGGCATTTAGGGCGAAGATTTGATAGGCCCCTCTCGATTCAGCTCGTGGGCTAGGACAGGCCAAGCACATCGTTGCATAGGCCTACATTTCAGGATTGGGCCGACATACTCGGTCCATACAACCCCAATACAAAAATATATGGATTCTTGGAAAGAAAGCTTGATCCACCTAGTTAATTAAAATTTGGACATTTTTGGGCTTAAAGAGATTTAACCCCCAAACCCATTCTTTCTTTCTTGTATGAGATAATGTTGATGTGGCGTGGGTTGCCAATAAAATTGTGACACATGACATGAAAAAAAGTTCGCAATAACTTTAGAAGCCTATAAATGTGGGAAGCCCTTTCTCCTAAAGGAAAAGCCACAAAACCAACTCCGAGAAAATTCACTATTATATACTCCTAATATTTTGTGAAATGTGGATTTTTGGGTGATGGAAGATATACTAAGTATGGATGAATATCACTTTCCCAAATCAAGCTGATTATGGTGGAAAATTTGGTCAATTAGGTTGTATGCCTTGCATCAACCAAGATTAGATGCAAGGTTGGCAAAAATTTCTTGTCCTCCTTGACCTGTTTTGCCCCAATCTTGTGCAAAAATTTTCACAGTTTTGATAAGGAGATAGGGTGGGGACAGGTTTTGGTTGCCTTGCCTTGCCCAAAAAGATAAAAATGGTATATATTGTACATATTCAATTACCATCCCCAAAATACATGCTTCTCTCTCTCATAAAGCTTTTAAGATTGCCTCTCTTGTTTTTGTTTCGTCTCTGCCTCATTTATATTTTAGCTAACTTATATGTGATGACGAAATATCTCAGAACCCATCTTAGAACTAACTTGTCTTTCATGGGTTTTTCTCACCCAAACTGGGGATATGGGGTGATGAGGACAGGGCACCCTTGGCATTCATCCCATAAATTGGGGTTGCCCCGAAACATGTTGTTTCCCTCTCAGTAAGTAGTGAGCAGTGATGAAGAGCTGGCCCTGGCCATTCAAAGGAACGGGCTGGGCTCTAGTTTAACATTGGGCTGATAAGGAATTTGAATTTTAATGTTCCCTTCATTTAATCAACCCATTTAGTTTTTATTATGCATCAAAATATCACAAGCTTTAGGGTATTTTTCTTCTCTTGAAATCATGATTAACGCCCTAATAATATAATAATTCACGCAAATGTGAATGCTTGAGTCTTTTTATTCATATTCATAATAAGGCTATTACTGTAGTGAAGCGAGTGGAAAGGGCAAGGCCACCTTCTTCTTCTTCTTCTTCTTCTACTTGTAGTTGTAGACGTTCCTAGAGACTGAGAGTTTGCAATGGTTGGGGATGGGGGCAAGAGAATAACGAGGTACTCGGACTTCGTGAAAGTTCACGGGCTGTTACTAACGGCGTCAGGGCTACCTGAGTCGCTGCACTTCCAGCTGTTCCAGAAGCTCACCTCGGAGACCTTTGACGGCGGAGCCCACTTCGCAATCGAGCCCACTTCAGATGGCCGTCAAAGGCGTCTCCTACTCACCTCCTCCGACTTCATGCCTAAGGAATCCCAAGTGTTCCTCGTCGACCATGCCTGGACTTTTCGCCTCTCCGATGCCTACAAACAGGTGCCTCACTCTCTACTTTGAAACACCATTCTCTCTCTCTTTTTAATTTGTTTTTGCAAACTCTGATTGAAATTTATTAAGTTTTCAATTGGGTATTTGTAAGTCACTATCTTTTGCTCACTGACAAAATCATTACTATCTTTTAAAACAGTTGCAGGAGGTTTCAGGATTGGCTGAGAGGATGGCTGCTTTGATGTGTGTCGATATTGATTTGAATTCCAATGCTGAAGAGGCTGAGGATGTTGTTGATGGAATTTCACATCAAAATGGTACCAAATTGAGCGTTTTTGAAGCTATGGAAAGTGAAATTCAGGGTGCAAAAGAGAATGGAGATGGTGCAGTCAGGTGGCTGGAGCTTGAGGAGCTTGACATTGATGATGACACGTTCTTGTCCCTTGATTTATCTAGTAGATTTCCGGTGTGACGGTCTTTTTTTTTATTTCTTGGTTACTGCTTTAGACTTTAACTTTTACAGCCTACATGTTATTTGAGAAATTTTCATAATATTAGCAGATGTGGCGTTGTTTGAATTTTGGGTGTCTATATGTTTTGCTATGCATTAGGGTTTACTAGCACTTAGCTTGTGTGGGAACAAGCTTGAGAATGTGGAAATAATTGCTCGGGAAGTTACTAAATTTGAACAGCTAATGGCTCTTTGGTTGAACAATAACCCAGTTGTTCAAAATTGGTATGTGGCCCTAATACTTGGAAAATTGTTACTGCTATGCAATTATGCTTTAACTGAGTGGTTTTATATTAAGAGCGGACTGATGTATTCTTTTTCCAGTGATAGTCAGCTGGAGAATAGAGTTCTTCAAGGACTGCCAAGACTTGAAATTTACAACTCGCGTTTCACCGCTAAATTTGGTGCATGGGCATTGGGTTTCTGTGGAGGAGTGTATGGAAAGGATAATCCAGGCAGTATTCATGAGGGTGACCATCAATTGGAGAGTGTTTCCTCTCTTGACCTTTCGAATAGATCTATTCACAATTTGATCAGTAAGGTTCGGGCGGTACTTCCTTCACATGATTCTTCTTTGTTTATATGCTTTATTTTATCAGCAACTATTATGAAGATAAAAAGTTTGAAATCTAGAATGTTGGAATGGGGTTGCCTTGTACTTACTTCACTTACATAATTTTGATATTTCCATACCAATTTGAAGAAAAAGGGACTGAGTTTGATTTTTGGATGTACAATTTTATGTGATTGGTTAGTCTGATGGAGTGGTCATTGCTGATCTTTTCCTAATTCCCCTTTGTCTCTTTTTCAGGCTTTTTCACCTGTTGAGTTGCCTTCTCTATCATACTTGAATATTCGGGGGAATCCTTTGGAACAGAATTCTGTTGCTGTCTTGTTGGAAGTCCTGAAGGAATTTCCCTGCTTACAGTCTTTGGAGGTAGTTATGTTTGATATAGCTACAATCCTATATATGCAGGGATGATTCTGTTGAAGGCAACATTGGAAAAATTTTGTGGTTCTATAGAAATTAAATTGTTTTGCAGGTGGATATTCCTGGGCCCCTTGGGGAAAGTGCCATAGATATTCTTGAATCTCTTCCTAAGCTTTCTGAACTGAATGGTGTCAATGCATCAAAAATATTAGATACTGGCAAGCATGTGATTGATTCAGTGCTTCAGCCACGTCTTCCTGAATGGACTGCTGAGGAGCCTGTTACTGATCGCATTATAAGTGCTATGTGGCTATATTTGATGACTTATAGGCTTGCAGATGAGGAAAAGATTGATGAAACCTCTGTATGGTATGCATTTAAGGATTGATGAACTTTTCTTATTGGGATAATTCGAAGTGATGATTCTTTGTTTCTGATTTCTTTTTTAGGTATGTGATGGATGAACTAGGTTCAGCATTGCGGCATAATGATGAACCAAATTTCAGGGTGGCTCCTTTTCTCTTCATGCCAGAGGGGAATCTGTCATCAGCTGTGAGGTTGTCTTTTTATCGTTCATTTTAATTTTCTGCTTTGTTGCAGAGACTATTTTTCTCATTTGTAGATGAACTTTGTAATTTCTCTCCACATGATTTTTCATGCATGATTTATGTAAACACCTATATGATCCTTATGCACTTCGTGCATATAAATGCATGTGGAGACATCATATGCATTTTGTTTGATGCAGCTTTTCCTTTGTTGTAAATCCAATGGTACTAGCTGAATTATTGACAATTATAATTCCTGGTTATCTTTTTTCAGCTTTTCTATATTATGGCCAACCCAGAATGTTCAAAAAGGAGATGAATGCACTCGCGATTTTCTTTTTGGTATTGGGGAGGACAAACAACGTTCTGCCAGACTTTCAGCTTGGTTCCATACGCCGCAGAATTATTTTATAAAAGTATTGTCTCCAATTTCTATCTTAAATTGTGATTCACTGATTTTATTCATTCATCTTCTTGCCTGGTCTTACATGATATTAATCCTTCAGGAGTATGAGAAGCACTGTCAGAAGTTGCAATCGAAAAGTTTGATTTCTCCATCTGTACAGTCTTCTACCACTAGAAGTATACATCATACTGATGGGTCTCCTTTACGTGTGTACACTGATTTACCTCAAGTAGAAGAGTTTTTGACACGTTCGGAGTTTGTTATCAGTATGTGTTGTGTTTCATTGCTTTCAACTCCTTTATGTTATGACTTCATTTAATCAATTTATATTCTTTCATAGTTGTGTTTAGTATGTAACATCTCAATAGTGTTTTCCTGTTAAGTTATGAGATATGCATCTGCAAATATTATTAGGAATAGGATAAGTATTGCCAGTTTAGTAGCAGTTATCTGCATCCTCTACTACACTGATAAGCAAAACTTAGGTGTATTTTTTGGTGTGTCAGCTTTGGTTGACAACAATTTCATATTTGTTGTTTTGATGGTTTTTTTTTGTCAATTATGGTTTTTCCTTTTCTGAAAGTTTTCTTTATGATTTGTTTTGCTTACAGTATCTGAACCAAAGGATGCTGATATTATATGGACAAGTACCCAGGTAGATGAGGATATGAAAAAGGCTGCTGGAATAACAGATCAGCAATATATAAACCAATTTCCTTTCGAGGCTTGTCTTGTCATGAAACATCATTTGGCAGAGACTGTTCATAAGGTTAGAAAAAGCTCGCTTTGCATGTGAATGCTAGCGTCAATACTCTTTGAATGAACTGACCTTTGCCTGTCAGCAGTTTTAAATTAAATTGCCTACTTCTCCATGTAACTATGGCATTATGGCATGCTTGGATAATCAAGTCAAAGACAAAAACAAGGCTTGTTTTTTCTCTGCAAGAAGATCATTAACTTCGGATCTTTTTTGTTCTAACAGGCCTATGGATCTCCTGAATGGTTGCAGCCTACTTATAATCTTGAAACTCATCTATCTCAACTTATTGGTGACTATTATGTACGCAATAGAGATGGGCTTGACAATCTGTGGATCTTAAAACCTTGGAATATGGCACGAACCATTGATACAACTGTAACTGATAGTTTATCCTGCATCATCCGTCATATGGAGACTGGTCCTAAAATATGCCAAAAGTATATTGAACACCCTGCTTTGTTCAATGGGAAGAAGTTTGATCTCCGTTACATAGTATTAGTTCGGAGTATAAACCCTCTAGAAATATTCCTTTCCGACGTTTTCTGGGTATGCTCATTCTTCTTTGGTGTACTACTTCCTAGATGCTTATGTGATATGAACCTGTCGTCTTTACTATCTAAAGATTAATGAGGAACAACATTTTGCATGTGAGTATCTTGGATATTGTCTTCATTTAAGATTTCCATATTAAGATTGTTCTTTCATTTTTGGTTTTCAGGTTAGATTGGCGAACAACCAATATTCTTTAGACAAGCACAGTTTTTTTGAATATGAGACCCACTTTACTGTCATGGTATGTTCTATGCATAATGGTTGAGTATCACTATAAATAAAACCAGACAAATTTTGACATTTTATTTAAAAATTTAAGTTTTCGTGCATTAAAGTAAGTTTTAAGTTTTGTTGCATGATCAATTTATGGCCTACAGAATTATCGTGGGAGGTTTAGTCACAAGAATACACCAGAGTTTGTGACAGAGTTTGAACAGGAACATCAAGGTATGAGGGCTTGCTCATTTGAAATTGTGCTTGCCTTCCCAAGGGAATGGTCATTTGAGAACTTCTAACAAATCATCACCTTTCTCATAACTCATGAAAATTCCTGTTTTTGTTGTAGTTAAATGGTCGGAGATCCATCTGCGAGTGAGAACAATGATTCGATCAGTCTTCGAGGCTGCTGCTGCAGTACATCCAGATATGCACAGTCCGAAATCAAGGGCTATTTATGGCGTGGATGTCATGCTTGATACCTCTTTCCAGCCAAAGTTACTGGAGGTATGTACCTGAAAGTCTGAATGCCAGCTTCATGTTAGTATCAATTATTGTGTTCTTTTGGGTTGTTTCTATCCAATGCACTTGGCAAAATGATGAAGAGTTATGTTGTTTGTTGTGTAGGTGACTTATTGTCCCGACTGTACGAGAGCATGTAAGTATGATACCGAAGCTCTAGTTGGAGGAGAAATCAAAGGTCGTGATTTCTTTAATGATGTGTTTGGCTGTCTCTTTCTGAATGAAACTACTCATGTCAGCCCCTTGTAATTTGAATTATAGCTAATAATCTTTTTGTAACGGTCTATTTCCCATTTCTGCTTGCTATCATCATGGTTTTTTTTTAGATAGGCTATGATTGAAAGCTATTGGGTCAATTCCATGATTTAAAAAAAAAATTATAAGAACAAGATAACAATTGGTTTCTATGCTGTATTGGTGGGATTAGAACTCAAGTATTTTATTAACAGTTGAACTAATTGAAATTTTACTATGAGACACAACAAAATTTAGAATTCCATAATTTTCAATGTACTTTATGGCATTGGGACTTTAATGCGGGTTGGATATGCACATTGTTAAAATTAGCTAAATCTATTTCCTATTAGAGCATTTTCATCTTTATTGATTTTAGCATAAAAGAACCTACTTTTTTAAATAAATTTTTTATTTTATTTTACACAACAATTTTCAAAACATCTCACATCATATTATCTATTTTATATTACATTTTATTAAAATATTATATTTTTATCAAATTTTTTATTACTTTTTTTTAATCATCTCTTCGTGTATGAGTAAAGAAGTATTAAAAAAAATTTGCATGTGAATAGCAACCATGTATATTTACTCGGTTATTATAGCAACAATGTAAATTTACACACTTTTGATTAATTAATGTGGGTGAATTTTTGGGCTTGAATGTGCAAGTTTAACACCTTATGCAATCCACACACAAATATAAGTGCTCTAAACATCATGAGTGATAAAAGGGATTGGATGTAACATGCTTTCTGACATTCCATTTTAGGTGATTTGAATGGAAACACTTCGTTTAGAAGTTCATTAAGGAATGGAATAGAATGTAATAAGTAAATTATAAAAGAATGAAAAGGAACGAAAAGAAACATGATGTATTTAAGTAATGGGGAAAAAAATGTAATAAAATTAAGCGATATTATTTGAATGTTTTGAAATAAAAGAATAAAAATAAATGGAAAGTGAATAATCTTGTTTTAGAGGGAGAGTAATGAAACCATTTTATGACAATATTGCTATTGAACCCTTATTTAAAAATAAATTGCCAAATATGTAGGGGTATTTTGTGAGTTTTAATAAAATTTCTTTTAAGCCTAATTTTTTTCCCTTTGATTCATCCAAATTTTGAGGAAAATGAAAATTTGACATTTGGAGGGAAATAGAGAGAAATGTGTAACGTTCCATCAATTTCATTCCCTTTTACTTAAATTTCCAAATAAGAGAATGATCTTTCAATTCCTATTAAAACTCCCAAACAAAGGAATAGAATAAATATTTCTAAATGATTCATTTCATCCCACTTCAATTTCTTATAAATTTGTAGGGGTTGAAAAGCTAGTATAAGAAGGAAAGTAATTCCCTCCGATTAACTCTCAAAAAAGGGTTAATTCCCCCCACCCAAAAAAAAGAATAAAAAATAAAAAATAAAAAGAGAAGGAGAAACCTCTCAAATGAGAGAATGGCAAGACTATATATATATATATATATATATATATAAATTCTTTTCTTTCTTTTCCATTATTCATATTCTCCTCCCAGTTGTAACTGACTGAAATTGAAAGTGTTGGCTAGGAAAATCAGGGATCAAATTATACCATTTTGTTGAAATTAAAAGGAAAATAAAATAGAGAGACCTTATGGGTGCATAATATGAGACGAGTATTTATGAATCCTCCATGGCCATGGGATAACTGAAATGAATCATTATGGACTCTATATCAAGAACAAAATGGGAGGATTTTTTCCACCACCTATAGGTGGCTGCCGCGAATATATTTTCTTCTCCTATCAGAGTAAGGGAAAAAAAAGGGCAATCTATAAACAAATTTATATACAATCAACCATCACTTGTCAATGCTGAGTTCTTTTAACGCTTCTTCTTCTTCTTCTTCTTCTTCTCTCTCTCTCTCTCTCTCTCTCTCTCTCAATTTAACCTAGCAGAGGAATGGAACTGAGAAACATTCAACACAAGTGTGACTATGCTCCACGGTGTTCAGTAGGTTCTGCTGATGTATTTGATTGATTTGTGAGTGTTGAAACCTTCTTCTGCAATTCAAGATTTGACATTCGCTCGACCTCCAATGCTCGTTCAAGCTTTAAAAAATCAAAATTTGAGATTCTATTAGCCAAATGTTCTGCATACACCAAATAGTTAAACGAATAGACAATACCTTTGCTGCTCGGGTACTCCATTCTCCTAAAATAGCTCTTAGTCTTTCATTCTCTTCTACATACTGTTCAGTACCCCCAGAAATATAAAGAACATTAAAAAAAATCAACACAAGCTTAAAAGCATGTCAATCTTACTAGCTGGAGATGCTAAACATGATACAAATATATTGATATAATAAAGAGTTTCCAGGTCTTCAATAATTATAATACATATACATAATACTGACATGACATGGAGCTAACATGTTAGTACCTACCTGATTATTTGTAGCACGAACACTCTGAATCTCAGAGTCCCTCTCTGCTATCAAAGACCGAGCAAGCCTTAGCTCAGATTGCAGTTGATTCACCTACAATGTGAGTTCCTTTCAGTATCCAGTTTAATAACGCAGTAGATTGTTGTCAAATGCTATATTCAATTTCCTAAATAAAAGAATAGTGTGAATGGATGAACAAATTACGTCCCAGTGTCTAGGGGCAGAGAAAAAGTTTCAATTGTATTTAAGGTCATTGACTAATAAGTTTTAGTATGTATACTTCTGTTTCAAAGAACAGGATTTAACTACTGTTAACCAAAAAAGAAAGAATAAGTTTTGCTACTCATGGTGTTAGTTAACTTAACTCAAAAGTGAGATTACATCATTTGACACTAACAATTACATTAGCCCCAAAGACATTACCAAATACGTAGGGATTTCATCATGTCACTTCCTCCCACAAGAATATGGAGGTGAAGTTGTGAGTTCAAAACTCATAGATGTGTGTAACTTACCAAAATAAAAACAGGGATCCCATCTCAGTCATCTTTGGACTAGAAAGAAGAATGTATAAATCTCTATTTTTCTGCTGCAATGTTACCTCTCCAAGTGTCATTCTTTTGTTGTTTATATGATGCCATAGGTCATTGTATCTGAAGTAGAAAGGACTACCCATTCAACTACGAATTTGAAAACGTAAAACTTCTCCCTTATAATAAATGTTGATATGCCTGTGTACTTCACATAGTAATTGGCATAATCTACCTTTATTATATATCACAAAATAATGTGCCTTTCTTTTTTCCTCTTTTCTTTTTCCTGGATAGAAACAATAAATTCTTTCAAACACGCATCGCAAAATGTGAACACAATATTAGGCTTGTTACTTATCAAAAAACACAAGAGTACAAAATTAACACGCACATTATCTGTTTCATTTTCAAATAGATAGCAGCAGTAAACAGTGTTCATGCAATGTTAAAATCAAAAGCAACATGAGGGATTGACATTTGGAGAAGTGTAACATACTAACATGAACAAGTGAGGAAAATCAACCAGGTATTACCTCAGCAGTAAGTGTCCGTAATTCTTGATCACGAGCTGCTAACATGTGGGCGAGATCAACCTGTACATGGAGGCATTAGTAAATGATTTTCTGACTATTCCTCAACTAAGTAAAACTTAGGTACAATTCCTTAAGGCTTTGTTTGGTTTGAGGGAATAGGAGAGAAGGGAAGAGAAATGACTCATTGTCCTTTGTTTGGTTAGAAGGAAATAAAGGGGGAAAGGGGGAAGAAATGGATTCCATGGGCCCCACCAATTTTTTATTTTTTAGTTTCCCCTCAAATCTTTAAAATTACTCTATACCCTTGGAAAATTTTGAATTTTTTGTGAAATTACTTTTATGTCCTCATAATTAATTATTAATTTATAAGGATAAAATAGTAAAATGATCTTTTATTATTATTTTCTTATTCCCTCTCCTTATTCTCTTTTCTTCTCTTCCCCTTCCACCCTACCAAACATAGTGTTAAGTGTTGTATCTTAGATTCCCCAATTAAATTCGATCACATGATTATATTGACCAATGCAATACAAACAATGTTATGGACCACGTTGTTGAATTCAATTAGGGAACCTAAGGCACAACACCAAGGAAATTATATCTAAATTTTGTCCTTCTTAAAAACTTTTAGTGAAAAATTGAACATAGACGTACTGGATGGACTCCAAAAGAAATCATACGATTATTATTACATTTCACTTCAAATATTTCATCAAATCCTTCAATTAGATGTGACTATTTGCCATAACTTTTTGGCTCATGTAAAACTTTTTAAAACCCTACTTTTTCTAGGTAGCCCAGCCAATAAACCAATGAAATAAGCTCTCCCTAACAAGCATGAACTGGCCATCAGAATTCATGTCTTTTACAAAATGTTCTCTAATACACCACCTGTATCTTACAAGCCATTGCACATATGAATATGGAGTTAACAAGACTCCCATAATCACATCACATTCTTTTCAGAGTCTTCAAGGATCTAAAATTGACCATCACCATCTACTATCATGTGGATAGAACTTTCTTTGAGGAAACAAAGACATTCAGATTGCTCTTATTTGACAGAATAAGGGAAAATCATCTCCAGGATGACAAATACCTGGGGTGTGCTTCCATCATTAGACCGTTCATATTTACTTAAGCACTCTTGCAATCGCAGAATCTGCATGAGCACATTTTTCTCTGAAATTAGTAACAATATTGTACATACATATTTTGTTTGTGTGTGTTACTATGTGGAATCCATTATGCGGGAGCAGCTAATGCTGACATAATGAACTGTTGGATATGAAATGCAGTGCAATAGGGGCAACACCAATTGTAAATTTCAGATCATCATATACCTCCTCACTTAAGAAATGAAGGTTTTCACGCTGATATTGCAACAAAGCCATTTGCTCATCAGAGAGTCGACCGCCTTCATGATATCTGTTCCACCAAAATTTGCCATATGGCATCACATATTGCGTCATATATAATCCAACTAATAGATATGCATGAGTGTGAGTGTGGGAGTGTGTGTGTTGAATACAGATAGTGGAATAAAAAAATTAATAATAACTCCATGATTACCTCAAACCTTCCAAAGAACTTGATGGTTGAAGTGGAGAATATAATGACTTTAAAACATCAGGTTGAGAATTCAATGAATTGTATTGGTGTACATAACCTGCAAACACCAAAATACACATTGAAATGAGTTAAAGGAACCTATAACCTCTAATGCAAAATGAATTTAGAACTTCATATTTAGCAAAATAGAACATCACGATATGCAAAATTGTTTCATGACAAAAGCATAAGGGATAGCAGAAAAAACGAATCCTAATATTCTCTGAAGAAAATGCTTTTCTCTTGGACAAAACAGAAACCGCAGTTGGAATGAAACAAAACATAAATTAGGTCATGTTTATCTTTTTCTTTTTTTGTATGTGAACTCTAGTTCAAACAGTATCTCATCCCCTTGTTAGAGCAAGGTGAAGTGTGAGTTCAAAACTCATTGGGCGTGTGTGATTTTTTTACCTATTGGAGAGACCCAACAAAAAAAACGGCCAATCAAACCAACCAACCTTATTAGGTTATCTTGTATTGGTCTTAGTATAATATGGATATAGTACACAACCACTGAAAATTATGTACCTTTATTTATTAAGACAATTGGAAAGGCAACTAGGGCCTACAGGTTAGAGAAACTTTGAAATTATTATAAGCAGAAACATTGGGATTCAATAAATTCTTTCCAATAGCCATGCCTGTTGAATACAAATATTGAAACAATGAGTACCATTTTACCAACCCATAAACTTAACCACCTCCCCCCACCCCCCCAAACACACACACAAACCCCTTAATAAAGACAGGTTTCAATCACAAGTCTCTAGTATGTCAAATCCTTTAAATGTCAATAGGATGTAAGAACTCACCAATATAGACACTCATAAAAGATCCAGCACATATTGCTTCGATTACCATAATAATCCTGCAGATTTATGGGTAACCAAGTTTCGTCAGCAGCACATAGCTTGCCACAGTCACAATCAATATTTAATCATAAACTAAACAAGAATACAATTTGGAGAAGTAGCATTCACATTAAACATAAATAACTACAGGCTACCAACAGATAGGATGGTAAGTTGACAATAATCCATTGTGTCATGACATAACAATCAATATTTAAGTGTTAAAAATCAATAATGCAAAATTAGAAAGAGATAAATCTCAATATGTATTCAATACTTTATGGGTGTACCCAAAATTTGTCAATAACTTAATGTAAAAATTTTAACATATACTCATTGGTTACAAGTACTGGATATACCTTGAAGATTTACAAAAGTATGTTCATTTATTAATATATCCTCACCAGATCGTATTATATACTTTTCTAAAAATTGCCATACCAATGTATCTGTACTGTAAATCTACACTCATGCTTCCTACCATTAAAGTTCAAACCTATGAATAGTTCCTTAAGCTTTTTATAAACAAATTATACATATCTAGATCAGGATTCTGAACATTTATGGCAACAACAAAAAAGATTCTGGACAGTGAAAAAGTCTTTTTAGTCAAACGAAACTCCTTTAGGTTAATTCACTTACAATAGAGTTCAAAGTAAAAGATTGATCTCTTCCTTTGTTGATTCACTTCGTAGTTTGTATTATAATTTGAGAAAAAAAAAATCACATTCAAGATCATCTAAATTTAAGAGGTATTGTTTATAGTCCAAAGAAGAAAATTGTTGCAATTTTTTTTTGCCCTTTTATCTCAACTTTATTACATGAAGCAGTATATCTTGCAGATAAATGTTAATCAGCACCATTAGATAGTATGTGTACCTTAGTATTGTTGAGATGGAAAGAATATAGATGTGGGGTTTCCATACCATGATTAGTAGCATTGCAGCAGTTCCTACCATTGAACCAAAATATTTGAAACAAGTCCAATAAAACAAGAATAATTGCAAAGATAAAATCCCAACAACTATGATCTAGTTACATGAATCCTTGCTAAATAGAAAGGGGGGGGGGGGGGGTGTTGAGGACAGGAAAAAAAATTCATGCTTACATACCATATGCAGTGATGGCAAAAGGTAAGCGAACAATATGCTTCAATTTCTGGCTGAAACTATAATAACCCTACCAGACAAGAAAAATGTCACGATTTAAAAATAAAAAATAAAAATAAAAAATAACATATCAAAATATATGAATTAACATCCCAATACCATTCAACAAAATAGAATCATTATTGCATCTTAATAGCTAAATCCTCTAGTCTGGACAGTGCTTAGATTCATCCCCAGTACAGGGACTCATGGACTATTTCTATTGGTAAGTTATACATGCAAATGAGTATTAAACCCACGACCTCACCCTCTATCCCATTATTATGAGAGGAGGAAGTGACATTTGGACTAAGCTCATTAACTAGGGACTCATGGCCTTAAGAATAAACAAAACCAATATAATCCATGGTATCAATTCAAAAGGAAGTTCTATTCTCAATGGGGCAGTAAGTGAATGTCCAATAATTATTATGGGGTCCACAGGAAAACTCTTTTTTGCTGTTGGGATAGAGGTTGGCGTTGGTGCAGTAGTAAATTCCTTCCACCAAAAGCAACAAACTGTGGGTTCAAGCCTAGGAATCAGCCTCTCCGGGGAGAAAAAAATGGGGGTAAGGCAGTCCAATCACCTCTCCCAAACCCCGCAAAAAGTGAGAATATTATGCACCAGGTATAACCTTAAATCTTTAGGAACAGCTTTCCATGTCTACGCAGAATAAACTTCCACAAACCAGAAGGCCAGCAGAATTCTGTGTCTGTGTATTGAGGGTTGTGAGAAAGAGCATCTTCATCACATAGGTAGAGAGAGAGCAGAAAATAGACAGTTAACTATGTAACTGATATATATATTACCTGCAAGCGTATTTTATGGACTTGATAAACCAGATATTGTTGAAATATGCCTGCAACATTGAGATATCTTCGTTAGTGGATTGACTCCCTACATTGGCAGCATGCTTACTCTATTTGAGATAAGGTACAAACAACAGTAGAACTCAAAAAAGAACTAATTGTATACAACAAAGTTGGAGTGGAGGGCAATCAATCACCAAAAACCATACATACACAGATGTGTGATTGATAAGTTACATACACTCCGTGGGTCTTGAACTCAGTACCTGATTCTTTATCTCATTATTATAGAAGGATGATGAACCATTTGAGCTAGAACTCATTGACATCAAGCACCAAAAGAATAAAAGTAAAATTATCCAAGAACTACATGTTCTAGTATAATATTATATCATGTTCCCACGATTCAGTTTCACAAAATAACAGAATCTCAAAGACACGCTTAACCTTCAATGCGATAATTAAACAACAACAAAAAGCCTACATAAGTAGGTATGCTTTATGTATGGTGCATCTTCAAAGCCATGTAAGATTTCAATCAATACTATAAAAAATAAAAATGCAACAAAGTCATTACATACAAATGTAATTTCAGAGATAAGTAAGATTGTAAAATCAGATAAGATAAGAGCTACTGGATTCAAAAACCTGTGACTAGTAAAAGAGCAACATTGCAACTGCAAAGCAACGGCGCAATCAAGTATTGTATAGGATGAAAAATCCATGGAGCTCCCACGGCCAACACGACAAAAGCTGCCTAAAATCGACCCCACCCAACATTATTAGTCAGGTCAGCAAAAACATTACATAAACAATGCAATTAAAGCCAAAGTTTGTACTTGCCAAGCAAAAACAGTAGAAGACACTCCCAAATATGCTTCTGGACTTGCGGTCACCGAATAAAGGAGCCTCGTGAAGTATATCTAGAAACCTAAAATGACCACAAACCATTGAAATTGAAACCATCAGCATCAGCATCTGAATCTGAATCTGAATCTGAATCCACCATTGCAAAGTTTTTGACTAATTATCTAGGAAAAAACTTTCTTGACAGCCAAACGCAACTTAAGTCAGTGGTAATAAATTATGAATCTCGATAATCAATATGGATCACAACTCACAAGCTGCTTACAAGTCTATTATGAAACAACTGCAAGAGATATTTTCCGATTAAAAGAATTCTCGAGAACCAAACGGCAGCAAATTATAGTAGGAATGTTGCTAAAACGAAATGAAGTAGTTGGATTAAGGACAGAGAAGACTTACAGGGCGTTGTTTTGGTGTGATGTTGAGGGTAAAGAAGAAGCGTGTCTCTCTCTTTCTGTGGCCATGTCTATGTCTATGCGTATGTGAGTGAGATTTGAATCGATGTCATGCGCTCTGCGTCATTTCGGTTTTGAATTGTCAGAGAAAGACAGATCATGCGATCTTGCTCTTGTTCTTGTAAGCGACCGAAACCCCTTTTTATTATTTTATTATTATTATTATTATTTTATACGGTAAAGAAATTATAGTTTAACCTAATCTAATCTAAGTAAATATATATATATATAAGAAACTCCTTCGAAAATTTGAACATTGGTCCTTACTTTTTACATCTCACAAGCATTTATATATGTAGAGTGTCCATCACACCAAAGGTGTGTAGTGATATTATTATTATTATTGGGATGGTTATGTTTACTGATTAATGTCAGTCTTTTTTCTTTTTTTTTTTTTTTACAATTTAACACCATTTTGCTAATAATTTCATTAGTTAGCATATTTTCAAAACTATTTAGAAAATTTACATCTTACGTCTAACGGACTCGAGTTTGACGTGGGAAATCGAGTCTAACACACTCAATTTTTACATATCTTAGAGAAGAAGAATAAAGAAGAAAGTAGGAGAATAAGAAGAATAAAGAAGAAGAGACCCACAAACCCAACACAAGAACCTGAGTTTCAAACTCTCGAGATGCTAGTTTGCAAACTTGACAACTAACTAAATAGTTGCTAAAATATTGCTAAATGCCAAATTTCCCCTTGATGTTAGACTCTACAACTTTCTAAACCCTATTCACCCTATCAACCCAATCCAATCGAAGGAACTCCAGTCTCGAACAGTTTTGACTAGGTGGGTGATCGAGTGGGGGGTGGAGATGTGAGAGAGAGAGAGAGAGAGATTCAAACACAACCATTCTCTTATTATTATCACGCCTATGCCAATTGATTTCTTTTTTTTTCTTTTTAAAGATAATTTGATAGTTGAGAGTGTGAATATGAATATTGGACATTTCTGTTGAAAAAATCAAGAAGCGTTAATTGCTTTCAAACTCCCGGAAATAGATCCATTGTATTCACACCTCAAGTGGTGGTGGCTTCCACTTTCCCCTTCCTATTTTTATTTGAAAATTTTCTTTGTGATTGGCTTCCTCATATTATAGAACTACTTTACTCTAAAAGGTATAGTTTTGTTGGTTAAAATGAGTTTTGGTTAGGTTCATGGATGAAACTAATCTATTTGAAGAACAATTTTATGTATCCCTTAAATTTATGTTATTCACTATTAATGCAAATTACATCATGGAATTCATTATGGAGACATAGCTGGCCCAATAAATAGTGATTAATATTCAATTTAAGATAAACTCTTCACCATTATATGGAAATTAATGATTTCTCTCAGGAATGCTATTTGAAGAATATGGGCATGTTTGGTAGCTGTGCTCAAGTATTGGTTTTCAAAACGATGTGAAAACTGTGGTTTAAAAAGTATTGTGAAAACATGTATTTAAAGTACTCATAATGCAAAAAATTTGTTTGGTATCATATATCAAATAACATTTATTAAAATGTGAAAACAAAATTGTGTGTTTGGTATGTGTTTGTGTTTTTTTTTTTTTTTTTTTTTTTTTTAATGTGATGACTGTATAGTAAAAGCATACTATTTTATTTAAGAAGAGAGAAAATGAAAGAAAAAAAAGGAAGAGAGAAAGACATAAGGTCCGTTTGGATTGAGCTTATTTTTGCTGAAACTGAAAACTGAAACTGAAAACACTATAGTAAAATAATTTTTAAATGTGTAAATAATGTTGTGGGACCCATTTTTAATGAAAAAGTTGCTAAAAAGTGAAATTTGTGGGTCTATAAACAGTACACAGATGTACTATTTATGCACTGAAAGTCAACAAAACCGACTTTAAAAAAATAATAATAATAATAAAAAAGGGCTGAAACGCAGACGCACTACGTTTCAGCCCAATCCAAACGCTACCATAATGCGTGGAAGAGGTGGGACAGTGGGAGAAAAAGAAAGATAAAAAAGAAGGTTGAAGCATGTGAGAGAGAGTTTGGTCTTATCAAGTGGCCCCCACAATTTTCAATTTATTTACAAAAATGTGTTCAACAATGTTACTTAAAAACTAAAAACTGATATGGATTAGTTTTCAAAATAAATGTTTTAAATACCCTAGTTTGAGAATTGTAAATCAAACACTCTTGATAAAACATTCTTACTAAACATACTTTTTTTTTTTTTAATTAAAAATTATTGTTTGAAATTTGCTGCCAAATAGGCCCATATATTGTCTAATGACAACAGAGATTTGTGCCTTTAAGCCTTTTATCAATCATTTATTAACCCCAAATTTCCCAAAAAAGTATAGTGGGTGAAGCGTGGCTGTTTCAAGAAGCACATGCATGTGGCTTGAGTTATGGATTGCTTGAGAAAGACTTTAAATTGTTGCAAACTCAATCTTAGTTCTATTGACTTATCTTCTCTTATTAGTTATCCCTTGATTTTATTCGATTGTTATTTGAATAAAGCACGAATAGGATTGGTTTGTAACCCAATTTTGTTTCCACAAGATTGCCGTTTGTTTTAGGATATAATTAATCATTTTAGTGTGATAAGGAGTCTAACTTAGACCAGACTTTATCAAGTTTTCTTTTAATTAGGGGTGGCAAAAATTTCTCATTTCACTTGACTTGTCTTGTCTTGCTCTATCCCTGTGCATCTCAAAGAGGTGATGGGGGAAATGACCGGTTTTGCTCATCCCGCTAGTTCCTGAATGTGTGTGCAGTGTATATATATTTTATTTTATATATATATATATATATTAAATTATGTATATATAATTTAATTTTTGTTATATGTATATATATTATTTATATTTAATATATTTTTCGCACATTCATTATCATCACTCCGAAACACTTGTTTCACTTGTTGCTCTATTATTCTCAAAAAAATAAATATACCATAGAAAAAAGCTATCATGGGGTTTTCCCATTAGAATATTAGATCAAATTCGTTATTCTTGTGATTAAATAGATTCTTATGTGAAGTAAGTAACCAAGCTAGTGTGGCTCGCAATCTCCAATTGCACGTTCCTATAATTTGGATTAAAATGAAATAATTAGATGTATGGAAATAATCCATTTTATTGGTATCAGTATAGGTTAAAGAACATCATCAACTTGTCTAAGAATATGTTTGGAATGGAGGAAGATGAAAGGAGAGATGAGGAGAGTAAAGTGTACAATTGCCTGAAAAAATTCAATACATTTCAGTCACCTCCTTTCCTCTTCCCTCACCTTCCCCCTTCCATACATAAGGAAAGACTGAAGAATATATCTGTCTACCATTTTCCTATGTTGGTTGGGATTGTTTGGAGCCCAAAGAAGAACTTCCTCCATGTGTACCCTTAATTATAATATCAATTTCAATGTAACTATCCATGCTAAGAATATTTTATTTCAATGATATTGTTAGGTCTCTTTTATAAGAACTAGGGTTCAATTCCCTTCTTACCCGTTTGTGAATTTCCCCCCTCCCCCCACCGGAAAATAAAATTCCAACTATTCTTTATCCTTAATCTAGATCAAACGTTACCTATTCATGGATAGATCATGGATGATAGATAATCGGTGCATATCATTTGTAATTACAAAATGACCGATGTACAAATTTGAAGAGAATTGTCCATTGAGTGTGGATCTCATCTCATCTTCTTCTTTTATTTATTTATTTATTTTCTTTTGTGCGTTATATATATATATATATATATAGACACAATAGTGCATGTTGGACAACACCCATCGTGTTCAATATATATAAATAA
Source organism: Quercus lobata (assembly GCF_001633185.2). Taxonomy (NCBI): domain Eukaryota; kingdom Viridiplantae; phylum Streptophyta; class Magnoliopsida; order Fagales; family Fagaceae; genus Quercus; species Quercus lobata. The sequence continues at coordinate 788,746 of NC_044914.1, forward strand.
TCTGGTAAAAAGACATAGCATGTATCATAAAGCACTACACGAACAAGTTCAGGCTGCCCACCTTAGCCACAACCAGTCCATACGTTCTGATAGTTTTTCTGTCAAGATTCAATATAGTAATATTTGGTAGGGCCTGGATAAGCTGGAATGACAGCCCGCATGGGACATATATATATATATATATATATATATATATATATATGTATATGGTTATAAATATGCAATTTAAGAATAGTACCTTCTGAATTCTATGAAAATAATTAAAGAGGAAAGAGCGAGTAAGGGAAATAAAATGAATAGTTGATACCCTTTTTATATAATGGAAACAGATTTCACATATCACCCATACATAAAGAATATACACATGGTCATGTTGTGAAAGTTACAATCTTTTGGATCTTATTTTTACAAGTCTACATTATCATTAATTATTACACCATATATAACCCTTTAACCTTAGATGCGTACAACTGCAAGAAGAAGACAGATTCATACAATACTTGCATGATACAACATAATCCACCACCAAAAGAGACTACCATATCTTCTGAAACAGAGACTATCTATGCAACAACTGGGTATGATGCACAAGTTGCAATACCTGCAATTAGATGATCAATCAGTATTAGCATAAATAACACTGAAATGGACGATTAATTGCATCCAAATTCCAATCTCCAATTAATGGTGTATTCAGTGGTAAATCTAGACTTTAACCATTTGGGTACGGGGTACCAATTTCAAAATGACCCCAAAAGTTTAGCTAGTCTAAGCAAATAAGCACTAGTCCATGTATATATAGCTGGTTTACATTTATAACATGGGAACTTTTGAAATACAGAGACCACTGCGAACATTAGTGAGCCTTTTACTAAAACTCACACGCATGTTATTCATGTAAACCAGTCAAACATGTAGTATTATCAGTGGTCATAATCAATGGACCACAGCCTAAAGATCAAATAAGTTTCAATGATCTGATAAGATCATACATAACCTATGTGGTCCTGAACCTTTGCAATGGTCCATTCAGGCCCTAGGCTCTGGATCAGGTATGAAAGACCAGGTGGAATTTGCCTAAGGAAAAATCTTGAGGTATATATAGAGGCCCATGCAAATGGAGTTATATTGTTTTACACTAGGATCAGCTAGCGCAAAAACTTACCACACATGTTTTTCCCCATCTCCATCTTGAAGTAGCCTTTATCACCCCAGCTTTCTCCCCATGAATTCTTAATAAGCCAATATGGGACATCATCTTCAATTCCGTACCCAACTGCTAGAACAGCATGGTTCACATCCTGCCAAATAAATTTACAGCAGTGTTAAAAAGAAATGAATGCACCACGAATGTGTTAATGTTTGTGCATCTGTGTGGCTCGGAAATGCTACTACAATCCTAATCAGTGAATGATCATACACTCACTTGCATGCATACATAAAAGGCAAATGTTTAACATACACATATGCACATAAGAAGGAAAAAAAAAATTAAAAACTATAAAGGCAAATCTTGCATAAGGATGATCTTAACCAATAAATAAATGAAGTAACTTAAATTCTTTAAAGTTAACCACACACACACACACACACACACACACACACATATGTATATATTCTCTATCCTAAATCCTAATCAGAAAAACTTACCATGGGAGTGCTGCCACATGTCTCACTGGTGTAAACTCCTTTCTTGTAAAATCGGAAACCATTCACTACCTGAAATGCCACACTCACTGGTCTAACAAATGCAACTGCATGCTTTAGCTCATCTTCAGCACCCTGTGTTAGTCCACAGATATGTTAGAAAACCTCAAAACAATCAAAAATATATATATTAATCCACAGGCATATAAGAAAGTGAACAGATTCTCATAACAATTCTCCCCTAAGTTAACAGGAACATTTCATTTATTTACACATCAAGCGCAAGATGTGCATACAGAAAACATTAAAATGAAAAAAAAAAAGTGAAGACATTTGTCCATGATGATTACCAAGGTGATGTTAACAGAGTCAACGACTTGGACGCCAACATTTTCTGCTGAGAATTTGCATTCACCATCTTTTCCAACGTAAGGATATGCCTCCTCAGTGTCAAGGCCACCATTGTATTTGATGTACTCAAAGGCCTGGGAAGGCAACCCTCCACTGCAGCCAAAGTTATTGAAGGCTCTGGCGCAATCCACAAGCTGTTGCTCAGAGAGAGAGATTGCCTTTCCAAATGCCTGGGCATAGGCTGCCTCAAGAGCCCCAGTGGTGCTGCAATACACAAATATTGAAGGTTAGAACTTAGAAGCAGAGTGATTGGTATATTTTGTGAGCCTTATTTGAGTACATCGTATATTCGAATCTACCTGAATGTCCAGCAAGATCCACAATGGCCTTGATCCTTAACTGGGCTGACTATGCCTTCTACCCTCCAGTCTTTCTGCACATACAGATAATTATAATAAGGTTAAAATATTTCCCATTAACATAGTTTTATTTTATAATATAGTCACTTCCAGATAAGGCCTCCACTCTCCATAACTAAGAGCATAATAAATGAAATCTATAAAGAATTTTCCACAAGAACTACCAGTTCAGGAAGAGCAGCATCAGTAAGCTTGTGATTTCCCTTTAAAGTGGCAGAGCAGTTCTGTGCAGCTCCCAATCTGTGCCTTAAGAACTCTTCCCAAGTCCAATCAGCAAAGCCTGTTTGATCAAATTAAATACCATCAATTGGGTCCTAAATACTTTGGTAAATTAATGTAAGAAAATTATTTAATACCTCGAGAGCCATGTTATTACTTCCACAATTTTTATTTTTTTATTTTATATATACAAGATAGAAATTCTTCTCTAAACTAATCTTAAGTGTATACGTGTGTGAAGCTCCTTCCTAGATATTTGAATCCCAACTCTTACCCCACACACCCCACAAGTTCTTCTACTCGTGGAGTGATTATCGCGCCAAGAGAACGCGGTAGTATTACTACCGCAAATTTAATTAGTGAGATTATTGATCTGAAGTATAAGTTGAAAGACTAAACATCAATGCTAATTAATAATAATAAATAAATAAATAAAATTTCATTTGATTATATTTTTATATCAAGCCTAGTGGAAATTTAAATTTAAGAACTCCATAAATTCAATTGCTATGCGTGATTGAAAATATGATAATTAGTTACAATAATATTATATTATTGGCAAAAAAAATCGAGAATTCAAGCTAGTATTAGTATGTATATCAGATGATTAAAAAACATGAACTCTATAATTATTCTACCATAGTACAAATACATAGTTCAATTTTTTTTTTTTCTTTTAAAAAAAAAAATTTAAACAGGGCACAAATGATTTATCATATGAAACCAGTCAGTCTTTGATTTAGTCAGCAAGAATCTATAACAGAACATGATGAGCTTGACTTTTCGTTATATTGAGATAAGAAGCACCTCATATAGAGAAAATGACCTTAATATAAGTGAGTTAAGATGGTCACGTCACGTATGAGACAGACATAATAGTGGGTCCATAACACGGCTAAAATCTACCAAATCCAACGGCTGATAAAAAAAGAAAGAAAGAAAGGAAGAGGCTTACGATTAACGGCGAGTTTGTAAGATGAGGCCTTCCTGTTAGTGGATCTGATAAGTTTGAGGTTGTCAGAGAAAATCTGGAACCTTAGTTTGATCTCCTCCACGCTCTCGTACTCTTTCCCATACCTGCAACACTTTAATTAGCTCACACCTATGTATGAATAAATAGATAGTTAAGATGAGATTGATTTGATTTGATTTGATTACCGATGGGCAAAGCGGGCAAAGGAGAAAGCATGGCGGGTGTGGCCGATGAGTTGGATGAGCCGAGACTCGAAGTCGTCAGATACCAATCTGATTGGGTTTGAGTCATCGAAGGTTGATCCTGCGGCAGCGCAGCATAGGACTAATAGGATCGACCATACCAAGCTCACTCGCCCCATGTTTCCGAGAACTTTGGGAGGGTTTAGAGACACAGAGAATATGTTGTTGGGTGGGATAGTGCGTGTGAGTATGTATGAATATTAATAATTGGTCGGATGATGTATATGGACACAATGTGGAGGAAGTTACCAAGTTGGTCTCTACCACCTATTTTGTAGACTTTTATTACTTATTTGTTTTTTTTAGGATATTTTTATGGATACATCCAATAATTACGACCAATTAATAGTGATTTGAGAACATGACATTAATAGTGGGTTTAGATAAAAACTAATAATAAGTTGGACACATTAATAACTTGTAAAATTGTTATAAAATAGTTTTACTGTTTCAATGTTCTGAAAAAGACCTATATATAAATACAAATGTTTTCACAAAAGTAAATACAATATTTGGGTGACATGGGAGATGTCCATTCATTCATTATATGTATATCTAGGTAAAGTTGAGAGGAATTAATTTAAATTCTAAATTGGATAGCTAATTTTGAGTCGTGTGTGATGTATCCTATCTAAATTTTGAAATTTTTGTATATGCATTAACACCTAACACGGAAGTTAAGAAAACCACAATAATTGTGGTAAGCATGAAAACCAAAGAGATTTTTGTGGCAAGCTTGAAAACCAAAGAGACCTAATAATAACACTCATAATTCATTGAACTTGGATTCACATTTGTAGAAGGATCAAATGCACCATCTCATTGTCTTTAAAAATATATATATTGAAATCGAGGGAAGGAGAGAGATTCGTAAGGCATTGAGAGGAAGAAAGTCGTAGGCAAAGCAGAAATGAAGAGAATGATCTGCTTGAGTGTCAGTGGTGGCTTGAGGAGGTTGAGGCTGAGGTGGCATCTGTGATTGTGATGATACAAGGTGTGGCTATGACGGCTTTCTTGCGTGTTTCATATAATGTTATACTCTGAGTATGTATGTGCACAATGACCAAACCCTCTAATTGTTAAAAGTGTTTACCTTTGCTTTTAAAAGGCTAAAGCTAGCTTTGAAAATTACAAAAAATGAATCAAAGTTAATGTTTGTCATTGGGTGAGAGAGGGAGGTGGGAATGGAAGATGATAATGAAGGCTTTCAAAAATTAGAAATGAATCAAAGTCATCGTGTTTTTACCATTCGATGAAAGTGTAGTGAAAATGGAAGATGAGATTAAGATAATAAGTGTGTAAATATAGTCAGTGACTTTATGTTAGCCGTTGGATCATAATAAAGTGGGAATGGAGGGTTAAGATTAAGATAATAAGCGTGTAAATTTAAAGCTCTCTGGTTTGCTATTTTAGTTTTACATTTGTACTTTGTTTAGCCATTTGGAATATGTCTTTTATTTGATACGTTGATAAGTTTAATACTTGAATGTAAAACCTTAAAAAGAAGTTTCATTTATGTATATACTTTTTTTTTCGTTATTAAAAGGGATCATAGCAATGTGAAAGAAAATTTTGTAATTAGTCCTTTGGTGGTTCATTCTCAAGAATTGAAGTGGCAAAATTGTTATTACTTTATAAGTAATGTAGCATAGAATTTTGTGGCTGGAACTGATTCCATGTAATGGTTATTTCCAAGTATAATATACCTTACGGAACTTTTTTGGGGGGGGTGGGGGGGACAATTAGTGCCAAACATTTTTAAACCAAATGTAATACAAATGTTGTTTACTGCAACGTAATTTGATATTGCCTGGCATGGAGTAAGTATTTTTTAATTCCCCCATTATAAGAAAAACTAAATATATATAAACTTTGTGGTTGAATGAGTTTTCAAGATTTTTCTTTGAGAATGGTGGTTGTTTATGCGTGTGTGGATGTATTATATACCGTTTTACAACACTTAAGACTAATTTTATTGTGGGTCCCAGTTAGCTCACATTTTTAAACCAAATGTAATACAAATGTTGTTTATTGCAACGTAATTTGATATTGCCTAGCATGGAGTAAGTTTTTTTAATTCCCCCATTATAAGAAAAACTGAATATATATAAACTTTGTGGTTGAATGAGTTTTCAAGATTTTAATTTCTTTGAGAATGGTGGTTGTTTATGCGTGTGTGGATGTATTATATACCGTTTTACAACACTTAAGACTAATTTTATTGTGGGTTTCAGTTAGCTCAATTGGTAAAGTCTCTGATGGTTGTATAAGAGATTTGGAGTTCAATCCCCGCCTACACCAAAAACTTATTGGTGTCTTGGTTTGATGATAAAGAAATATCATCAGGATTGGACGCCATAAGTTGAAACTTTATCTCAAAAAAAGACTAATTTTATTAATATTTGTACCAAATAACCCATCCATCTACTTACAGCAAAAAACCAATTTTATTAATATTAGTACCAAGTAACCATTCATCTACTTACCGCAAAAAAATCAAGCAATAACTTTATTTTACCTAGATAAAACTACCTCATCATCATTATCGTTGAATGCTCCTGTGTGCATAAGAGTGTGCACAAGCAGGGTTTACTTGTTTATATAAGAGGAAGATAGAACATAGCTTCATAGTTCGGTTTTATAATTTTTCTAATTCCAAGGTCTAAAATATAGTAATTTTCCTTCTTTTGTCCATCATGTGACATTTGGTGATGGTGATGTAACAATTTTAAATTCCATCTACTAGTTGTATCCGCCAGTCGTTGGCTGTGCGGTTGGGAAATACACTTCACCCTTTTGAATACATATATGCAATGAATGGTGCTTGACATTATAAATAATCCAGTAAATAATATTTTCCTTTGAGGTAAAATCTCAATAAATAAATTAAGAACAATACATAGAATCATTTTGTAGAAAAAAAAGTAAAAAGGCTTTATAACTTAATACATATAGTTGTATTATATAGAGGACAGAATATGGTGGTTTTAATTTGGATTTGTCAAAACAATGCTTATTAAATAATTAAAAATAAATCGATAGAATTTTTTTGGAGACTAAAATATGATGGCAGTATATTTGTTAATGTAAAAAGATTAAAAAAATTCCTCAAAATTAATAAAACTGAGAAAATAGAAATATAAAAGCATGGACCGCATTGTGGTGGGTGAGATTAAGATATTCATTAAATTAAAGGAAGAAAAGACTTTTTTTTTTTTTCAAAAACAAAAATATAAAAAGCCTCGAATTAAAGCATATATGTAGGGTTGCGAAGCAACATATTTAATAATTATTTGAAGGTTGTTAACACTTTTATTATTATTATACAAGGGGTTGGAGAACGTTTAACAGATTAAATCAAATCCAAAGCACTAGAGTTCCATCTTATGACTATGAAATCAATTGATGCATACATCGGTGTTCACAAAATATTTGTCGCTACACTCACAACTTGTTCACCCACCTACGACTCTACCCGGTCGGTATGTCCATGATTTCAAAGATTCCACCTTTGTCTATGATTTGTTTTTAGATATTTCGAGCCGAAATATATTAAAAAAGTGCAATACTTATTAATAGTAATAAAAATAAATTAAATAATAAAAAAATTACATTTTTCAGTCAATACTAAACGTAACTTTTATTTATTTAATATATTAATAATCTTATTATTTTTATTTTTCTCAACAAGGCATACTCATCTCATATCATCACTATTCTGTCTCAATCTCCTTAAATTTTTTATTTTTTTCTTCACGTTAGATTCTATCAAAATTACTCTCTCAACTATTATAAACAAAATAGTCAAGCAGAATAAATAAATAAAAGTGACAACGTTGCTTGTGACTAGTATGCACTACCAGTGGGAAAATAACAGATGATATAATTGAAAGGTGGGACAGGGAGCTTGATGACGACGTTGGCCTTTAACTTTCGTTTCAGACAAACAAAAATTGCGCCAATAGTTTCAGGGCAGTACTCTATCCTTCAACGTGGAGTTCTGAAACTGGATTATTGGCAGCCACACGCAATTGACCAAATTTGCTAGATAAAAAATCTGGAGTTGGGGATGGCCCAATAAACTATTCATTTTCACATGACAAATTTTACTAATGAGGTAAAACAAATATTTTAATAATTAGTCTAAATTAAAACTAGTAATAACTTGTCATATAAAATTTGTTGTGAAATTGTTGTGGCTTAGTATTAATCATTTTGGAATTTAAGGTCTGTTTGGATATCGTTTATTTGCTAAAAACTGAAAACACTATAATAAAATATTTTTCTAAAGACAAAACACTATTCACAAATACTATTCACATGTTTTTATGCTTTGGCTGGTCCATAAATAGTGTCATGGGATCAGCCAAAAAAATGCAAATGCAGCTTAAACGCAGCTTCAGTGCTAGGCAAACACACACTTAGGTGGCGTTTGGGTATTGCGTTTCTTGCGTTGCGTTTTGTGCTTTTTTTTTTTTTTTTTTCCTGGATGCGTGTCTAGCATTGTTCATTATCCATGAACAGTGATTTTAGGCTTATGAACCGTGCCAAACGCGTGAACAATAATTTTTTAATTATTTTTTTATTATTTTCAGTTTTCATCAAAATAAACGGTATCCAAATGGATTCTTAGTCTAAGAAGGAAAAATAGGAGGTCTTTCTGAATGAAGAAAAAACAATAACAATTATTAACAAATACCAATACTTGGTAGACATTTTATATAGTATATATAAAAAAGAAGTATTGTCCAAGCAATACATAGACCAAACTATTCCACAGTCCACATTACGTAATTTGTTGAAACTCATGCGGTCTCAAACCAAAAAAGGTGAGACAAAAAAGAGAATTAATAAGGTGTATATGCTGGGGTTATCACCATAACCAAGTTAGCAAAAAATTACCGTATACTATACTTGTTTACCAATTCCTCGTAATCCAGAATAGGGGAAACATAAAATAAGCAGTTATTAGAGAATACCTACAGAATAGAAATAAGTAAAGTAGAGTTTGGTCATCAATGATAACATTCTGAATATCTCAGCCCATATTCTCTACATGATTGCTCATGGATGGTTATTCCCTAAGCCTAACCATCTTGAACGAAGTGGTATACCATGCATCAGATGCATGGTGTATTTACTCATCTTAAATCCAATTTACCTTAATGTCCCTAAGATAGACTAGATAATTTGAGGAATTGATTTCACTTCTTGTCTGAAAATGAGGGCATTCCAAGTGAGTTACATATTGTCCTAACATAGATGGCAAAAGTCAATTTCAAAGGTAAGTTAAGGGATATTGGAGGATTTTTAGATGTGTTAAATGATCAATGCTATTGTTCTCATTTGGGCCCATAACTGACATCACAATTTTTTTTTTTTTTACTACCATTAACAATTATGAAAAGTATGTCAATTTTTTTGTGTCTATAGACATTCTCCCGTTAAATTCTTATGACACCAATCGTACAAGGACCTGTGAAACAAATTAAGAAAAATTACATTTTAAACACTATAAGAGCTTGTTTGTTTAGGCGTTTAGAGAGCTCAAAATGGCAATTTAGCTAGCAAAACACAATTTCGATGATATGTTTGGCTAGGCGATATCTGCGGGATTGCCTTTTTAATTCCGCAAATTTTCGCGATTCAGAAAATGCAATTTTCCACTACTTTTACAGCATCGCGCAATTTGTAAGATTGCATTACTACTTATATTTTTTGCTGAAAACCTAAATTAGCCTCAACTTCACGCTTAATGACAAAATGCTAGGCTTTCCCTTCCCCATATATATGCAACTGAGCAAGAACAGAGAATAGAGAGCCAAATATCATGAAACTAATGAAGAGAACCAAGAATTGAGGATATATATATATATATATATATATATCTCTTTTGAAACTATATCCTTTTAATATCTTTCTCTTGATGATTTTTTTATTTTATTTTATTTTATAATTTGATAAACTTCTCTCCATGAATTTCAACAACGACAACATCATTATTGTTGTTATTATTAATGTTAAGCTTAATTACATATTTTCAATAATGATAATAAAAAACAATGATTACAGGAAAAAAAGACAAAATAACCTTAACAAAATCGTTAAGTCATTTTTTTGAATTTAAAATGGTATTTTCAAAATGCATGTTTTAAAAATGCACATTTTGAAATAGTTTTTCCAAACAGACCCTAAATTGAGTTAGAGAGTGTACAAATTAAACCCGGTAGGTTTAAAAGCAATCAATTAAATCATGAAGTTTAAAAGTAATAAATTAAACCTTAGAGTAATGTTACATGCACAAATTATTTTATAAAAAATTTACAAACTATTAGTGTAGCAATTATTATTGGTTCTTTTCTGAATCCACCATCAACATCATTTTTTTACTTATTAATAACCACCCACCATATCAATAGTTTGTAAAAAATTTTGTGGCTTTAACATTTTCCTAAACCTTATAGTTTCAAAAGTAACATTAATTTATAAAGTTGAAAAAAAGTAATATGATTTAATTGATTGCTTGGGGTAAAATACAAGCTCAAGTTTTAATTTGTTATTTTTTCTCATAAAAAAATTTGTTATTTTTCGAAATATTAGGGTTTATTTATTTATTTTTACTTTTAAAACTATATGATTTAATTTATTACTTTTTATAATTTTGTGGTCTAATTTTCTACTTTTAAAATTAGAGTAATTTTTAGGTACTCCTGGATTACGGAGAATGGTGTTCTCTCCTCTCACATTCATGGTGGGGTTTGCTCATTAAATTCATGGTGGGGTCCAACATGAATATGAGAGGAGAGAGCACCATTTCACTATACTCCAGGACTACATAAGAATTTTCCTTAAAATTATAGAGTTTAATTTTTTTGCACTCCTAAATTATAGGGTTTAAATGAAGTTTTCCTAAAAAATTGTTGGTCCCTTAGAAGATCTTTATTTATTTATTTATTTTTTATATTTATCACTTGACTAAATATGGAAAACAACCATTAAGAAGGCAAAGTCTTATGATATAAATGGGAATCTCTATTAAGCCATGTACACATTGGGACCATTGGAATATTCAAGATGGTCTACTCTTGTCATACATACATGTGGTGTTAAGCGAAATGAGATTGCAGATCTTTTAATTTTGTATCTTGTTTTGGTGGTTTCTGCATAATTATACATCGGCTATACATCTCACCAGGATGTATTCGTTTGTGGACAGCAAACTTTTGGAGATAACGAACTATAGACAAAAAGGGATTGGGGTCTTTATCATTATGATTCTGCTTGGATTAGTCTATGGCCCAAATATGTAGACAAAAAACCCAATGATCCTTTCTATAATGACCCTGAGGTTCAGCCCAAAGAACCAGGCTTATCTGTATGTATGGTCACGAACGTCCAAAGAAAAGAAATAAAAACACAACAGAGAAATATCGGCCCACTAATTCTTTTCAGGGAAAGTTTTCATTGTAGAGGCCTAAAATAATTTGTGGAGAATATTTAGGTTTTTTTTTTTTTTTTTTTTTTGATGAGTGGGTAAATAAAATTGAATAGGATTTGAGCGTGTGGTATGTGTGAAAAATTATTCCTCAACAACTGTCTACCATGTACACGACCTAATAATTAATTAAAATTAAGGACCAAATTTTTAATTGATTGCTCATGCGATTGACTGATTGCACGCTCAATTGTTCACATTCGTGGTTACTCTTCACATATTCAATACTTTGCTTTCGAGATTACCTTCGTTAACATATGGTTGCTACACTTTACATAAAGTATGTTTCCTTTGACATTGTCGAAATTATTACTTTGTTGGTTGTGTATTTTTCTTTTCATAATTTCTTAATAATTTCACTTATATATATATATATATATATATATTTTTTTTTTTAAATTTTAATAATCTCTTATTCTCTATGCCTTTGTCATGTCTCTTTTCCAGTTTATTTCCACGTCTCCTTTGATTCCCAAAAATTTTATCTCACTTCCACACCATCTCCCCTTTTAGAAGGTATCTTTCACTTGATGGAAATTATTACTTTGTAGAAGAAAAAGGTGAGTTGAAGGTTTGAGGTATCGGTTAGATGGAGCAACGTATGAGAAAAATGAGATATTAGAGGGATTAATTTTGGTTGTAAACTTGTAATGTACAATGCATGTGTAATTAAAAATTGTATAAGTATTTCAATTTGTATAAAGAATATATGCCAATAAATTTGATATACCTAATCACTAGCCTCAATCACCTGACAAATGATCCTTCTTCTTCTTTTTGGTAATTTGTACTTTATTATTTTAAGGTTTATGTAGTAAAATTCATTATATCTTAAATTTAATATTTTAAAGACCATATGACCATGGAAAGTTTGAGGCTGAATTCAAATAGAATTATATAAAAAAATCTCTAATATTGTGGGTAGTTTCGAAAAAAAGAGAACAGAAAAAGAAGAAGGAAAACAAGGAGAAAATTGGCAAATGCCCTTTTCACACAAACTTTCCAGCATTTTGTCAATTTTTCCAAACTAATTAGGAAAATGCTCCTGTTTTGAAACTCGATATTTGGACAATTAAGTTATAGCGAACTGAAAAATTAAAAAAAAAAAAAAAAATTTCTAGAACTCGAGTTCCATGTAAAGTACTCGAGTTCCATGTGAAGTACTCGAGTTTATGGAACTCAAGTTCCTTGAAAAAATTTAAATGGAACTCGAGTTCCATGAACTCAAGTACTTCACATGGAACTCAGTTTCAAAAAAAAAAAAAAAAAAAAAAATTCTCTATGTCCACATTCACTATAACTTGATATTCCGAAAATCGAGTATTACATTTGGAACTCAATTTTTAGAAAATTGAGTTTCAAAATAGGGGTATTTCCCTAATTAGTTTGGAAAAAAGTGACAAAATGTTGGAAAATTAGTGTGAAATGGGCATTTGCCAATTTTGGCCAGAAAAACAAACAACAACGTAGGATAGTTCTTATATATATATATAGCTCCCCAACTTTGGATTTCTTAAAATTTCTTGATAGTGATTAGATTTCAAATTCAAATATGTATCCCCCCTAAGCCATACATAGAGATTAGAATATGAAAAGAATTGAACTCGTTTGAAAAAGAAAAGAAAATTGTTAGAATTGCTCTTTAAATTTAAAGAGAAATAGAAATTGAACTTCAAATGAAAATGTGCCATAACTTTGTGAAATAATACTGGAGTAATAAAAAGATACATGAAACTGAAATAGAATGTGGAAACATAGGAATAGGAGTTTGAAGAAGATAGAGTACTGAGATATAATTTGAAGAAGATAAGACTAATTAAGCTCTTCGCAAGTACGTTGTGCAAGCTCAAATGCCCTTCTATTTTTTTTTTTTTTAAATGACAACTTTTTATTTATCATAATTCGGGATTGATGCATTTTTCTATCACCGAAATTTCTAGGAGTTTGATGAGATGTAGTACAAAATATAAACACATCAAGAAATGCATAAATCTAATTACACCTCTAGATATTTTTGTAATTGGAAAATACATTAAGCTTGAATTTTGATGAATGAAAATTTATGTCATTTAGGAAAAAAAATAGAAGAGTGTGTTTGAGTTTTGTTGTTGTTATTATTGTTTCTATTTTAGGAGGGACCATTGAGCTGAATGGCCTAGATGACCCTTTTATTTTTGAAATATCTGGGCTAACATTCAATTTTCAGGGACTAGAGCGTAATGTTTCTTTGCCCAAGTTAAAAATCTTATATATATAGTACTAGTCTTGTGCTTAGAGACTTTTCTATTTTTTTGAGTAAAGGTTAATAATTTGCATTTATTATTATTTAGAAATATATATTTTTATTTTTCAAATGAATAAAAATGATAAACTTTAAAGATAAACAGTAACTGTAATTTCTTTTTTGAACAGAAAAAAAATCCTAAATTTTAAGAGTTTTCTTTTTAAATTTAAAATAAAATTTGTTATTTGACATTTATGACCATATTATAAAAGTCTAATTGAAATAAGAGAATCATTTTATATATACTAGTTTCTGAGCACACGCGCATGAGACTCTTCTATTTTTTTTGGATAAAAGTTAATAATTTGCATTTATTATGATTTAGAAATATATATATATATATATATATATATATTTTATTTTTCAAACAAATAAAAAGAATACACTTTAGGAAAAGTAGTTTCTTTTTTGGAATATGAAGGAAAAAAAATTCTAAATTTTAGAAATTTTCTTTTTAAATTTAAAATGAAATTTGTTATTTGATATTTATGACCCTATTTCTAAATAAAATTACCCTTCATTAATTAGGGTATTTTTGAACCACATAAAAGTTTAGAAGGGAAGAAAATCCTAAATTTTAGAAATTTTCTTTTTGAATTCAAAATGAAATTTGTTATTTGATATTTATGATCATATTTTTAAATGAAATTACCTTTCATTAATGAAGGTATTTTTGAACCATATAGTTGAAGAAGGGAAATACTCTTATATATAGTATAGATATATATAAAATTTAATTTTTAAAATTTTTTAGAGGGTCATGAACCCATATATATGTTAGGACATATGTGAATCCTGTTAAGAACATATGTCATTTAGAATTGACTAATCCTTTTACAAAACGCATTTTACTTGTAATTGGGTAGATCTAGGATGTGTTTAATACTTTAAGAAATAAGAGTTTAAAGTCTAGTATTAAAGTCATGAAGATTGGATCAAGAAACAAGTGAAGAAAAGCTGTTCATTAAAGCTGGATAGATTCTCGACAACTACCGACAGATAATATCTATCAAAGTCTCGACAGATAGCTCGATAGTTGTATCTATTGAGAATTACAAAATTCAGATTTCTAGATCTAATTTTCGGCCCATGTTAACATGTGTGTAGGGTTATTTTTCTCACAACCTTAGACATATATAAGACTTATTTTAAAGGCCATTACATAAGAGAATACAAGGAGAACACATGCAAAAAGTGACCAAATGCCTTATTCTCTCTAAAACAAGCTATTGCGTCTTTGCACCTTAGGGTTTTGTAACCAAGTGTTTTTTGATCTTCATTGTTGATGAAGTAAAGAACTTTGTAGCCAACATCTTTCTCAAGTTGGTGTGTTAATCACGTATTGGGAGTCGTGCATCATTGGTTAGTCATGTACTGGGATCCGTGCAAAAAGGTGGCGTTCATATATTGAAGAGTTCAGAGGTTCTAAAACGGTAGAAGGTTTCTATTGTAAGTTCATTTACGGGGATTGTAAAGTCTAGGGACAAATGTTTTGTACTAGATCTAAAGTTTCTCTTTATTATAGTGGATTACTTTTCGTGAAGGTTTTCCCCCAAGTTCTTTACTGTGAAACTAGTTTGTTTCATTGGTTTTCCTAGGTTATTATATCTTGTATTATTTACTTTTCCGTTGTGCATGATATTGATGTTAGTTTGTTTTAACAAGATTTATTCATAATAAATTTAATTAACAACTTGGGTTTAAAACTTGTTAATTCTATCAATCGGGGTCTAAATTTCCCAACAATATATACATTCAATGAGTCTAGGCATCCTTGCCATACACGTGTTGGCTGTTTCGTTTGGTCCAACATCTGTGATTTTCTTGGAATTTCATAGTTTTTGGATTCAAATACAAATGGCATCAACTAGATAGGGTAGGTCTTTGTAGTCAATTAGCATACTCTTAACATTAATGGTGTTTAACCTTATTTGAGTGGTTGATGTGCTTCCTTATCAACTACTATACCGATGCGACACAAGCCAAGGAATTTGTTTTCTAGATTGGAAAGCCATGCATGTCTGTAACATGAGGCCTTGGTTTCATCTTAGATTACCTAGTTTACAGGGAACCAAGAATTAAATTTTGGAGTCTTGTTCAAATCATGTGTCCGCGTGTTTTTTCCCTTTCCCTTTTGGAAATTTTGTACGTTTCAAATACTAGTTAGGATCGATTAGCCATTTTTGCCATTTTGTTTTTTGAGAATGGCAAATGAATTCAATGATGATGCATGCAATTTCATTCTTATCGTCATTCTCCTGATCCGTATGTTGTAATTATTATTTTAGTACCATTCTCCTTCATTAATATATGGCTCGTGAAGAAATATATTGCAAGGATACTAGCCCAATCAGATGCGAGGCATCAAGAAATACTAGCCCAATCACCGGCTCAATCAGATGCGTTGCATAAAGAGCAACTAGAGAAAGAGCGAAGTGAGAGGAATGAAGAAATGCAACAAATGATTTTGCAAATGAGAGAAATGTTGGCTGAATTTAGCCCATATATGTGTTCTTCATGTCTTTCTTAGGTACCAAAAAATTTTTAATTTAAGGAAACTCAACTCATTGCAATGCGTTGGAAGGAAATTAGTTGTATTGTGTTCTTTTCTGGCTATTTTGTATGAACATTGTTATGTAATATTAATATGATGCCCTTAATATATTCATGATGACGATGATGATGATGTTGAGGATTGATGAGAACTCTCCGATTGCAAGAAGTATACATCAATGTATAAAGTAGGATAGTTAACTTAGTTCTTATATTTTTGGAATTTAGGAGTACTATTACTTAGTTATTGCTAAATGAATATTGTAGGATACCTAATGTGTTAATTTGAATGTAGAATGTATTATTTTGATATGTTGGTTTGTCTACTGATAAACAAGTTGATATATAGGTTGATAAATAGGTTGATCAAATAGGGAATTTGTGATTTGTTTAGGAAAAAAAAAAAAAAAAAAACCTATAACCGCATTTTTAAAAAGTGGCTATAGGTTTAGGACCTATAAAATGCAGCTATAGTAAAAAAAAAAAAAAAAAAAAGCCACATTTGTTAAATGTGGCTAATGTAAACTCTATAGCAGAGTTTGGAAAATACGTTTGAAAAAACGTGACTATACATCTAGCAGTTTATTGTCACAGTGCATTGACCATACTTAAAAATGTGACTATAGAAAATGCAACCATAGGCCACATTTTAGGAGCTATATACAGCCATGTTTTAAATACGTGGCTATAACTAACCCACGTTTTTAGTAGTGCAGTTTCTAACTTTATATATAAATTATGATCCCATCATTGCTTGCGGGAGCAAAGGAGTATATAGCCTGGTTGCATGTCTATCTCTCTCCCAAGCAAAGACCTCAGTTCAATCCGTGGTGCATCGATCCCTATAGCTTGGTCCAACAGTGTACTTTCACCGTATGCCTATCCCTTTAATTAGTGTTTTTATTTTATATATATACACACACTTACGTACGTATTGCGTTAAATGTGATGCAAAACGGTGTACGTGTGCCATGACGTCGACTTGAATTTTCACTGTAGTTTTGTAGTTTCAAGTTTGTTTAGAATCACAAAGATTGGGCCTCACGTTCTTCTGTGTACTCTATTCTATTGTCAGTTCTGTTTAATTTCTTTTCTCCTCCAACCTCCACTATCTCCTTTCGTTTTCGATCAAGTGTAAGATTTGGATGGTGCCAACGAAATTTATTATAACTAATCTCTAGTTTTTGTCAAATGTCGGCTTGTTTTTTAGCTGTTATAATGAAACTAATATACGCGGTTTAAAATTTCATTCATGCACATATATATTTCTTTGAAAAGTAAATTTCATGCATGCACATATATTTCTTTGACAAGTAAAACGAGAAAGAGAGAGATATCGTTTAGAAAAAAAAAGGGTTTGATTGGTTTATTAGACTTAGAAAAAAAAAAATAGTTGTACATTATAAAAACAATTTTTAAAAATTATACATATATATAGCACAAAATATATGTTAGTACATACTCAAACTTATTAACTTCATTCTTAATTTGGATTTACAGGCTTGGGCATGAAATTTTGGCAAGGAATATATATATTAACTAACAATTGGCAATGTTTATTACGTTCACATGATCGATAAATTAAGATAATCCAACTAATGTTCAGGAAAGGTCGACAATACGAACAATCTACATAGGATATATGTTCATACTTCATATATACAAAGGATTTAGGGTGGTCCACCATTTTTATACAATACTGACACGATTATCACTGACACGGCTTAGACTAGTTCCAAGGATTAATGACCTAAATGCCGCGTTGAGTGTTGTGTCATAAAAAAAAACAGGGTAATAGAGAAGATTGACCTTTTGAGCTTTGACCCAACAGAGTCTTACTGCGTTTTAAGTCTAAAACACACGCTAATAGAATGTTCCGTGTGTACCTAATATATTTTCTTGCCTTAACAAAATTTTATACCCTAAACTCACAAATTTTCCGTGTTTGGGGTCTACGTCGACGTGTATGTATGTATGAACATGAGTTGAGTACTGAGTGACGCCCAAGATGATCTTACAACTTACAAGGTGGAAATACGAGACCTTTGGTGGTTGAACTAAATTCATACATACCATATTTCTTCATAGACTTTGATTGTGTTCATATATCATATATCTATATTATTATTCTTAGCTATCAACTCCATCTCCTTTGATGAATTAATGAGCAAGCAACTAGTGGATAATATTAATCTATCAGCATATATGCCCATTAAAAAAATGTCTTTGATTCGATCTCAACCTAATTTATTTATTTATTTATTTTTTAAAATTCTAAGTTTTTTCCCTTCAATATTTTTTTTGTACAAGACCAAAGGATTATTTTTATCTTAGTATTCGGTAATCAATCGAAGAAAGCAAGGTGCACTGATAACATTAATCCTTCGAGAAGGAGAAGCTTTTAGAAGAAAGATTAAGTCAATGTGATCATTTGCAAATTTCAAGACATTATTTTTGAACCTTGGGGGGTTTGGTGGGATTCCAAAGAGAAGGTAAGGTAGTTGTAGTTGGATCGATTTGTTCATCCAAATTTCTTGACCTTTATCAACACATAATAGTAATTAATAATAAATTATAACCCAATAGCTTTGTTAAATAATGTGTATATATAATGTATGGACAATCAAGTAAAACACCCCACACACACACACAAAAGAAAAAAAAAAAGGAGGTTGAGAACAGGGTTGCAACTTACAAGACCATTTTATCAAAGATATTTTCTGTGTAGTCATAAATTTTCCATGAAATAGCAAAAATCAGATTAAGAAATTTTAGATTGTGATTGAAAGCTGTAGTCGCACCGTGTTACTTACCATAAGTTGTTAATGAAAATATGAGTAAATAGCAACCATGACACACATGAATGGTCACACTCTTTTGCAAGCTTAAAAAGGCAGCCTTTTATCCCGGAGATAGCAAGCACATTGGTATAAACCTATTGGCGCCCGAGATAGCAAGCACATTGGTATAAACCTATTGGCCATGAGTGTATTATATTACTAGCTTTTGTGGAAAGTATTATCTCACTAGCTTAGTTGTTGCCTAGTGGAGCATATAATATGGCCACCTTAATTAGTTCAAAACTGATCATAGAGTTTAAAACTTATGAAAAGTTTCACAAGTTAATAATGTTTGAAACATTATTCTATAATATTTTCACAACAAATTTTAAATAATAGATTGTTAACGACTATTACTGATGTATAAAAAAGTAATTTTATAATGAATTTAAATTAAAATCAACAATAACTTATCATTTAATATTTTTTGTAAAAATATTATCAAAGTTGCAATTTTTTATTATTATTTATTTATGAAAATTAAGTTTCACAATCCATTTGTTTTTGGTAAATTAAGCTTTCGCTATCTAATCCAGAGAGGATCCAGTTTTTCAAGTTGAAGTGTTCATTAGTATTAATATTTTTTTTTCTTGAAATGACACTTATGCCCATTAATTGACTTTCCATAGGAGACAACACGAAGAATGGTCCATTAAATACCTACTCCCTCCATTGATAAAAGTGCATTCGAGAGAGGGAGAGAGAGACCTCTTCATGAATCTTCATAATCAGGAGGGATTGGGATCATCCCGTGTAGAGAGGCAAAGAATCTTTCACACAATTCCAGTAATCCATCTTAATCTTATTTAAAATTCTGATAAGATCGATAATTATTGTTTTTTTTTTTTTTTTTTAATAATCCCTGCTAAGAGAAATCATTAATATACCTAAGACCACCATTAATGACACCTAACCTAACGCAAATTCCATGCAACGCAACCGACCTTATTCGATACAAACAACACAGAATAGAGACCAAATTCATTGCCAATAATTTTTTTTTAATTGATTTCATTAGATCTATTCCTATATTTCTTGTGTGAATTAAGAACAAGAATGAACAAGATGATCAAAGAAATATGTATGAGGATGACACCACAACCACTATGCCATGATGATATCTGAGGTCAACTGTACGTATTAGAATCACGAGCATCTGATCTGCCGAACAGGATAAGTACAAAGAACTAACGGTTGTGATTGGTTTATGTTTTTTAATCATACGTGGTATGGGGAGGTTGTTAATAATTTGGCAGATTATAATTACATTTGATTAAAGCTTCTAGAAGCCGAACAACATTGGAACCACACCAACCTTTCTTAGGTTTTACCCTTATTATTATTACTGAGTCTAAATCGCACGTTAACTAATTAATTAATTAATTGATTCATCCCCTCTGTCTAGCTCACTAGGGTAAAACCCACCGTCCATTAAGTGTGAAGTAGTCAAATAGCTGGGTTTTATCTTTATTCTCTCTTGGCAACTTTATTTTCTTCTTCTATGATTTTGTCTTCATGTTTGGCCGGGTTTTTGGTTTGATTTCAAACTTAATCACTATGGTAGGTTGTACTATCGTGAGTGTTGTTCTTTGGGTTATCAAATAAGAAATTTATAATTGAATCTCACTAATTAATGAAAAAATTAAAATAATATATTAATTTTATAGTAAAAAATAATCATCATGTAACTGTTACCATACGTTGAATCTTACTCATTCAACTTAACAAATGGTAAAAAAAAATCCTAATACACTTGAAACTTGTTTAATAATCTTATTAAAAAAAAGAAAAAAATAAAACGAGTCAATTTTGGGCTTGTCGCTTAGCATCACTAGAAAGAGAGATAAAAGTGAAACCATGATGAAATTATGATTTCATATAAAAAAAAAAAAACCGAAGTTTCTTCCTTCCTTCTATTTTTCTCACACGAATCATGCGAAAAGTCAAAGGAGGCTAGCCCTTGTCATTTTATCTTGAAACAACTGTGTAGACATTGGACTCATCACCAATTCTCCCAAAAAAGTAATCATAAATCACCTAAATCCGCGTATATAAATATTCTCAATAAGATTGAAGAATTCCATATTGTCCAAAAAGGAGGAGAAAAGTCAACAAGGTTGATAGTTGTGAAGCTCTATTCTCTCTCTGGCTGGTTTGGACTTTTTAAAGCAGTAGGTGAATTTGAATATTTGGCCATTTATCTATTTAGCCTCTCCCTCTCATAGTCTTTCAAACCATATATAGACCATTTCACCAATTCATCTCCTCTAAAAGTCTCATTCTTTTAATTTTTTTTTTGTTTCATACACATCTAGCTCCTTGCTTCATTCATTTCACAACTACAAGACAACTACATGCTTGTAGTTTTTGAATCTAAGAAACCAACACCAATATTGTTTATCAGCAAGAATGACTGTCAAGAAAATCACGTGGAGATCAATAATACCAACATGTTACAAGTCTGAAGTCCCCTCATCCAAGACCAAGAAAGTGTGCTCAAAGCAAAATTCATTTCAACGGATTTCACTCTCCGATTTGAGTAACCCGAATTCAATTTTTTCCGAGGACATCTCTATATCTCTTGCAGGGTCTAATGTGCATGCGTTTACGCTTATGGAGCTAAAGGTTATCACCCAGAATTTCTCTTCAACTAATTTTCTTGGTGAAGGTGGGTTCGGACCCGTGCACAAGGGTTTCATTGATGACAAACTTAGACCTGGTCTAATGGCTCAGCCCGTGGCTGTCAAGCTTTTGGACTTGGATGGCTTACAAGGCCATAGGGAGTGGTTGGTGAGTATTTTTGTACAACATTATCTAATTATGTACCTAAATTTCCTAATTTACATTTTTGCATTATGATCATGCAGATTTAAATGATTGCTGATTCTAGCTTTTCTTACCTTTTCTCCGACAGACAGAAGTTATTTTTCTGGGGCAGTTGAGGCATCCACACCTTGTGAAACTAATTGGATATTGTTGTGAAGAGGAACATAGACTACTCGTATATGAATATATGCCAAGAGGAAGCTTAGAGAATCACTTATTCAGAAGTATGCTGCTTTCTCATCTCTATATATAATTAAATTAATAACTTTTGATCCTTATACAATTACTTTATTCTTTTCCCTATCTGCATGGAAATTAATAGAAATATTAATTAATGTCTATCATTTGGTTTTGCAGGATATTCTGTATCACTTCCATGGTCAACAAGAATGAAAATTGCTCTTGGAGCTGCAAAGGGCCTTGGATTTCTTCATGAAGCGGAAAAACCTGTTATATATCGAGATTTTAAGGCTTCAAACATCTTGTTAGACTCAGTAAGCATCACTTTCTTTTTCTTTTTATTTTGTGATTTTTGTCTCTTGCACTTCCATGACATGGTTGTGTGGTAATATGAACTTATCTTATAAATCATTTTCTTTGCAGGATTACACAGCAAAACTCTCAGATTTTGGGCTTGCAAAAGATGGTCCTGAAGGAGATGATACACACGTTTCCACTCGTGTTATGGGCACCCAAGGCTATGCTGCTCCCGAATACATCATGACTGGTAATTAATTTATTAGACACTTTTAAAAATTTTTTCTTTTCCCCGGTAATTTAAATGCCAATTCAAATGTGAAGGCATAGTGACTATCGACTTGTTCCAATTACAACTTTAATACTCAACTTGCAAGATAATTAAGTTAAGTTATTTTGCTAAAAAAATAACTAATAAATTAATGTGATAATAAATATGATTGATGCCATTTTAACAACATAACAAATAATAAATGTTTAAACCACATTTTCATAATTTTTATAATTATTTTGATTTCAATTACATTTTCGTAAACATAAAAGTTTGTAATACTTATTACATAAATAGATAAAATGCCGAAAATTAATTAACATTTGTTTAATGTTCTTTTTCAGGTCACTTAACAGCAATGAGCGACGTCTATAGCTTTGGAGTAGTACTCTTAGAGCTTCTAACTGGAAGAAAGTCAGTAGACAAAAATCGTCCTAGCAGAGAGCAAAATCTAGTAGACTGGGCAAGGCCAATGTTAAATGATTCCCGGAAACTTGGCAGAATTATGGACCCAAGATTGGAAGGACAATACTCGGAAGCCGGGGCTCGAAAGGCGGCTGCATTGGCATATCAATGCCTAAGCCACAGACCAAAGCAAAGACCATCAATGAGTACTGTGGTTGAGACTTTGGAGCCCCTTAAGGATTATAATGAGATCCCCTTTGGCCCATTTGTGTACACGGTTCCGTCTGAAAATGGTTTAAATGAGGAACATGCTAAAGAATTGGAAGGACAAAAGGAATTGAAAAGAGAATCCCAAAAGAAAGAGAATGGGCACCATCATGGTCATAAGCGTCAACATAGATCATCAAAGTCACCGAAAATTCACTCACAAACCGATATGCGCCAAAATTGTAGAGATCATCAAGGGATGCACTCTCCTTTACACCATATGGGCAGGGCAGCATAGACCAATAGTAATGTAAAAATCATACTGTAAATGTAAATACAGGTTTGTTCAGGGTTTCCTTCATATTGCATAGTTTGTCACTTTATTTTTTTAGGCCAAGTGTAAGGATTTTTGTTTGGAAAGAAGAACTTTTCTTTAATTGATTTTTTTTTTTTTCAAATGTGTACAGGAAGTATTGTTTTTGAATTGTATGTGAAATGAAGCAGCGTTATAAATGTTTTTTTTTTTTTTTATTAAATAAAATATAATAGAGGAACTTTTGTTTTCAATTGCTTGTAGTGCAATGAAGCATTTATATTTATGGTTTTATTTATAAAGAAGGTGAAGACCATTCAAAACAAGCCCACTAGATATTTAGATATGTTTATCGAAAGCAGACTTTCAACATTGATACAGCTAGGCAGTTTGAATTTATGCAACGCGTATTCCTTGTTAGGTGATGAAGTGAAGTGCCACTAAGCAATTGCACTAATAATTATTATTCTTCTTAAGCAGCCCTTCTCATGGATTTATCGTAAAAAATAGATTTGAATTTGGCTTTTACTTTAAGTTTATTGTATTTTCATTAGATGAGACACAAATATGACACATACCTAATTAGTTATTAGAAAAGTAAACTTGATTCACTGTCCAAGACTTTTTATTTTTATTTTTTTATGTGAACAAATAAGACTTGTTTATATGATTAACGAGCGTAAGTGAATTATGAGAGACAATATCTCAACTGTAGACTTATTGGGCTATGGACATTTGATATTTTTAATGATTTTCTTTAGTGTTGTTCACTACACATTTGCTTTGTCAAATTGTCTATTAGAAGTCCAATCATATAAATTTCGCTATAGACTAGGCAATATCTTAGACCATGAGTTGTCAATCTAAAATCAACATAGCTTTTTTTTTTTTTTTTTTTTTTAATAAATAAATTAATTATATATATATTTTGCCAAATTGTGGAAACCACCTTTTGGGGTTTGGAATTGTTTGCAAATTGAGCCCAGATTTTTGCACCTCTAATATGGGCTGAACGGGGTCCACCTACTTCCGGTTCTGATCATCCTCTTACTCTCATTTCTTCATTTTTTTTTTTTTTTTAACTTCTGGGCTTGGGCTCGCAAAACTTTTTGTTTGGGCCTAGACGGTTAGTAACAATTTCTTGATCCATCCCCTTTATTTGTTCTTTGCTCCATTCTAGGATCTCGGATTTTCCTTCTTTCTTTTCCTCGAAAACATTTAAATAATACTCGTCTGTGTGGATCTTTTTTTTTTTGAGTTTAATATAATTTTGTAATTTTAATTTTATTTTATATATTGTTAGTAAGGTTACACAAGAAGAGATTTTTATAAAATTAAAATTTAAGATTTGAAATGGAGTAAACTACTAGGTTTAGTGTGTGCTAGTTTTTAGGAAAAAAAAGTATCAAAAGTATGTGAGATATGTTTAGATAGAAAGTGTGCTAATTTTTAGGAAAAAAGTTCTTTGATAATTTTTTTTTGTTGAATTACAATTTTAAGCCTATTTTTTATTTTTTAAGAATAAAAATTATCTAATTAGATTATATGTATTTTTGACATTTTTTTGAAGTCATAACTAATTTTTTAAATCATCTTAATATATAGAAACTAGTCGCTAACCCGTGCGATGCACGGGATAGTTTTTTAAAAACATATATATTTACTTTGCTTAGAGAAATAATCACTTGAAACCAGGGACGAACGCAGGATTTTAAGCCGGGGGGGGACGAACGCAGGATTTTAAGCCGGGGGGGGCTAGAGATAAGCAAAATTTTTTTTTTTCAAATACGCATCCATATAATATTAATAAATTATTAACCAAGACAAATACCCAAAAATCATTGTTTCTTAGTATATTAAGATACAATCTACTAACAAAAACAAAAGATGCGAAACACTATTGTTTCTTAATATATTAAGATACAATCTACTAACAAAAACAAAAGATGCGAAACACTATTGTTTCTTTATACAATCATCTATGAAAAGGGAACTCGACGCTCTTTCAAATCTTCAAAATCATCTACTATTGAATCCAAACTAAATGTCGAAGCTATATCCTTTTCAATGTATAACATCAAAGAGTCATTCAAAAAGTCATCTTCCATTTTGTTTCGTAGTTCAGTTTTGACAAGTTTCATAGCTGAAAATGCTCGCTCTGTAGTAGCAGTAGAAACTGGAAGAGTAAGCACAAGTATCACCATTCTATAAACAAGTTTATAGTGTTCTGAATTTCCAGTTCTCACTAACCATTGAGACAACTCAGATAAACTTTTCAATTTTTTGAACTCTGGATCTTGGACTACATTATGCTCAAAATGATAAAGCTCCTTCTCCAACACTTGTTTGTCATAATCTGTGAAATCTTGTGGATAGAAATTCTTTACCAACAAACAAAGATCACTAATTCTGAAAGATTTTAATGCCTCTCGAGGTTCTAAAGCTGAGCTAAGCCTAAGCAACTCCATTGCATCTTCATTAAACCGATAGTTTAGTTCCTGTAGTTGAGAATCTATTGTAGCATAAAAAATATTTACTCGATAATGATGCTCATTTGTAACGTTATCTGGTTGATTACGAGCTCGACCTCGCCTCGCAACATAACGAGCATTCATATCCAGGACATCAATGCGATGCTTCTCACAAAATGATATCACAGTGGTGAGTAAGCCATCCCATCCATCATCTCTAAATTTTTGGATAAGTGCTTTAGTAGATGAAACTAAATGCATAGCATTTAAAATGTCTTGAGATTGGCTTTGCAAAGCTTGACAAAGTTTATCAGTGATCTCCATAGTTTCCTTCTCAAGATGCAAGATGAAAACAAATTCAAAGGAAGTTAAACCTTCATAAGCTGACTCTCCTTCTGCCCGATTTTCTCCATCAATTGCACCATCGATTATATTTTGTAAAACTTCAACAGTTGAACTAAACATCCTTAATAAGCTAGAAACTGATCTAAAATGTGAACTCTAACGTGTTTCTCCAGGTCGTTGTAAAGTGCCAATTTGATTAAGTCCACTTCCAGTCTCAAGCTCTTCAAGATCAATCAAATGTGCTATTTCATTAGCATTGGCAACTTTCAATTGCTCATTGCGCTTGCATGAAGCACTAACAATTTTGATCAGAAAAAGCAAGGTAAGAAAAAAATGACTAGTGGGAACAACTTGTTTTGATGCTTTTACTAATGCCAATTGTAAGCGATGTGCAAAACAATGGATATAGTAAGCATATGGGCAATCATTCAAAATCAAAGCTTGTAATCCATTCCACATACCTCGCATGTTGCTTGCTCCATCATATCCTTGCCCTCGAATATTTTGTATATCTAAGCAATATTGAGATAACAAAGAATATATCCCCTTCTTTAGAGTCAAAGCTGCAGTGTCAACAACATGAATAAGCCCAAAAAAGCGTTCTTTCACAAAGCCTTCTGCATCAACATATCTAAACACCACAGCCATTTGCTCTTTCATGGACTCATCACGAGCTTCATCAACCATTATGCAAAACTTTGCATCACCAATTTCTTCCCGAATGGCCTTCTTCACTTTAGCTGAGAAAACATGTAGAATTTCCTTTTGAATCCTAGGTGATGTGTAGGTTGCATTTTTTGGAGCTTTTTCTATTATTTCAGCAACCTTCTCATTCCAAAAAGTCACAATACCCAATGATTCATGAAAGTTCCCACGATTTAATGAACTAAAACTTTCATCTCGACCTCTAAAAGCTATAGCTTGAAAGGCAAGATATCGCACAATAAAAATTGTGGCCTTCAATTGCAACCGATTATTTGCAATTTGTTCAGTAGTGAAATGATCAACTACTCTTTGCAAATGTTGCGATTGGTTCATCAAATCCTTACACATTTGCTCAGCAACTCTATGAGCTGAGTTAGGATCTTTTCCTATATGAACTTGAAAAGAACAATCTCTGCCCCCAACCTTTTTCCAATTTCTAAATCCACCAACAATAAATGCATTTTGTCCCACAACCACATTTGGATTATGAAAGACAAAGCAGGGTAGACAATAAGCTGCATCTGTTGTAGGAGAATATTCAAGCCATTTTGAATTATTTCTATACCAAGAAGCTTGAAAACTACGATTCTGCTTTCCACTTTTTTTGAATGTCTCTAGAGGAGGTTGGTGCGGACCTTTTTTAATGTAAGCCCGTCGAATTTCATCACGTTGATTTACATGATATTCCCATATTTGTTTGCGTGTTCCGGGATCATAATCCAAAGAATCAAGGTCAATTCTTTGAAATTGTGATTGAGAGATTGGAACATCCGCATTTTCCGGAATTGGAACATCCGCATTTTCCGGAATTGGAATAGCAACATTAGTTGTTGGCAATTCCACGTTGACTTCAGAAGAATTTGAAGTTGAACCTTTTCTTTTGAAAAAATCAAGCATTGTAGTTGATTTTTTCATGATCTACAAATAAAATAAAAATTATATAAGAATTACCGTTATTTTTTTTAAATTTGTGTGATAATTTCTTATATTATATGATTTATTTTTTTTCTTTTTGTCTTTTGTCTGCCTTTAATATCTTTGTGTTTAAACTGCCTTTATTTATGTCTCTGTGTTGTCTCTTCCTTTATTTATATCTTTTATGTTTTTTGTATCTTTGTATTGTTTCTTGTCTTCATCTTCCTAATTCTGACCCACTAATCCAAATATCTAATGAATCCCACTACAGACAGTCAAGCACTATTAACAAAAACTTTTCTTAACTTTACCCTTTTTTTTTTGTTTTTTTGTCTTCTCCCCTGTCGCTTGTCTTTGCCCAAACAGCAACTCCACACCACTTTTCCCTATTCCCTATTATTATGTCCAACTAATGTCCAACACTCCAACTACCAGTCAACAAAGCATCTGACTCTATCTATCATTCTATTTCTTTTATCTATATAATGCAAGGCATAATGCAAGGCAGCAAGAGCCACAAACACAGTCACAAAGCCAAAAACCCAAAAAAAAAAAAAACACACACACAGTTCAGTTCAGCCGCAGCACAACACAAGCACCAAATCACCAAATCAGTTATCAGTAAAAACTAAAAACACAAACAAGAAACACTCAAACACCACAAGCACAGCTGCACAGTTTCTTTGATTCTCAGAATCTCAGATCACAGATTCACAAGGTTTTGAAATTTGAAGGAAAAGATAAGAGTTAAAGATTAAATACCTGATTCTGTGAACTGTGATTCTGTGAAGGCTCGAAGCTGGGCTGGGCAGATCGGGAAACGGCAACCAGCGGCGGCAGCAGCAAGTGGATCTCGTCTCACGTGGCGGCGTGGGTCTGGCTTTCGCCGGCGGCGGCCGACGTGGGTCTCGCTCGAAGCAGCTGGGTTCGCAGTTCGCACTCAGGGACTCTCTCGCTCTCGTCTCGCTCTCTGTCTCTCTCCGTCACGGCGGTCACGGCGACTGGGCGACACCGCTGCCTCTCTGTCTCTCTCCGTCTCGCACTCTCGCTCGTGGCTCTCGCCTCTGGGTCTCCAAACTTTCCTTTCTTTTTTTTTTTTTCTTTTTTTTCCTTTGGTTTTTGCTTTGGTTTTTGCTTTCTCCGTTGGTTTTGGACTGCTGAGGCTGAGATTTTTTCTCTTTTTTTTTTTTTTTTTTTTTTTTTTTGGTTGTGGATTGACATGGGTTATGGCCTTAAGGCTTATGGGCTCTACTCTGCTCTGAGCTGGCCGGATAATGGGCTAGGGGAAGGGGGGGTTCATGCCGGATGATGGGCTAGGGGAAGGGGGGCCGGAGCAAAAATGTCAGGGGGGCCAAGCCCCTATTTTTTTATTTTGGAAAAATTTTACTTACTAAAAATTTTTTTTTTTGGGCCCAGGGGGGGCTCGGGCCCCCTTTGCCTTGTACCTGGGTCCGTCCCTGCTTGAAACAAATAAGAATTCACCTCTACTTACTATGGCTCAAAACATACTATGTAAGTATAATTTTATTTGAAATGTAATCAAACATTAAAGGAAAATAAACAATTGTATACCAATTATTGCAAAATATCTAGATGCACAAAAAATATATAATAAATGAATGCTTAGGCAAATATTCCATTTAATATTTTTTGTTTATTCATCTTTTGACTTATTTAAAAAATATATTCCTTATACTTTGTAATCTAGAAGAGTAGATGATACAAATATTCTACATGAGCACAATATAAAGGAAGAAACTCATAACAAACTTTAGGGATAATATAAAGGAAGAAACTCATAACAAACTTTAGGGATAATAATTTAATAATTTAACTATTTTTAGAGATAATTTTATAACTGAATTACATACAAATAAGTTATAAACACTCCCTCTCTCTAAAACTTTATAAAAACTACCATTCAAGCATAAGTAAATAAAGATACAACAACAACCAAAATAGCTTTGACATAAATATTTTGAAATTCCCAAGGTCTTTATACACAAAGGCAAAACAAATCTCTAGTGTACAACTCCTAATTTCCACTTGAAAATTTTATCTGCAAAATAAGAGAATTCATACCTAAAAAATAATTCATTTAGAAGGAAATAAAAGGAATCAATATATATTTTCTACTATTAATGGAGGCTTGCAATTAGTATGCACTTCCCTCCCTTTACCACTCATTTGAAACAATGGGAAGAATATTTTACATAAATCCATTAACTGCTTATACTCAGGAGATAAAGCAATTATGAAAGATACCATTTATTTCAACCAAAAAAAGAATAATCATAATGAATCGAAAAGAGTACTATATGGATGGCTTAGGGATGATGATCCAATATGTTTTGAAAATATTGAACATCAATGCAAGAACCTATACGCGACTTTTATTAAACATTACATTTATCACGAATTCTATCCAACACATGCTAGAAACTTTTAATTCAAAAACTTTTCATAACTAAAGAAAATCAAATATGACTACAAACGATGTGAAAAAAAAATTTAAAACATTATTAGCAAAATATATTAAAAAACAAACATAGACCAAATACAATAGAAACTAATAAGGAACTTCATTAGCACAACTTTCCAATCAAAGCACAAAAGCGTATGAAAATAAAGAAAATGCTAAATGTACTACTAATTTTACAACAAAAGGCTTAGACAACTTACTTCAATGAACAATTGAAGGAGTGACATTTCATAACTTTGTACAAATGAGCCATTCTATCCACTACAATGACAACTTCAAATTCTAAAACATCATCCAAGATGTTGGATTTGTGAATGTAGTATTATACAAAATATGAATGATTCCAATTCATGGGCAACTAAAAAGGCCTAATAGATGCGTCTAATGAGGGAAACATGAAAAGAACTTGCCTTAGTCAAATGAGTTCGATGTTGTTCTAGACAAAGAAAATTTCAAAGGATGTTACAAACACCAAGAAATTGCACATTGGAGATGGTGAATTTTTAAAAAATAATGTATGATATAGGTGGAACATTTTGAACAATGAATTTCATGATTTTACCTTCTCATATACTTTGTTCAGCGAAAAAAATTATTGCTCTACATGCATAGGAGGGATGTGGTGTTTTCCTTCATTGGTAAAGGAACAATGTTAGCACTGAATCACCTAGATCTGGAAAGAGCAATCTTTAAGTTGCAGAGTCCCACTCCATGGTCAGAAACTCTGTGCATAAACCCGCTATTGGATATAACTATCAAACTAATGGTTAAAAATGCCTATCAAACTAATGATCAAATAGAGACAAATAGAAATGTATATCATTAGTTAATATAAAGGCATAATACATAAGCTAAGACATAGGTAGTAGGAACATTAAAAAATCTTATCAGATTAATATGAAATTGAAGTATTCTAAACATAATATACAAAGTTTTAGAAAAATGATTTGGCAATTAAAATTTTCTCCTATCTTAAAGCCAAAAACAGTTCCAATTATAAGATATCACATTAAGGAATCATGGATTAAAAGAAAAGATACCAAGTGTCAGATTAATTTGAAGATAACTATTATGAAAATAAAAAATAAAAACAAAAAACAAAAGAGTCAGCAGTGAAGTTGGATAAAGAAAATTAAGGGCCCGTTTGGTAGAGGAGTTTGGATAGTGTTGTTTGTAGTTTTTTGAAATATGTGTGGGTAAAAATTTGTGTGAAAATGTGTGTAATGCTGTTTAAAAGCTGAAAATATATTGTTTAACAACTCTACCAAATAGGGCCTAAACATCTTAGACTTCTAAAGTGATCAAGTAGAGGAGGCAACCAATTCATATTCATTTGTAGGCCCAAAATGTCCTAACTATAAATGAAGCAAGGAGAAGGTGACTGTTGCTACCATTTTGAAATAAAAAAGGTAATAATTTCAGTTGCTCAAGTCTTTGCAAACAATTTGTAATTCTCATGCCTATAGTGGTTCTTTTTTAAGAGAACCATCTATAGCTCACAATATCAATGGAATAAGAATAACAAATTCTAAAAAAATATAAATTATGCTGTAAACAAAGAAGGCACCAGATTACCAATCAAAGTAAGTATTGGCTTTGCAATGCCCCAATTTATACTATCTTCCCTTTGCCCTGCTCTTCTTCATTTATTGGCCAACAATCTCTTCTTTTTTTCTTTTTTTTTCTATATCAATTAACACATGTCAGAACAAAGAAAAAACAACAAAATTGAATTTTATGTGATATCCCAAAACATTAATAATGAAACCCAAACAAATCCAAATATTTTATTAATAGTGAAACTAAAACAAACCCAAATATTTAATTAGACTGTAAAAAGGGGAAACTCAATACAGATCAAACCAAAAAAATCCATCTTTGTTTCTCATAAAAGACCTTAAAACACAACAAATTTTTCCAACATACTCAAAATATGTCTTTACCTGCACATCACAGGGTCCAATTGTATCCTTATGGCCTACAAAATCTTGGTGAGTAATGCCTCCCTAAAATCCAAAAAACCCCATTTTAATTTCTT
Organism: Quercus lobata; assembly: GCF_001633185.2. Taxonomy (NCBI): domain Eukaryota; kingdom Viridiplantae; phylum Streptophyta; class Magnoliopsida; order Fagales; family Fagaceae; genus Quercus; species Quercus lobata. The sequence goes on from NC_044914.1 coordinate 821,224, forward strand.
TACAATTAAACCTGATAATAATCAAGTAATTGAATAGCTTTGTGACAAAGTGTACCTGTAACATGTATGTGACAGTCAAAGAACCTGGAAAAACAGAATAGATATCACAATATAAACTGTCTGCTATACAAAACATATGTACGCACATTTATGTTACCAATATCAACATGTAATACAAAGTTTAAAGAAAATCAAACCAACCCATCAAAAAAAAGTAAATAATTGCTATGTTACAGTTTATAATCCAACCTAGATTGATTCTGATGTGGGGTTAATTCTGATGCCAAAACCCATATCCCAAGCCACATAAGCAGCTTGCCCTTCCCCCTTTTATTATTTCAATTTTGTAGTAAAATTTGATACATTGAAAGGAACCAAAATTGAGGGAGAACCTATATTAGGGTTTTGAGTATTGATAAAAATCAATTCTAAATCAAAACAAAATCTGAACCAATTTCTTAAATCAAAACCAAAACAAATAGCCGAACCTAAATCCTATTAAAGATTTTACCTATAGCCGTTCCAGCAGTCTGATGTTGGTTGGTTGTGAGGCGAAGCATTTGTGGCATAGTTGAATTCGGTTACTGTCGCAGAGGAAGAGAGCATTTGTGGCGTAGTTGAATTCGGTTATCGTCGCAGGGGAAGAGAGAAAGATCTGCGACTGGCTTCTCTGTTTTTGGGTTCCTGCGTATGGGTCCTGCAGTGTTTGAAGGAGAGACAGAGATAGAAATAGGTTTTAGCAGGTTTGTTTTGGGGAGAAATAGTTTTGCGTTTGAAGGAGAGACAGAGATAGAAATAGGTTTTATCGGGTTGGTTTTGGGGAGGAATAGTTATTGGCTAGAAATAATTATGGTCTTTAGGGTTTTATTTATTTTTTAATAGTTTTATTTTTTTAAATGATGTGGAAATTTTTTTAATAATTTTATTTTTTTTAAATAATGAATAATGCTGATGTGGAAAAATGTGGAAGCTTCAAAAGCTTCGGTTTTATATATATATATATAGATAAACAAGCTAATATTTATTTTCAATCCTTCATAAATATCCATAATTCCATTCCAAATATACTCTCGCAATTCCCAAGTTCCCAAAACAAGAAAAAAAAATTGTAATCTCCTATCAGAGAAATATTGTAATCATTTGAGAAATTCCAAAAGAGGTTATGACCAATTCATTACTCAAACTTGTTGCTCCTGGTACATCTATGGTTCTATTATTTGGGAGGGAAATGGAAATACAAAACTCACAAAAATGTAAAATAGATAACGCTGTCGCTGTAGCTCCATATCAACAAAAATGCTCCCACATCTGGTTATCCATTCTTCTTGCAAATTACACAACTTGCTACAGTATTATGTAAAAATACACTAGACTGTATCTTATGCAACCAAAAAAGAAAAATTGCTACCACACAGGGTGTGGCTTGATGGTAAAAGTTATTGTCCTAGCACTGGCCTAACACCCAAAGAAGAGGGGTTCGAGCAAAAGCTCTAGCAAAACCAATGTGATACACATGCTGTCACGTGACGTAGGGTCGATGAGTCCACATTGGAGAGACCCCTTTTTTATTTAGCAAATATATATATATTGCTATTTTTTATTCCCACTTTGCCTCTCTCTCCTCTCTAGACCACCAAGTTGTTGCTGCCAATAACCATTTTGACGGTCATCACTAGCCATCGTTGTTGGAAGAGGGGAAAAAAAAATTCATAGATCTGTGGTTTGTGCGATCTAATTTGGGTGGCAAATGACGATTTCATTTTGGGTGGCAACTTCGATGTGGGTTCAGTGGGTACTTCATTTGGGCAGCGGCGATGTTTCTTTTTTTGGGCATTGTCAACAAAGATGAATGGTTTGGGTTTGAGTTTGCTTTGGATTTTTGGGTTTGTTCTTAAACTTAGCAATGTGTGGCGGCTTGGGGTTTATGTTTGTGTTATGATATGGAGGGGTTTGTGGTGACGATTAATTTGTGGGCTTGTGGTGGCAGGGGTTGGTTGAGTGATTTGTCGAGTTTTTTGGGTTCAGTTGTTGGTCTATGCAAATATATTATTTATTTTTAATGTGTTTATTGCAAAATAAAGAATAGATCTGTAAAAATAGTTATGTAATAGAATTCACATCAATGTAGCTATTCAATATTTTAACAAATGTATAGCTAAATATTTTAAAAAATAAACCCATGCATTAGTCGAGTCAAACTAGTTCAGTATACTTAGCTAGGAACAGTGCCTCGCCCCTCGTGGCGAGAGATTTTCCTCGCCAAAGCCAAATTTTTGTTTTTTAAATTATTTTTCTGCTTCAATTCTCTCTCTCTCTCTCCTCTGTCTTCTCTCTTGGTTTGTCCTCTTTCTCTCTCTCGTTTCTCCTCTCTCAAGCCACGAATTAGAGTAGATTCCTTGGTGGTCTGGAGATCGGAGTAGGGCCAGTTAAAGGATACCAGACCAGAGTTGAACTTTACATCAGTGATTCATTAAGGCTATGAGAGAGAGAGAGAGAGAGAGAGAGAGATTTGCAAACTAAGTGGAGGAAGACATTGTGTCTAAGAGTGAGTTTGGTTCAGCTTTTTGAAAAAGTTAAGTTTTCAAAAAGTGCATAATCTAAAAGTGTTTTTTCAAAAAACTAAGTGTTTAGTAAAAGTTGTTAAAGAGTACTTTTTGAAAAAGTTGAGTATATGGCTAACATTTATAAAAGTGGCAGTTTGAGGGGTAAATTACAAAAAAGAACAATGTATATATAAGAGAGTTTATTTCATACCTAAATCAATATTATGAAATTATTTTTTTCTCAGCAATATTAGCTAATAATAACTTACCACTTAAAATTTATTGTGATAATTTATACTAATTTTAATTTGAACGTACCATTACAATTATTTTTTTCTCTTTCTAAACAAATTATTTTTTTCTCACCAATATTAACTAATAATAACCTACCACTTAAAATTTATTGTGATAATTTATATTGATTTTGATTTGAACGTACCAATACAACTATTTTTTCTCTTTCTAAACAAATTATTTTTTTCTCACCAATATTAATTAATAATAACCTACCACTTAATATTTATTGTGAAAGTATTGTGAAAATATTGTGACAGTATTTCTCAATTTTAATTTCTTATTCTTTATTTTATATTTCCCTTATTTTATTTTATTTTTTTATCCATATTTCCTTCTTCTTTTTTCCCCTCTTTTTTTCTCCTCCACACATGTACCCTTAATTTTTTTCTTTATTTCCTTCTTTCCTATTTTTCCTATTTTTCCCTACCATTTCCTCCACACACGTGCCCTTACTTTTTTTCTTTATTTCCTTTTTTCGTCTTTTTCCTTACCACTTCACCCTCCAGAACGTTCCACATAGTCTCCGCCCCTCTCTCATCCCTCAAAGTCTCTGCATCTCTTTTTTTTTTGATAGTTCGAAAGCTATAAGGAAGAGAGAAGATGATGATGATGATGAAGAAGAAGATGAAGGATTGAAACATAAGGAAATCCCTCATTTCTCTCCTTAATTCTCAAATCTCTTAAGTCTCTGCTACCATTGAGTTTGTATTTGATTTTGATTTTGGGTTTGGGTTATGGGTTTTTAGGTAATGGTTTAATTTTGAGTTGATTTTCTGTGGATTTTGGGTTTGATTTTGAGTTGATTTTGTTTTGGGTTGATTTTGAGTTGGGTTTGGGATGGGTTTTCCAATGGGGTTTGAGTTAATTTTAAGTTGTTTTGTACTTTTGTGTTGATTTTGAGTTATTTTTGGTTTGATTTTGTTGATTTTGTGTTTGGATTATCAAATGTTGAAATGGGTTGTGGTGGTAGACCGGTGATAGTTGGGTGGTGTTGTGTTTGTAGTGGCATAGAGAGGGCAGAGCATAGAGAAGAGATGAGAGTCGTGAGTGAGCTTCAGGGCAAAGGGCAGAGCAGAGAGATGAGATGAGATGAATGAGGAATAGGCGTGAGAACTGAGGACATGAGCATGATTTATTGAAGGGTAATTTGGTAATTTCCCGAAGAGTCCAACGGATAGTTGATCAACGCGCATGGACTTTTTCTAAAATGGACCTCTAGAGCTCCTTTATGGCGCATTCTCAGCCTTGGCCCAAAACGCAACTTTTTTCAAAAATTTGCATTTTATACCTAACCAAACGGGTTTTGTGGTTCAGCTTTCTTCAAAATGGGCTTTTTGGGTTGAAAACGTTGAAACAAACAGGCACTAATTAGAAAACTTAAAAAGGTGGGCTGGGACTCAAGAGTTTGGGCACGTGAAAATAAAAACAGGGCGCCTTTTCTTTGGACTTATCACTTGATTATTTTTTCTAATACTTAATGCATTTTTATCAAGCAAATCCTCGTGTCACTACCTCAGCTACAAATTCTCATAATTTTTTTTTTCCTTCTTGTATACAATGGTGTAGTGGTGGTAGTGTCCTGACGTGGTGGTTGTGTTTGAATTTAATCTTGGGTTTTGTTGTTTTTGGTGGTGGTGTGTGGTGATGGCTGGTTGTGGTGCGATGGTGGTTGTATATATTGAGAGGAAAGAAAGGAGTGAGGAGAGAGAAAAAATAAATATTTAAATTAGGTAAGAAACAAAGTATTGAGTTAGATGTGTATGCATAAAAAACATAGACAATTAAACTATTAGAAAGATGCTACGTCCACAATATTTTTACAACAAATCATAGGTGGTTAATTGTTATTGATTCAAATTTGAACCTATCACTAAGATTACTTTTTTGCCCCAACAATAATAACAAGTCACAACTTGCCACTTTATATTTGTTGTAAATATGTTGTGAAAATATTATGGACGTATCATTTCTCAAACTATTAAAAGTAGAAGTTTTTAGGCTAATTTAGCTAAAAATCTGAGGAGGTTGATATGAATGCTCTAATATAGATAAAGTGACTTTTTTGGTGAGACAAATTTTGTTGATTACTTTCAATTACAACACCATTCTCTATTTGCTTGTTTAATCCAACAGCAGCTACTAATAAGATATATATATATATATATATAGTTTAAATTATATATTATATTATTTAAATTTAATTCCCATTTTTGTAAGGTTTGAAAGAGATAATTGGGAGACAACTTTATTTCCATTTTGTTTGAGAAACTGATTCCCATTGTAACACCCTATAATTTTATTACTAATTTCTTTCTTATACATAAATTAAAAATGAGGCCCACAAGTAAATGGATTTAATTGATTTGGGCCTAAAATAATTAAATCAGATAATTATTATGGTATAAGAGGCCTAAGTGAGATGGCATAAGTGTATATATATATATATATATATGGGCTTTAATAAGTTTTAAAAACCTTAGCTTTTTTCCTCTTAAGCTACATGTGTATATATATAAGAGGGTTCCTTTTGTTTCAACCGCAACACACAATTGAGCTTTTCTTTTCTTCTCTGCAGCTGTACGTGAAAACTGTAGGTATGGTTTTCTCCTGCTCTAAATTTAGGAAGTTTGAATATTCAATAGCTATCGATTGTCCCATGCTTACACGAAAGACATGAGTTTGTGCATGAATTTATTTTAGTACCTATAGGCGTCAGTCCGTGAACCTAATCTATCATTATATTAATGGAAAGATGTCCTTTAATTGTTATTATATTAGATTAGGAATGATGCATATGGCTGTATGTCAGGAAAGGGGTACTCCATAGGCTTTGAGATTGATTGGATAAAAAATAGTACCTGATAGAGTAATAGGCTTGGACTTTATCAATTTAAGTTTGTCACCATGTGAATGGAAAAATGTTGCTTTATGGTTGATATATATCTTCTTTATCATCCTTCTAGTGACATGTATTCATCTCTAATTTATTGTAGAAGGCAGCAATGCTTTTCATGCCTAGAATATCTTTTTAGCCCTTATAACATAGGAATAAGAAATTATATATTATCTAAGTTAACCAATTTGTCATCCACGCACTGCCATTGTTCAAAAATTTGTCCACCAATATCTTTAAGTTTTGCGGCATCAAGAAAATAATGGGCTAGCTATGGGATTGATAAATTAAGATATAACATAGGCATAATGCATTTTTAGTCCCTATATTTTGCACTTTTTCCATTTTAGTCCCTACATTTTGTTTTTACCATTTTTAGTCCTTAAACCAATTAATGTCTAACATTTGGATCCTTTCCATCACCCAACTAATAGCAAAAGCTGACGTGATTGACGGTGGAATAAAAAAAAAATAATCACACACATTAATTAATTATATTAAAAACAAATATTAAAAAAAAATCATTAGTATTTGGGAACATGACTGTTAATAATCTTCATGTTCTTCACCAAATCAAGACAAACCCAACCGGCCAACATTCGTAATCAATCTTAACATAGAAAATTCTAACACATTCAACATTGAAACCTCTAGTAAATCAAACCCATAAATCCAAGAAATAGACCCATAAACCCATAACCAAAGAACTTGAACCCAGATCAAAGAACTCTTTCCCAGAAAATTTCTTTCAAACCAAACACTAAAAAAATTCACATCTAAAAAGTCGATGCATCATAACATTTTCTTTCCACTCAAAACCATAAATTTTCTTATAAAACAACACACACATACAAACCCAGCCAATTCAGCTCACAATAACAATAAATCCAACCAAACTCATAAATTTTTCTTGAACAATCATCAACATTTTCCCTAGAAAATCAAGATTTTCTTTCAAACTAAACACTAAAATAACTCACATTTAACAAACAAACATAAACACAAACCCATAAATTTTCTTTCCACCCGAACCCAAACCTAGAAATTTTCTCTCTACCTAAACATAGAAAAGTCCAGCCACCACCTCCACCGATCAAACCTAGCCAACAAACATAAACACAAACCCAACCAACAAACTTAAACACAAACCCATAAATTTTCTTTCCACCTGAACCCAAACCCAAAAATTTTCTTTCTACCCAAACATAGAAAAATCCAGCCACCACAACACTTATCAAACAATCAAGAGAGAGAGAGAGAGAGAGAGAGAGAGAGAGAGAGAGAGAGAGAGAGAGAGAGAGAGAGAGAGAGTTGGGTTTAGATATAGAGAAAGTCAAAGATTAAGAGAAAAAAAACCCACCACCACTGATTGAACTCGAACCCATCAAACTTGCTGGAAGAGTCGCCTGATCCCCAGATGGTTGCCTCACTTCGACTTGGTCTCGGCTCGCACCAAGCAAAGCCGTGGTTAAGCGTGGGAGTTAAGCTATGGCATCGACTCGAGAACGGTCTTGTCATGGAGAAGCTCAAGGTTGTCATCACCCTTGCCAAGGGAGTGAGATTGAGAGGTAGAGATAGAAGTTTGGAGAGATTTGATGGGGACTGTGGAATAGCTCAGAGAGGAGAGAAGAGAATTTTTTTTTGATAAGTGGAGAAGAGAAATTGGTTTATAAGGATTTTTTTGGTTTTAGTTTGGAATTGTAATTGGAAATGGAATTGGAAGAAAGAGATGGTCTGAATATGTTTCCAACCAGATTGGGGAAAAAACATGTTTTTTCAAATATTCTAATGAAAAAGAAAATTTTCTGAATATTTTGTTTTTTAACTTTGTTCAAGATACTTTTTAGATCTTAATTTTTGTGATTTTTGGGTTTTAATTATGTTTTTAAATTTATACGCTGATGTGGCATTTTTTAATAGGAAAATAAAACTTTTAATTATTATTTTAGTGTTTTTAAATGATTTTTAATTCTCTCTGTCAACCACCTCAGCTTTCCCTGTTAGTTGGCTGATGGTAAGTACGTAAATGTCACGCGTTAATTGGTTTAGGGATTAAAAGTGATAAAAATAAAATGTAGGAACCAAAATAGAAATCGGGTCAAAATGTAGGGACCAAAAGTACATTTATGCCTAAGTTAAATAACAATGAAGGTGTTATTATTTGTTTATATGTTGATGACTTACTTATATTTTGAACTAGTCATAATGTTGTGCATGATACTAAATGTTTTCTTGTCTCTAAATTTGATAAAAAATTTTGGTTGGGGCAAATGCTATTTTAGGCATTAAGATCCTTAGGGATAATGATTGTAGTGTACTATCACAATTTCATCATGTGGAGAAAAAAAAAAAAAAAATTAAACACTTTGATATATGACCTATGTCTATTATGTATGACTTAAAGGTGCACTTGGTCAAAAATTGTGGCGATAATGTTTCACAAGATAAATAAGCACAAATTATTGGTTGTTTAATATTTTTGACAAACTGTAGCCGCCCTAATATTGCATATGATATTGGTAGATTGAGTAGATACACTCGTAGTCTTAGTGTTGAGCATTGGGATACAATATCTATATTATTGGTATATTAAAATGGGACTTTTTATTTTTGTTTGTCATATTGTGGTTATCCTGTTGTTTTAGAAGAATATTGTGGTGTTAACTAGATCTCTGATACAAATTATGCGAAGTCTACTAGTGGATATGTTTCACACTAGCTGAAAGGGCTATCTTTTGGAAGTCATCCAAGAAGACTTGCATAGTGAGATCTAATATGGAAATAGAGTTAATGGTCTTAGAGAAGGCTGAGTCAAAATCTGTGTGGCTTAAGAGTTTATTAATTGATATGCCTCCATTTACTAACTCTGTTGTCTCTGTTTGCTTTCCTTGTGATTGCCAGGCTACCATAACACGTGTTAAGAGCAAAGTTTATAATGTGAAAAGTTGACATATCCAATTGAGGCTGAGGCAGCTTATTGATAATGATGTTATGTCATTAGACTTTGTGAGGTCTTAAAGGAACTTGGCCGATCCTTTGACCAAACCACTAGCAAGAAGGCTGGTGAGTGAGACATCTAAGGGGATTGGACTAATACCTAAGTTGCGACACTGTGGCTAATGCCCAACCTCTATGATGGGTGATTCCATACAAGAGGTTAAATGGGTAGAGGTCGTTAGTGGTCCATGGACACTGTCATTTGTTATATGTTTTCCACTATCTCGATAAGGAGATTAGTGATGAGTCCATCCCTATGGTGTGAGACAGTGCTAAGTTGCAGAATTTGGAGAGGTTGAGCTTTTGGCTTTTAATGGATCCATATTCCTATCTGTTGGGATCGGGTATATTTGCACGCACTCCTGATGGATGCCATCGACTAAGTTGCAGATTATTGGAGGTTGAGCTTTAGGATCTTAATGGATCCATACTCCCTACCTATTGGGATGGGCTGTTCTGCACACACTCTTAATGGATGCCACCTATGTGTGAGTGGAAGTTGTGCCGCTTCCTATGAGACTTTTTGGGTAGATCTCTAGAGCTCTCTTGAAACCCAGTGGCGCATGGCCTGGATAAGGCAACAACCTACTTAATAACAACCTTGATAAACAAAGTTATGTGGGTGGTAAGTTTGGTTTACTAATAGCTTGGTTAAAAGAGTTTTAACTCTACCATTGTCTTTTAGTTCCTACTTATTTATCCTATGTATGATTCAAACCTTCTTATACCATATTGATGCATGCTTTCTTTAGTTGCTTGTCTTTCCTATTTTGTGTTTGTAACACGTGTGGGATTGTTGGTGTGGGTTTGTGTTTCAAACACTTTATTATTATTTATTTTTTAGCCGTTGGAAATTTATGAGTAAAATAGCCGTTAGCAATTATAAGAAAAATCGTTGTTGGGCAATAATGGATAATATAGCCATTGGGCTTTTATGAGTTATTAGTTACTAATAACTATAGGTTATTATTGTCATGAATAGCTTATATAATATCCATCATCACACCCTTCCCTATAAGTTTTTTACTACTATATATTTAGACATACACAATCCTATTATATATCTCTTCCACATATTTTTCTACAATTTATATTTGTTCTAAGGAAAGGCAATAGAGGGTTGTTCTTGAACCTTTATGAGTGGAAGTGCGTCTATCACAAAGGTTAACGCTATAGTCTAATCCAAGGAGATTGTTTGGCCAAGAGAACCAATCGCATCGAGTTTTACTCCAAGCGGCACGAATCAACCTTTAAGGACAACGCTTTTGCAGCGTGATTTTATAGTATTGTGAGATTGTTCTAAACTCCTTTTTATTTTATGTTCTTGCTAATTATTTGGGATATTATTTTTGTATCAAAACTTGTTTATTCACTAAAATATTTCTAACAATTTTGCCATTGATTAAATTGATTATGTTTTCTTTTACCAGTGTTTTATGATATGCCAACACCCCCTAAGAATTATAAATGTTGTTAAGTTAGTAAAACTTTTGGTTTATTTATTAAACAAAAGGCCCAACATATACATGAATAACATTCCCCAAAAAAAGAAATGAAAAGACATTTATTCATGACTACGACCCAATTATTTTGTAGCTTGGAGTAACAACATGGGTATGAAATCTATAATAACAAAAAGGTTGGTAAAACAAAATTTATTGCATATGAAATTAACAACTAATAAAGATGAAGTGAGAGTCTAGGCTCCATCACTACAACAAGTGGGAATTTACGGCATGTTGTGAGTCCATAAACTTCATCCATGCTTAACTCTTCACATTTCATATTGTCTGGTAATTTCCAGTTAAACCCATGTAACATATTTGCCAAGGTAGAGCTAACGACTTTTCGTCCAAGGCTGTAGCCAGGGCACATTCTCCTTCCAGAACCAAATGGCAATAGTTCAAAATTTTGTCCATTCACATCGATATCTTTACCCAAAAACCTCTCTGGTCGGAACTCTTCTGGTGCATCCCATATAGATGGGTCTCTCCCTATACTCCATGTGTTTATGAAGACTCTAGTTCCTTTTCTGATTTTGTAACCGGCTACATCACAATCTTGAATTGATAAATGTGGTACAAGTAATCCAGCTATAGGGTGCTTTCTCATTGTCTCTTTCATAATTGCATCAATATAAGGAAGTTGTGGAATGTCCTTCTCTTCCACCCATCTGTCTCTCCCAATTACTCTATCCAGCTCTTCGGTGGCCTTTTTGATAAGGTGTGGTTGCTTTACTAGCTCAGACATTGCCCATTCCATAACTGTTGCTGAGGTATCTATTCCTCCAGCTATTAGGTCCTAATTTTGATACACATGACCACAAAAAATTTCAATATATGATATTGGGCAGTCTGAAATGATAGCAATGGTCGACATACAATATGGACAAACTTCTTTTTATTGTTGCCCTATGATCAACCTGTTTGTAACTGTTGTGAAATTGTAACTATCTACTATAATTTATAGGTAGATTATGAGTAATTAAGGCCATGTTTGGTTTAGTGTGTTTTCAGCACCTATCATTCATTTTTCATAACTCAATACTCGCTTTTGTGGGACCACAACAAATGAAGTTGTTTGGTTTATTTTTCATTCTCAATTTCTATAATTCATTAATCAAAAAGTTGAGTTAGAGTTGTGGAAAATAAGTACAACTTTTAGGAGTTTTCAAGTGATGAAAACTGAGTTAAGATGACATTTTTGTTGATAACTCTACTTGAGTGGGGGCCAACACCAATGGACACGTGTTTATGACCACACAAAGTTATATATTTTCTCTCTCTTCATTATCACAAATTGATTTCTCTCTCTCTCTCTCTCTTTTTTTTTTTGCACTTCACAGATGATCATGGACTCTTGTATTGGGATCCAACACTAAGAGTTTGGAATAATCCAAGCGTAAAGTGGAACACGCAAAATGACACATCATGTTATTTCTAACAAATACATCTAAGGTTCAAATTTCCCATTTCCCAATTATTAAATTATAGAAAAAATGACAAATGTTTTTTATTTTGTGATAAGCTTAATTATTAAACCACTTCAATTCTCTAGGATTACAAATTTTTTGTAACTCTTTTTGTATTTCACTTTATACTCCATTAGTCATAGCTTCCTATGCATTTTGTTTTACTTTCCTTATAAAATATCAGAGTTTAAAAAGAAAAAAAAAAGACATATGGCATGACACAGTTGATGGAGCATAAGATGGAACACAAAAGGTGGGACAAATAATTTTTATTTAAATCTCCTTGGTTTATTAGAAAAAAAAGGTATAATTTACTAGTCAAATCAAATTGGTAAACATATCCACCAACCAAAAAAGGAAAGTAAAACACGAGGCAAAATAGAAACATTAACAACTCCCTCGGAAATATGTTTTTCACATAACTGATTTGGAGGAAAATTCATGCAACCCATTACATGAAAATTGAAAAAATCATTCATAAATACTTTGTCACATAAGATTTTTAAAAAGTTATGTCACTTATTTAAATAATACACATTGATTATTTAATGAATCGCTATGTAGGGGTTGAGGGAGATTCCTTTGAGTTGGTTTGGAAGAAAGTTTTGTCCATCAAAGTATTAAAATACATTTCACTAAAAGTTGAATTAATTTGATATAATTCTTTAGTGGGATAACAATTTTGTTCATGTATCTTCCCACAAAAGTGTTAGATGCATGAGGGGAAAAAATACACTAAAATTAAAAGTGTTAGATGCACAATATTTTCTCAACAATGTTTAAGTGGCAAGCTGTTATTGATTCTTTTTTAGGCTTACTACTAACATCATTTTTTTAAAATAATTTTATTCATTCATATACTATTAATAGTTTGCCATCTAGACTTTGTTATGAAATTATTATAGAAAAAAAACCTTTTGCAAGAAGTTTTATTTAAATTAGAAAGGTAACGATATTACCTGAGTGAGTGCCTTGATACAGTCATAAGTGAGTTTAACATCATTATTAGGATCATCAGCCAACTGCAATAATAAATCCACCGTATCCTTTGGCATAAAATCATTCTGACCTTCCTTCCTTGCCTTGTGTTCATCAAATACATGGTCAAGGAATGGATCAAATTTTTTCCTTAAACCCTTCATTCGCTTCACGTACCCTTGCAAGTCCAAGAAATCGAGCCACGGTATCCAGTCTCCTATATTAAACACCGCATTTAGCAATAACAACTCGTCTAACATTTCTTGAAATTCTTCTGGTCTCACTATCGAGGTCTCATATTTGGACTCATCACTAACATACTTCTTACCCAATGCAATTCTGCTTATAATGCTTAGAGTAAGACGGAAGAAATGGTCTTTTAGCATAACTGGCTTCCCTGACAAGATGCAAAGGCGTGACAAAAATGCACGCATTTCTTCAACACGAATGTATTGATAAGACTCGAGTTGTTTTGAGCTAAAAAGTTCAGAGAGGAAAATCTTACGGCCTTGTCGCCAATATGGACCATAGGGTGACCACGTGATGTTGTGATAGTTATAAGCTGTGTACTTGCCAGCGGCAGTTTTAGGCCTAGAGGCAAAGACATGGTCATGTGTTTTTAGGAATTCCTTGGCCATTTGGGCAGATGAGGCAACCACAACAGGGAAAGATTCAAACTTTAGTTGCATAATTGGTCCATATTTTTGGGCTAATTTGTGAATGGATTGGGGGGGATGGGGACCAATAAGATTTAGATTGCCTATGATTGGCCAAGGTTTGGGACCTGGTGGAAATTTTAGCTGGTGGGATTTGAATGGTAATAATTTTGAGAGAAAGGCTAAGGCTGCTAGTGATGCCATTACTAAAAGAGCCCAAGAAGAGGAAAAATCCATTTGGTGACAATTATGGAGAGATGGTGGTGAGAGTTCGAGGTGGATGATGGGGTTTATACACTTGAATATATTTGTCTTGTACCTACGATCTATGCACATGATTTCCCTGTCTATTTTGGTTGGTGTAAGACAAGGGATTAGGGGCCCAACATTGAATTATGGGGTTTGTTGATGTTTATTATAACATAGATTTCCCTCAATTATTTATTGTACTGTTAAGTGTCAACAAAATATGGTACAAAAATATCTGCCTCCCACTCACATTTTGGATTCTAAATTTCAAACTACTACAGAGCCACCTATACCAGATTTTGAATTATGGGGTTTGTTGATGTTTATTATAACAGAGATTTCCCTCAATTATTTATTGTACTGTTATGGTAAGTTTCAACAAAATATATATAGTACAAAAATATTTGCCTCCCACTCACATTTTAGATTCTGAATTTCAAACTACTACAGAGCCACCTACACCAGATTTTGATATTGCACCAAGCAATTATCACGTGGATGGAAAGTTTTTTTTTTTTTGGTGAAAACGAAAACGTGGATGTAAAGTCGATTGATTTACTTTCTGACTTCTATGGGTCCATTTGGATTGAACTTATTGTTGCTGAAACTGAAAATTGAAAACTGAAAACATTGTAGCAAAATAATTTTTAAATGTGTAAATAGTGTCATGGGACCCATTTTTAATATTTTTTAATGTATGAACAGTACCACTACAGTGATGAACAGTGACAAAATAGTACATAAACAGTAAAATCTGTCTCTTGTGAAAGAAAAAGAAAAAAAGAAAATGGAAAAACGTGGACGCGGATTCAGCGTTTGCTGAATCCAAACCCACGCTATATCTCAATTTTGATATTGCACCAAGCAATTATCACGTGGATGGAAAGTTTTTTTTTTTTTGGTGAAAAGGAAAACGTGGATGGAAAGTTCATTGATTTAGGATCCGTTTGGATTGAACTTATTGTTACTGAAATTGAAAACTGAAAACACTGTAGCAAAATAATTTTTAAATGTGTAAATAGTACCGTGGGACCCATTTTTAATATTTTTTAATACGTGAACAGTGTATGTATAGTGCGTGAACAGTACATATACTGTTCATAACAGTACATTTTGTCTCCCAAAGTCAACAAATGTGGGCCAAAAAAAAAAAAAAAAAAAGGAAAACGCAGCACTAGAAAACGTGGACGCAGGATTCTTTTGAATCCAAACGCACACTTACTTTCTGACTTCTATATCTCATATACATGTTGTAATTGAATTGTACAATAGAATAGCAGCATCCCAATCCCCCTCCACCACTAATAGGCCTTTGGTGCTCCTGAGTTACTTATCAAGAAACTATTAGGAACCATAGTCACAACTTTTTTTTTTTGATGAGAAATACGTGTATTTTATTATGCAATGGATAAAGCATCCTGAAAAACAAATGGTTCAATACATGGTGGAGTTTCCTCAATCCAATTAACAAAACCATTAATTCCTTTGGCATGATGTGCCTTGTTCGAATAAAATGCTTAGCTATTTTGATGCATCTAACCCAAAAATCCTTATATATATAAAGTTAAACTTGGTGTAACTCTAAACAATGTTATGTCACTCAATATTTTTTAATTGAATGCGAATTTTGAAAAATCCATTGTTAGATTATATTATCTTCGTATATTCTCCATTCTTGCAAAATTTTAAAGTTTTTGTAATTTAAAATAATGCATAAAAGATGAGTTTATGGATTAAATAGTAAATAACATCCAATTAACATGAAAAATGGCATGAATATTAAGAACATATATAACATGTAATTCAATGGTAGGATTTTCAAAATATGAATTATATAATAATTTATTAGGTGGTCTAATATTACTTAAAGTTATATTAGGTGTAATTTGAACCTAACACTGTATATATATATCGGGTTTTATGATTGTGGTTTTTGATTCAAGAAAACCAGATCTCCAAGAAATTGATAAAAGGATAAAATAGAGAAAGAGATATCTATAATAGAGCAGAATTGGGAGAAAGGATCTGAACTTCAATTTTATTGATTACTTTCAATTACAACATCATTCTTTTTTTGCCTGTTTGATCCAGCAGCAGCTAACTAATAAGATATATATAAATATAGTTTAAATTATATATTATATTATTTAAATTTAATTCATTTAGCAAGGTTTGAAAGAGGTAATTGGGAGACAACTAATAAAGATGAAGTGAGAGTCCATGCTCCATCATTGCAACAAGTGGGAATTTACGGCATGTTGTGAGTCCATAAACTTCATCCATGCTCAACTCTTCACATTTTATATTGTTTGATAATTTCCAATTAAACCCATGTAACATATTTGCCAAGGTAGAGCTAACGACCTTTAGTCCAAGGTTGTAGCCAGGGCACATTCTCCTTCCAAAACCAAATGGCAATAGTTCAAAATTTTGTCCCTTCACATCGATATCTTTACCCAAAAACCTCTCTGGTCAAAACTCTTCTAGTGCATCCCATATAAATGGGTCTCTCCCTATACTCCATGTGTTTATGAAGACTCTTGTTCCTTTTCTGATTTTGTAACCGGTTACATCACAATCTTGAATTGCTAAATGTGGTGCAAGTAATCCAGCTATAGGGTGCTTCCTCATTGTCTCTTTAATAATTGCATCAATATAAGGAAGTTGTGGAATGTCTTTCTCTTCCACCCATCTCTCTCTCCCAATTACTTTATCCAGCTCTTCGGTCGCCTTTTTGATAAGGTGTGGTTGCTTTACTAGCTCAAACATTGCCCATTCCATAACTGTTGCAGAGGTATCCATTCCTCCAGCTATTAGGTCCTAATTTTGATACACACGACCACAGAAAATTTCAATAAATGATATTGGGCAATCTGAAATGCTAGTAATGGTCGACAAACAATATGAACAAACTTCGTTTTATTATTTTCCTATGATTAACCTGTTTGTAACTATTGTGTAAATTGTAATTATCTACTATAAATTACAGGTAGATTATGAGCAATTAAGGCCATGTTCGATTTAGTGTGTTTTCAACACATATTTCTCATTTTTCATAACTCATTACTTGCCTTTTGTGGCCCACACCAAATGAAGTTATTTGATTTAGTTTTCATTCTCAATTTCTATAACTCATAACTTAAAAAATTGAGTTAGAGTTGAGGAAAATGAGAAGAACTTTTAGGAGTTTTCAAGTGATGAAAACTGAGTCAAGATGATATTTTTGTAAATAACTCTACTTAAGTGGGACCCAACACCAAAGGACATATGTTTATGACCACAAAAAGTTCTATATTTTCTCTCTTCACTATCACAAACTGATTTCTCTCTCTCTCTCTCTCTCTCTCTCTCTCTCACTCTCTCTTTTCTTTGCACTTCACAGATGATCATGGACTCTTGTATTGGGGTCCAACACCAAGAGTTTGGATTAATCCAAGCATAAAGTGAAACACGCAAAATGACACCTCACGGTATTTCTAACAAATATATCTAAGGTTCAAATTTTCAATTTCCTAACTATTGAATTATATATATATATATATAAATGAAAGATGTTTTTATTTTATTTTTTGATAAGCTTAATTATTAAACCATTTCAATTCTCTAGGATTATAAATTTTTTGTAACTTTTTTTGTGTTTTACTTTATACTCTATTGGTCTTAGCTTCCCATGTATCCTATTTTACTTTCCTTATAAAATATCAGAGTTTAAAATGACAAAAAAAAAAAAGAAAAAAAAAAAAAAAAAAAAGAAAAAAAGAAGACATATGGCATGGCACATTTGACGGAGCATGAACACAAAAGGTGGGACAAATAATTTTTATTTAAATCTCCTTGGTTTAATATAAAAAAAGGTGTAATTTACTAGTTAAATCAAATTGGTAAACATATCCACTCACCAAAAGAAGAAAGTTAAACATGAGGTAAAATAGAAACATTAACAACTCCTTTGGAAATATGTTTTTCACATAACTAGTTTGGAGGAAAATTCATGCAACCCATTATGTGAAAATTGAAAAAATCATTCATAAATACTTTGTCACATGATATTTTTTAAAATTTATGTGACTTATTTAAATAATACACTTTGATGATCTTATGAATTGCTATGTAGGGGTTGAGGGAGATTCTTTTGAGTTGGTTTGAAAGGAAACCTTGTCCATCAAAGTATTAAATTACATTTCAATAAAAGTTAGAATTAATTTGATATAATTCTTTAGTGGGATAACAATTTTGTTCACGTATCTTACCACTAAAGGAAGAAAGTGAAACATGAGGGGAAAAAATACATTAAAATTAAAAGTGTTAGATGCACAATATTTTTCCAGTAATGTTTAGGTGGTAAGTTGTTACTGATTTTCTTTTAGACATACTACTAACATTAATATTTTTTAAAAATTTTATTCATTCATTTACTATTAACAGTTTGCCTTTTAAACTTGGCTATGAAAGTACTGCAAAAGAAAACTTTTGCGAGTAGTTTTATTTAAATCAGAAAGGTAACGATATTACCTGAGTGAGTGCCTTGATACAGTCATAAGTGAGTTTAATGTAAATATTAGGATCATCAGCCAGCTGCAATAATAAATCTACCGTATCCTTTGGCATAAAATCTTTCCCTCCTTCCTTCTTTGCCTTATGTTCATCAAGTACATGGTCAAGGAATCGATCAAATTTTTTACTTAAACCCTTCATTTGCTTCACGTACCCTTGCAAGTCCAAGAAATCGAGCCATGGTATCTAGTCTCCTATATTAAACACCGCATTTAGCAAGAACAACTCGTCTAACATTTCTTGAAATTCTTCTGGTCTCACTATCGAGGTTTTGTATTTGGACTCACCACTAACATACTTCTTACCCAATGCAATTCTGCTTATAATGCTTAGAGTAAGACGGAAGAGATGGTCTTTTAGCGTAACTGGCTTCCCTGACAAGATGCAAAGGCGTGACAAAAAAGCACGCATTTCTTCAACACGAATGTATCGATAAGACTCGAGTTGTTTTGAGCTAAAAAGTTCAGAGGGGAAAATCTTACGGCCTTGTCGCCAATATGGACCATAGGGTGACCACGTGACGTCGTGATAGTTATAAGTTGTGTACTTGCCAGCGGCAGTTTTTGGTCTAGAGGCAAAGACATGGTCATGTGTTTTTAGGAATTCCTTTGCCATTTGGGCAGATGAGGCAACCACAACAGGGAAAGATCCAAACTTTAGTTGCATAATTGGTCCATATTTTTGGGCTAATTTGTGAAGGGATTGGGGAGGATGGGAACCAATAAGATTTAGATTGCCTATGATTGGCCAAGGTTTGGGACCTGGTGGAAATTTTAGCTGGTGGGATTTGAAGGGTAATAATTTTGAGAGAGAGGCTAAGGCTGCTAGTGATCCCACTACTATAAGAGCCCAAGAAGATGACTCCATTTGGTCTTGGTGGGAATTATGGAGGACATGGTTGTGCGAGTTTGAGGCATGGTGTACGGGGTTTATATACTTGGGGAAAAGTGGTTTTTTTAAATCTTGCGTTTTATAGAATTATATGTTTATATTCGTATTCGTTGTTGATGTAAAGCGTACACAATTGTCCATATTTGTTTAGTCGGGAAAGTAAAAAAAAACAAAAACATAATTTTCCTTATATTTATCGTTTATGGCAGCTATGCGTACAATGTACATGTGTGTTTTGGACGTAGTAGTTTTTATTTTTTTGAGATAACGGACGTAGTAGTTAAGAGTAAGACAGACGGGCCCGCTAATGTCCGTAAGAATCCAAAACATAATTTAACGCGATATATGTTTAGATTCTATAATTATTGCAGCAGGGGGAGCCTTACTGGGACCGCAACTTTCTTGACATTGGCCATGTTCTTTCTGGGACCGTCCAATCCTTCGGTCACCACGCCACCACGTCGGTTGACTGGGGTCCAAGCCTTCACAGTCACACACCAATACTGTGGTGGTTTACGGTGCACCTCTAATTTTGATATCCTTATAATTACATCTGTCCTGTGGTGCTTGAAAATTTGTTGGACTAGGCCCAGTTATATTTTTCTTGAAAGTTAAGGGTGCTTCAATCATGTCAGTGGCCATGCATTATTTGTATTCTCTTGCTCTCCCTAAGCTTGGTTTATAATAATTGTTAGTTTAAGTTGCTAAGCTTATAAGTTAGTTTTTTATTTTTTAGCTTTTAAGTACCATTTTTTAAAACCTCACTTTTTTTTATTAATTTTTTTTTTCACTTTTTCAAAGTACAATCTATATAATAATCAATAGTCGAAACGTTTAACTTTTGTTAACTACTCCTCATTGCGTCACGTGGTTACACAAATTACTGCCATGTAAACATTTAAAAACACTGAACAATTGTGATGTTTGATTTTGAGACATTTTCACTTTTTAACAAAAAAAAAAAACTAATTTCACTTTTTAAAAAAAAAAAAAAAACCGACTAAATAAAAATAAAAAAGAAAAAAAAAAACTGCCCAAACTAAATAGATGAATGAAATGAAAAACAAGGAGCGGAAAGAAACAAACCCACCGAGAAAACAAGGACACGCACTCCACTGACCCATATTAGGAAAGTAAAAGAAAATTTAACGTTGGCTTCATCGATGGAACAAAGAAAAATGTTAAAGTGGCAGACAAAAGTGGAGTGACAATAAAAAAGTTAGAACTAAAAAAATATTTTGAAAAAAGAGAAAGAAAGAAAAGGAGTCCCCTCACAGGGGCGGCCCAACATTATTTGGGGGCTAAGGCGAAAAATTTATGCGGGGCCTTTAATATATAAATATTAATTAAACAAAATTATTTAATACTAATCAAATTAAGGTTAATTTGATACATTAAATACATAAATAATACCAACTAGACTAATGTTAATTTTATATAGAGAATTGAATATCATAGTTGAATTATAAATAATAATAAAAAGAAATAAAAATATATTGCGATTGGAAAAGAAACTTTATTTTGAATATAAGACAATGCATAGTTAAATAAAGTTGTAATCTAATTTTTAATTTTATATTTTGATTTTAAGAGAGAGAGAGAGATAGATATTATTTGGTGTATGGTTTTGTAGGATATTAGTTTACAAAAATCAAAGTCTCAAACTATTAGGGGAGATTAATCTATAATTGATGATTTAACACATTTGTAACATCTTTTTGAAATATTTTAGGGTTTCAATTGAGTTAAGGTTGTCTCGTACTTTGAGAGTCTTAATAGATGAATTTCATCAATTTAACTAATAAATGTTTATATTACATTTTTTTGTGATTAATAACATGGCAATTCGTAAACTAATAGTAAAATTTGTACATCATTAATAAAAAAAATGTACAACCTTTAGAAAATATATATAATTTTATAAAAATTTGAACCTTTAACTATAAAAAATGGGGCATTTTTTTTCAGGGAATTTTTTTTTTTTTTTAGTGGGGCCTTAGGCCTAGGCCTAGCTTGCCTAGGCCTTGAGCCGGCCCTGTCCACTCAGCAATAGAATTTTGATCAGTTAAAGCATTATTTCATTTTGCAGGATGACCATTGAAGAGTCTTGAGCAGGAACATCAATGTGACAACAGGATGATTTCAACAATTTTCTCCATATACTCCGACTCCGGATTGCAATTACAAGGGTACCCACAATTATTTTTTTATTTTTTATTTTTTTCAAAATTGAAGTTATTGATCGACTGATCATACAATTGAGAGGAAACGAGTTATGAAAAATTGAATGAAATGCCAAAAATCTGATTGGATAGCTAATTTCTATGGAAATGAACGAACTACTTCAAAGTAATAGCCACATATACAATCAAGTTTATTGGGTTCTACAAATAGCAATTTTGGAGAAGATCTACAGGTTTTTTTTTTTTTTTTTTTTTAAGAAAGATGAAAGAGAAGAAATTGGGAAGAAATTACCAAATGAATATGAACCACTATTTATAGCTAAAGGTTTATGACCTTTCAATAGGCACATTTTCATTAAATATGCACTTTTTTGATTAGTAGACACATTTTCATTCAAGAGACCCGTTTTCGATCAATAGGCACCTTTTGATTCAATAGACATTTCATTTAATAGGCACATTTTTCGTCAATAGAAATATTTTCGTTCAATAGGCACCTTTCATATATATCTAATACGAAGGGTTATGACCTTTCAATAGACACATTTTGGTACATCCAATATAAAGGGTTATGACATTTCAATAGGCACTTTTTGGTATACCTAATTTGAAAGCTTATGACTTTTCAATAGGCACCTATTGCTATATATACTACAACTTACCTTGTATATATCTATATATACAACACAAACTAAACTAGAGACACAAGATTCTATCTTTTATTCCTTCTCACAAAAAACTAATAAATAAAACAACATAGTTTTCTTCTGCCTAACTAATAAAACTATGTGCTACTTCTTTCAATATCATTTTTTTAATGCATTTTTGCTTACTACTCCAACTTAAAAATAATGGCTTTGTTTTGTTTTTTTTTTTTTTTTTTCCTAAAGCTCATCCAGTAACTATTCCAGTGCATCGCACAGGTTAGTGACTAGTATGTATTAATAGGTAAAGCTGAGAGAAAATCCAATTAAGTTTTAAATTGAATTCCAATTGTTGTCTAATTTTGCACCACTTGTCCTATTTAAATTTTTTAAATTTTTGTTCTTGATGAGTTAATGAGGTGCAAAAGACGAAAAATCTAATATAAATAAATCATCAATGTGGGTGAGTTGGGCCTAGGCAACCATGTTGGCCCACTTGATCAAAACCCAATACGAAGCCCAAGACCCATCGGACGAATTAGACTTGGTGTGCGGGAAAACAGTTAGCCTTGGGCCTTATCACAATGGGCCCAGTCCCAAGTTCGGGACCATGGCCGAGGGGATGGAACTTGAGGGATTCCTGAGTGGTTGGTTAAGCACTGACCGATAACGAAGGTAGTCAGGGTAAAACAAGAATCAAGCAAGATAGGTAGCCGAGGACTAATAGTGAAAAAAGGGAACCACCTTTGAACACAATTTGGCATTTGGAATAAGTTCCAAGGGAATCCTCTAAAGTCGTGAGGATTCCTCGGGATTCTGAGGGACATAGAAATACGTGTGTGAAGTGGAGAGATAATGATAAAAACCCCACTAAAGAGAGGCTATAAGAGAGGGAAGAAGGTGGAGGCTTAGGGGTTGGAAAAGCTAGGGAGTGAAAGAGCAATAGAGAGAAAAACACAGGGAAACACAGGGAATTTGAGAGGGGCCAAAGGAAGTTTGAGGTCTTATCTGTAGGATTGAGCCTTGACCCACACTTAAATAAATTGTGATCCAAATACTATTGCTAAAATCAGTATTCAATGACCACAATCAAAAACTCAATAAACAAAAAAAGAAAAAGAAAAAGTTATTCAACATATACTGCTGAGATTCTCAAATTATCCAAATGGAAACACTTTTAATTTGACATATACTGATGAGATTCTCAAATTTTATTCTCATCATTATTTGATAATGTCCGAAGGTGCAATTCAAACTTGACATCTACAATATAATGATGGAGAAATCCACTCCCTTGAGAAGCATAAAAAAGGGAAGTGAGGCCTTCAAGAAAAGAATTTTTGTGAATTATTTTTTGTTTATTTGAGAACTCCTACATGTTGCAATGGCAGAGCCACATTGGGACCAAAGAGGCCCTGGCCCCCCAAAATATTTAAAAAAAATTTAATAGATATATATATATATATATATATTAGAGTTGTTAGGACATATGTGATTCACTTGTTAGGAACATATGTCACTATTTTATGTAATTGGCTAATCCTTTGACAAAACGCACTTTACTTGTATTTGGGTAGATCTAGGATGTGTTTAATACTTTAAGAAACTGTGTTTCAAGATCAAGTGTTGAAACCATGCAAGTTTGTCCAAAATTCAAGCTGAAAAGTGCAAGTTCATTAAAGCTTGATAGCTAGTATGTGTTTAATACTTTAAGAAACTGTGTTTCAAGATCAAGTGTTGAAACCATGCAAGTTTGTCCAAGATTCAAGCTAAAAAGTGCAAGTTCATTAAAGTTTGATAGCTAGTATCTATCGAGCTTGAAGAGTTGTTCCAGCCCCGTGGCTCGACAGTTGCTCAACAAACAGGCATCTGTTGAGGTTTATGAAAAATAGAATTTTAGTTCTGTTTTGACTCTAATCCATGATTATGTGTTTGGACCTTCTTTTCTTATAACCCTAGACATATAAAAGGATTATTTTAAGAGTCGTCAAAGGTGACACAAGTTGCACAAGTGTTGAGCAAAGTTTGTTCAAGGAAATTGTGATGGGAGATAGAATTTGCCTTAGTTCATCGTTCTTGTGAAGAAGTTGTTGTGTTTGTGCACCGTAGTATTTTGTGACCAAGCATCTTCTTGATCTTCATCGTGGATGAACTGAAGAACTTTGTAGCCAACAACCTTCTCTAGTTGGTGATCGAAGTCGCGTACTGGGATCTGCATAATTAGTTAGTTACGTACTGGGAGCCGTGCATCAAAAGGAGAAATTGTCATTACAGAACAAGTCCAATTAGGTATTGGGATAAGGGTTCAACTGTAGGTTGGTATAAGGTACTGAGATTCCTTTACTTGTAACCGCTTGTTGTGATAATAGTAGAATTTCTGGAATGGTGACCTTTAAATCACCCGATGGGGTTTTTGTCGTGTTAGTTTTCCCCATTCGTAAACAAATTACTGTGTCAATTTAATTTCCGCTATACTTAGTTTAATTGGTGATTTGTTTGTACTACCATGTGTTTGCATATTAATTTGATTAATTAATAAACTTGGCTAATTAATCAATTAATTTATCACAAGGGATCAATACGTTTTTGGCCTATCAAGAGTTATCTTAATCCATTTGAAAATTTTTAAGGAACTCTTATCATTTTGGCCCCAATACCTGGATAAGTCTAAAATTACATATATTACTTTCATTGAAATGGAATATAATCCAAATTGTGATTAAATATATATGTCAAAAAATTACTATGATTAGACATTTTTCAGCATCTTAAAATGAACACATAGTTATTTTAACAAATATCTTACAAAATAAAAGGGGAAAAAAAAAAATCTAATTTTCACTCCAACATTTCTAGGACTTACTTGCACCGCAACAACAAAAAGATTGAAAATCTCTTTGATTTGCCGCACCAACACATAGTTGCAAAAATTTTGCTCATCACAAGATAGGACACAAGTGACTCTCTCTCTCTCTCTCTCTCTCTCTCTAAATGTCTCTCTCCATGGTGTCTCAACTCTCTTGCTTTCTCTGTCTGAATGTTTCTCTCTAGTTTTCATCATTTACAATATAACAAACCTTTTGTGTAAATAATAGTTGCAAACAGCAGACTAGATAACCATGTGTATCGGTGTGTGGCTAAAATCTTCTCTAGAATCTCTACCAAAGCAAGTGGGTGTGTCACGCCTCGAACCCAACCATAAAGATAGGCACGTGACAACGGCCGCACGCTTATAAAGTAATCACCCTACAAGTATGGAAGGCCTTCTTAGTACTAAAAGTCATCCTCAAAAATTTCATCAAATAAATTCAAAATACCTCAAAAATTTCTTTATGAATAGATCTCCAATAATTTTATAAGGAACGAAATCCAAACCTCATGTACATAATGCAATTTGGCCAAAAGATATAAGACTATTACAAGGCCATCTAATTCCAAAATCACTAAGCTTCTTTCCCTGCTCACAACACAACATCAAAACTCCCAAAACTTGCTATTCTTTACAATATGAAATTGGAGAGGAAAAAGGAGGTGAGTTGACAACTTAATAAGTAACCAAAGTCCTAATAAGTTCTATCAAGCAATAGATCTGTAAAGTATAAGATGTAATATGTGTTTTCAAAAGTTATAATATACTATGTGTTTTCAAAATAATTAAAAAAGTTTCAGTCTTAAAATAATAAGTTGCACATAGATCACATACTTTAATCTTACAAATATATCATAGATGGTTTAGAAAATAGTCAGTTTTTCATATATCTAAAGTTATAGCTTACAATAGGTTCCAAAATACATAAGCAGTTTTAGTAACTCAAAATAGTTCAAATACTCAAACATAATTCATACTCTTAACAATCTTATGACTATGGCCACGCTATATCCCCATGATTGGGCACCAGAATACTAATGAATAACCCCCATTGGCTGAATATCAGAGTATCAATGAATAACCTCCATTGGTTTGAGTATCAGAATACCAATGAATAACCTCCATGTGTTGGGTATCAAAGTACCAATGAATAACCCCCATTGGTTTGGGTATCAGAGTACCAATGAATAGCCCAGAATACCAATGAATAACTCCCATTGGTTTGAGTATTAGAGTGCCAATGAATAACCCCTATTGGCTGGATATCAGAATCAATTCATAATCAGATTGTCCATAATCATATATATGAAATCATAGTTTCTAACAAAAATATATTTTATTCAAGCATGTATATTAAAATCATATACTCAGTATTAAAATATATTTGTAATAATCCTTTACTTGAAATCATAATACAATAGAAATAAAAATTTTAATAATTATAAACAATTTTCAGTAGTTAAAAATACATTAATATAAGCAAAATAAAAACCAATTAAGACAAGGTTACTTACCTCCAAAAGCCATACCAAAAAGAACTTTTTCCTAACACTTCTTTTAAAATCATTGGATATCACCTAAAACAATTTTGCAGGTATCATTTACTCAATAAGAAAATATTTAAGAAAAACTTGTAATGGTATTCAGCCAGAAGAGAAACTACTAAAAATATCCATCTTATATATTTCAGAACTATCATTAATTTATCTATATAAATTCTGTCTCCTCACTAAGCCTAACAATAATCCCTTGTTTCTTACACCAAACTCACATAGTCATAATATTTTTGTTTCTTTACTTTCTGTCACAAATAGTTCCATAGGAATAAAACCTATAGAACACACTATACTTATAGCCATATAGGGTCTATACGTGTATTTTGTTTTGTTTTGTTTTCTTTTTTCGGTAAAAATGCAAAACTGACCCTTTAACTTTCAATTTTTTTAATTTCAATCCTCTAACTTTCAGTTTTGTCATTTCAGTCCTCTAACTTTTAATTTTTTTCAATGCAAGACTCCATTAGAATTCAGTTAGGGGCTGTCGTTAATTGAGCCAAAACAACGTCTTTTTGGTTTGTTGTTGTTGTTGTTGTTATTGTTTTATTTATTTATTATTTTTTTTTATAAATAAATTTCGGAATTTAAAGAAAAAAAGAAAAATCTGTAGAAAAGAAAGAAAAAAAAAAACCGATTTAGAACTCCATCACTGCTCCACAAACCACCATCTCATGGCCTGAACTCGAATCTGAATCTCTTTCCACCGTCACCGAAGCCGACCCAGATTCCACCTCCACCTCCACCGCCAGTCTCCAACTCCACCACATAGACTCCCTCTCCTTCAACAAAACCCCAGACTAACTCTTCAACCTCAAGCTCCAACGTGGCGCGGTGCGAGTGGACTCATTTCTCTCCCTCGCAGCCACCAAGCGCAGCAGAGGCGGAGGTCTAGGCCTAGGTTTCAGCAAATCATCTCTGGTCTAACGTTTGGCAGCGGCGAGTACTTCACACGCATCGACGTTGGAACCCCACCTAAGTACTCGTACATGGCCCTGGACACTGGTAGCGATATGGTTTGGAGTTTGGTGATGGAGTTTTGATGGAGTTCTGAATCGATTTCTTCTTTCTTTTCTTTTTTTTACATTTTTTTTTTAATTCTGAAATTTATTAAAAAAGAAGAAGCCAAAACGACAAAAAAAAGAAGCCAAAACGATGTCGTTTTGGCTCAATTAACGACAGCCCCTAACTGAATTCTAAAGGAGTCCTGCATTGACAAAAATTGAAAGTTAGAGGACCGAAATGAAAAAACTGGAAATTAGAAGACTGAAAGTTAGAGGCTTAATTTTGCATTTTTTTTTTTTTTTTTTTTGCGACCATTAGTTCTTCTAAGACGAGGACAAACCAAGTACTATATCATACAAAAATCAAAGCACCAGGATATTTACGAATACACCACACCATTCTTTTTCTTTTCTCCTCTTTTCAAAAGCATGTGAGTATATGTCAGACCTCAAAGCATGCCTAGACTACTAGGCTTCTGTATATCATCAAGTCTAGTACTTAGGTCACTATTCTTTAAAGAAAAATTGTGTAGAAACTCCACACCTATAAAAAAAAAATCTTAACACAACATAAAAATCTACAATTTCTATCGCAATTAATGCAATAAAAGTCTTAGAAAAGGTCAGATTATTGAGATAGGAACAGTTGCTTAGCGTCCAAAATAGCAAAGATATAAATCTAAATCTTTCTTCTTCGTTTACAGCATAAAACTCACTGGATATTTTGATAGTTTTAATACTAGCCAAAAATACCAACATAAAAGATGTTATAATTTCATATAAAATATAGATTTGACAATATATGAGACCTCAAGTGTGTCATTAATCTTTCTCTACTTGAACAAACTTAGAAGTCCTCCTTAAAAAATATCTATAGTTATAGTCTAACTTAATTAGAGTATATATAGTTAGGGTTTCAACTTAGTTTTCTAAAATCTCCCTCAGTAATATTAATTACAAAATTGACCCAAAAATATTTATTTAAATACCCTTCCTTTTAATATATATATATTGGGGGTATTACAGGGTGGGTTGTAGCCGTGTCCTGTGCTACTGTGTAGCATTCCCATCATCCCACTTTCCAAGCTACTTTTCCTTTCATCTTTTTATAATTTGCCTTTTCTTTAATATATATTTAATTGTTATTAAAATAATCCATATATCTTATATCATTATATTTACCTTTTAAAATATACTACTATTTATCATTTATAATTAAATTGCATGTACATTACTGTTCTAGATTTTATATGTAGCATGGATGTAATTAATTTGACAATTCCTAATGTTTCCATTTGTTTCTTGATTGTATCTTGTAGTTCTTTTTTAGTTGAATGAACTCAGTTTACCATTAAAAAAATGTAATAATATATACACAGAAGTTTTATTTCTTCTAATTTTATGTATCGCCCCCAAAGATATATTCTGAGCTCCACCACTGCCTACGTATACTTTGTTTAAATGTTATGAGATGTATAACAAAGTATTTGATAAAATTCTTTCTTCTTGAGTATTAAATTAAATTTATTATTTTGAAAAAAAATCACTACCTCGAGATATCTCAACAATTGGTATCATAATTGGTTTGATCTCGAGAGAATCTAATCAAAGGAGAAGATTGTCAGTAACTTGTATTTCACATTCATAAGGAAGCGCAATAATTCCAACTACGAATTGTCGAGGTCATGCTTGGAGTCGTACTTGATAGGAAATGATTTGTGGGAAGTTAATTATGGAGAAGGCACAGACCACCAATCTATCACAGAGAAATTAAGAACGAAGTGGAACACCAAGGCTGCCGAAAGAAGAGCACACACTGGCTTCAACTTCTAAAAATAGAGATCAGACGCATGGAGCAAGGAAAACTTGCTACTGCATAATATTTCCTTAAGATGAATACATCATGCCAATAGCTATATAACTATTAGATCATCCACATAACAAGATATCAGAATCCAAGCCATAGAGGCTCCTCATCAATGGCATACGACCTGAGTATATATGCTATTGCCTGTTGGACTATGGTGGATGAGTTAGAAAATTTATTAACTAACCACAAATTGGTGCTGGCCAAAAATGGTAACATGAAGGTCGGAGAAAAGGATGAGGCATTAATTACTTTCAAATTATTTCAAGGGAAAGCACAAAGTAAAATTTAACTTGATATGAGGAGTGACAGTGTTGGATTTGGAAATGGAGATAATAATGGTAATGAGACTCCTCTTTAAGAGCTTCTGACCCAAGGTGACTACTATTTAAAAATAATGTAGTTGAATCAACAAAAGTTTTTATTTTATTAATACTACACATTTTACCTATCTCGTTCACCATATCGCAAAATAAAGCCCATAACTAACATCATTTCCAAGATATTATTTACTATTAAGCAAAGCCTTGGTCCATGACAACAACACAATTATATATCAAATTCACATTTGATAAAGATGAAGAGGGAGTGAAAAAATATGAGAGAAATCTAAATAGAATTGAGAGAATTTAATTGATCAGAAAAATGATTACAAGAAGTGAATGATAAAATACATAATGCTCTGTTTATATACACAATGAATATAACTAACTTCCAAGGATGACGCCAAAATCAGTTATTGAACCTTCTAGAGTTATACACGTGTTAGCTGTGATTAACTGTTTCCTAAAATCTCGGGACCTAAATCTTCAGTGCTCTTGAATGAAGAATTCATGATGTGGCACTGCTTCAATGACTTCCAAGACTTCAGTGCTAATCAGGTCAGGTGTTGATGCACACTGTGTGGCTTGATCACTGCACTGCTAATCAGCAAGTGTTGCACTTCCTACAACTCTTGTGGCTCGGCTAGTGCTCTTCACCTCAGCAGCAATTGCATTACCTATCATACTTGTAGCTTGTCTCATGTTACTCTACCTTATAGTATGCCCTGCAATTTTAACAGGGAGTCGAGGTTCCATCACTGCAACAAGTGGGAATTTGCGAGAAGTTGTTGTTAGAGATATATTAGCCCATTAGCATAGGCCCAAGCCTAATTCTATTTTGTGTGTAAGCCAAGTCTCCTACTTGTACTAGAAATCTATTAGTCTAGGGTTTAGTCTACTATATATACACATGTTATGATTCATTATAACATAGGATTTGTACTACACTCTAATATATTATTGATGTAGCCTTTTAGAGTTTCCTCCGTGGATGTAGGCCGTCAGGCTGAATCACGTAACTCCTCGTGTGTTATTGTATTCTACATTTTATGTTTTCGCTTCCGCATCCATACTAGTATATTCAATATGGTGTATCAATGCTAATATTTAACAGTTGCAAATCCATAAACTTCATCCATGCTTAAATCTTCATTTTTTGTATTTTCCGGTAGTTTCCAATTAAATCCTTGTAACATATTAGCCAAAGTAGAGGTAATCACCTTCAGCCCAAAGCTGTAGCCAGGGCACATTCCTCCCTGAACCAAATGGCAAAAGCTCAAAATTTTGACCCTTCACATCAATATCCTTACCTAAAAACCTCTCTGGGCAAAACTCTTCTGGTGCATCCCGTACTGATGAGTCTCTCCCTATACTCCATGTGTTTACGAAGACTCTAGTTCCTTTTTGGATTTTGTAACCAGCTACATCACAATCTTCAAGAGCCAAATGTGGTGCAAGTAATCCAGCCACAGGGTGTTTCCTCATTGTCTCTTTGACAATTGCTTCAATATAAGGCAGTTGTGGAATGTCAATCTCTTCCACCCATCTCTCTCTTCCAATTATCTTGTCGAGCTCTTCAGTGGCCTTTTTTATAAGATGTGGTTGCTTTAAGAGTTCAGACATTGCCCATTCCATAGTTGTTCCCGAAGTGTCTGTGCCTCCAGCTAGTAGGTCCTAATTAATATTGATTAACAAGAGCAAGATTAATAATGTCAATGTCAAGGGGGCAAGCTAAAATTCGAAACTTTAACAATGGTTGTCATATAATTGTAGAATTAATTACAACCTTTCAGTTAATTGTAACTATCGATGCTAGATTATAGGCGATTTCTAATATTCCCAGTAAACTTTAAAGTTTAATAACTAAAATTCTAATATGAGATCAATCTCAAAATTAACAAATTTGTGGGTTGATTAAGGTGAAAATTGCAAATCGATGATAACTAATTTGTTAATTTTGACATATTAATATACCTTAGCAACTACCGAACTTAGTAATTTGTTAATTTCGACACTAACTTGTGTGGAGAAATTAAAATAAAAATAGATCAGAAATTGCAAATAATCCTATAATTTTCAAATGCAGTCCAATATGTTTTTGACATAATTTTTATTATTATTTGAGACCAAAATCTTACTTTAACCTAATTTAAGTGTATACGTAATACGTGTGTAAAACTCATTCTAGAGACTTGAATCTTGATCCTTACTCTCTACCTCTGCATAAACTTATACTTATTTAGTAACCATTACGCTAAAGATGTGCAATAATATTTTTGAAATAATTATTCCTTGCAATATTAGTCTGACCGGAACCTTATTTTGGATTGCCCTTATAAGGCTGGCTCTTCCACCAAATCACTCAGTCAATTGTCTATGGCCTTCAAGTATTTTTTTCTTTTTTTTTGAGAAAGTCTATGGCCTTCAAGTAGAAGCCCCCTAATTTTGGTCACATATAATACAATACTATATTTATATTGCAACATATAGCAAAATTTAGTTCCCAAAAAACAAGAGGAATAAATTTTAAATAAATAAATTTAAATACAGAAAGTGAAATAAGTATTACTTAATCGATTTTTTTTACAGTTATTAATTGAAAAACACTTCCGAAATCTTTAGTAAATACTCTACGTATCTACGTAATTCACTAGTGGGATAACAATTTTGTTCAAATAACTTACACCCCCCCCCCCCCCCAAAAAAAAAAGTAAAAGTAAAACAAGAGGAAAATATAAAACACTAGAATTAAAAAAAAAAATCTTCTCCCAAAAAAGTAAAACAAGAGGAAAATATAAAACACTAGAATTAAAAAAAAAAAATCTTCTCCCAAAAAATAAAGAAGAAATAAATAGGTAATGGTATTTAGACATGGCAAAACGGACGGGTCGGGTCGGGTTCGGGTCGGGTCACGGGTCAAAAACGGGTCATTTTAAGTGGGTTGAAATCGGGTTTGGGTCAATCGGGTTGCGGGTCGGGTCAGGTTGACCCGTATTTTTCACATGAAATTTTTTATTTTTTTATTTTTTTTATAAAGAAAACAATATGTATTTGCCATTTGGATAGTTATGCAACATATTACTTGATGTAAAATGCATTATTTTGAATTCACTACTTATATCAAGAATAAACTCAGTTAAACTTATTAATATTTATTCAATAATTTTAAAATTATACAAATCCTAACATTGCTATCTAAAACAAAACAACACAAAGATAAGTAAAACAAATATACAAGTTTTATTTTTACACAATATCAACATTCCAAAAAAAAAAAATTACAAATGATTTATTGGATAACTCATTTGATAAAGAATAAAAACATATATGAAAGTTACAATTTTAAAAATTAATTTTATAATCTATTATCAATTGTGGTTGACACTCTATTTCAATTTGAGATATACATTAAAGTTTGATTGCTTACTTATTTATACCTAGTCTCTTTTATGAAGATCATATCATTGTTAAGCAGCACACACTCTAGGAAATATCATAATTTATTTTGAAAAACCGTTTCTTTTGAACATAAATTGTTAAAAAATAGATCTAAACATTCATAATTTATGCTAATTTGATACTTTGGCTTTACTATTTTCACACTCGTGAATGTCTCACACATATCTATAATTTTAAATCTGTTTTTAACTTTACTGTAACCAGATTATCTTGGCATGTACTTTGCTATTTGATATCTAAAAATCTTTACTCATTACAGAATGCTCAACCATTTATTTTTCAATTAATTTGCATGCAGTTATGTAAATGTATCAATTGTTTCATTAAAACTCATAATAAACAATTAAACCAATATTGTCTTAATTTCACTATTTTTTTTTTACCAAGAAAAAAAAAGTTTTAAAAAAATGATTCGGGTTCGGGTCGGGTCGCAGGTCGGGTCGGGTTGACCCGCACAAAACACGGGTCGGGTCACGGGTCAACCCGTTTTTGCTTCGGGTCAAAAAATCGGGTTCGGATCGGGTATTTTTGGGGTCGGGTCGGGTCAGAAAATTCTAACCCGTTTTGCCATGTCTAATGGTATTACCTGAATGAATGCCTTGATATTGTCATAGGTGAGCTTAATATCAAAATTAGGATCATCAGCGAGTTGCAATAATACATTCACTATGTCCTTTGGCACAAAATCTTTCACTCGTTCCTTCTTTGCCTTCTGTTCATCAAATACATGATCAAGGAATTGATCAAATTTTTAAATCAAAGCCTTCATTCGCTTCACATACCCCTGCAAGTCTAAGAAATCAAGCCATGGTAGCCAGTCCCCTTTATTTAAGACCCCATTTAGAAAGAACAGCTCGTCTAACATTTCTTGAAACTCTTTAACTGTGATTATTGGGGTCTCATATTTGGACTCACTAGCATACTTTTTACCAAATACAATTCTGTTTATGATGTTTAGTGAAAGATGAAAGAGATGGCCTTTTAGCATAATTGGCTTTCCTGACAAGGTGCAAAGGCGTGACAAAAAAGCACGCATTTCTTCAACACGAATGTATTGATAGGAGTCGAGTCGTTTTGAGTTAAACAACTCCGAGGCATAAATCTTACGGCCTTGGCGCCAATATGGTCCATAAGGTGCCCATGTAATATTGTGATGGTTATATGATAAATACTTGCCAGCAGCAGATTTGGGTCTAGAGGCAAAGACATGGTCATGTGTTTTTAGGAATTCCTTTGCCATTTCAGCAGATGAGGCAACCACAACAGGGAAGGATCCAAACTTTAGTTGCATAATTGGTCCATATTTTTTGGCCAAATTGTGAAGGGATTGGGGAGGATGAGAGCCCACAAGATTTATATTGCCTATGATTGGCTATGGTTTTGGACCTGGTGGAAATTTTAGTTGGTCGCGCTTGAAAGAAAATAATTTTGAGAGAAAGGCTAAAGCTGCTAGCAAGGCAATTACTAAAAGAGCCCAAGCAAAAGAAGAAAAAGAAGACTCCATTTGGTAGGAATTATTATGGGGTTTGTATTTAGGCCCTGCAGTTTACTTGAAATATATATACACCATTCATGCACACGATGCCCTTGTGTTTTTTGGGACGTAGTAAGACACTGAGAGACAGATGGAGCCTATGTTATTGTACGCATATGGCAAAAGTCGGTAAGAATCCGAAACGGTTGATTACATTTCTAATCTATATACACTTTCTTTTTTTTTGCTATTTGCAGCAGAGTCTGAGTCACAATCCACGACTACTTTCCCTTTCCCAACATATCTCTTACTTTGATCATTGAAGAAGCTAAGGGTCCATTTAGTTGAATGGGTGAAAAAGTTGGAGGATAGAATATGACGGGAGGATAAAAAAGTGAAAAGATAGAAAATATTTTATTTCCTCTCCTTTTTATTTGGTTGGGAATGGAAAAGTGGAGTGATGGAAAAATTAAGTTTGAATAAATTTACTCATATATCATTGTTAAAGAATTATACACAATTAAATAAAAAAAGTGACAAAATAACCACACACACAAAAAAAAAAAGCAATTACCCTAATTTATAAAAAAATAAAAATCACATCCCAAAATAAAAATCACATCTCTAAAAAAAAAAAAATAACTATCACACCCAAGCGCTAGAAAATGAAAAAAAAAAAAAAAAAAAAAATGGCAACGTCACTTACTGTATAGGGAGAAGAAAAAAAAAAGCATGTGTACATGGGCATTTTTGTCAATCTAGAAAAAATTCATCCCCACTCAGTTTTCTCTCTATTTTTGGGAGAAAATATTTTGGTAGGCCTAGGGAGAAAACACTCAGGTCCCACCGATTATTTTATTTCCTTCCCATCGAATCAAACACACTCCAAAAAAGTTTTATTTCCTATTTTTTCTCAAAAATTTTCCATCCACTCTATTTCACCTCTAAACAAACCCACCCTAAATGTTGTTGACATTACAGCTATAACCTGAGCCACATCGTTCACGTTGCACTATGATCTAGGTCTAAACCTTTTCACTCCACATGCTTTATGTTGTCCCAGAGGGCCCAGAAAACAACTAAACTTTATCTTGGTTTGGAGCTTGGTGCATGATTTTTAATTTTAAGTAGTTTCTAATCTGTTCTATGCACCCAAAAACTACTTTGAATGGGATCTAAGTGAGACTCTTTTAATGTAAAATGATATATTTCTTCTTCCTCTCTTTATCCTTTTTTCTGAATTTTATTATAAAACAAAAGGAATCATGTACAATGCAAATTAAATCAGGTAAAACTTTAGGTATGACCGTATGATACCTTAGGTGTAGTATATTAGGTTCACTAATTAAATTCAAACATATATTTTTTTTAATTTAGTTAGAAAACATAATTTTATTGCTTCTAAGTTTTGTGCCCAGTTAAAACATGAAAAAGCTAAACCATCGTACACATAGACTGTTTTAAAATTTACAATTTTATATTCAAATAATAATAAATTTGAACTAAAAAGCATTATAAATTTTATAGCTCAATTCTAAGTCAACCTACAATCACCTCCCTCCCAGACTATTGCATTTTTCAGATTCGGACTCTTGATCTAAAATTTTCATTCTCTTTCCCCTTGAAAATTCAGTGTTCTCTGAAAATTTAATTGAATTTCTAATCTAAATTTCAAAGTGTCAACCTCAGTCTATTTGTCTCAATTCCAAGCATAAAACTTGCCTTTGGACCAAACAATTTTTGGCAAGCAATATGCAAACTAACGCAAGCCAAATACAGTTTTTTGATATTCTGATTAGAGCAGTACTGTTTATGCAATCAATATTATTGTGACAATATAATATTGAGTGTCCATTTGGCATGATTAATTTTGCCAACTTATTTTACTATTTAGTTTATTTTTGGTACTATTCATGGGTCTCACTGCACTTTTTGATACTATTCATGGGTCTCATTATACTATTTCAGCTAAGACCTTTATCTATAGTACTGTACGTTTGGCAAAAAATTGGGTAGAGGCCAATTTGGGGTTACCATGTTTGGTAGTGATGTTCAAAAAATAGTTTTTAGTGTTTAAACTAATATTATTGAAACCAACCCAACTCAAACAATGAGATCGGTAATCCGGTGACTTCTCACAAAGATCAATCCAGGTCATTAATTGGATCGAATGTGCATAACACCCGGTCAAAACCAGTAAAACTCGGTGGGTTTTACGAAAACCGTGTGACTTGACTGGGTTTTAATAACTCAGTTGGGTTTGTGAATTGTGTAAAATTACATATATTATTTGAAATGTGGTACCAAATACATTTTTTTTTTTTTGGCATTATGAATACATTAAACAAGTGCTTTTATAAAAAAATTTAAATCAGAGTTTTCTCATAGATTGATGATAGGTTTTTATTTATTTATTTGGGTTGTTTGCATTTTTTATTTATGTTTTGTAATGAGTTTTGATTTGATTTGGGTTTTTTTTAGACTTGTGGTGGTGGTTGGGTGATGGTGGGTTGTGTTTTAGTGGTGGTGGAGTGTTGTGGGGTGTGGTTGTTGCTACTTTGGAGAGATGTAAAATAGTGTGTTATAGTAGATAAAGTAACTTTTAATCTGTTAAATACTAAATTTTTTAAAAGAGCTGATGCTAGTGCTCTTAGATAAAGTAACCTTGCTTTGGTAATATTTCGAAACAAGAGAGTTAGAAGTCTGAAAAAGAAATTTTATTCTGATGTGCATATAATTTCTAATAGATTATTACGTGGAGAAGCTGCTTCCAAGATCATGGAGGTAAGTACTCATTTTATTTCAATAACAAAGAGGTATTAGTTACGATTACTGGTGTGAATATTATAATTCATTCCTCAAACTTACTCATGCATATAGCTGTCCTATTATTTGGGTGGGAGGTGGCTCATTAGGAGGAATTTTATCTTCTTTGGGTAAGAAGGAAGAGGCTATATAATGTGTGGTACCGTGGACAGTGATTTTCAATCCCTTTCAAAAGTGGGATGGACAAATAAGAATTACAAATGTAATTGAGTCTACAAAAGTTTAGTTTCTTACTGCACATTTTACCTAGCTCATTCGCCATATCGCAAGATAGAGCCCTGAAGTAACTTCTTTTCCAAGATTTTATTTATTGAGCAAAGCCCATAGTACATAACTACCGACACATTTATATGGTAGAATGGCAGCATGGGCATACAACATAAGTAGGAAATGATTCAATACAGAAAATTTGTTAAAAGTAAAACAAACAAACACACACACACACACACACACATATATATATATATATATGTATGTATGTATATTTTATTCATTACACATCAAATTCACAACTAATAAAGATGAAGAGGGAGTCGAGGTTCCATCATTGCAACAAGTGGGAATTTGCGCGATGTTGCAAATCCATAAACTTCATCCATGCTTAAATCTTCATTTTTCATATTTTCTGGTAGTTTCCAATTAAATCCATGTAACATATTAGCCAAGGTAGAGCTAATCACCTTGAGTCCAAAGTTATAGCCAGGACACATTCTCCTCCCAGAACCAAATGGTAATAGCTCAAAACTTTGTCCCTTCACATCAATAGCCTTACCCAAAAACCTCTCTGGGCAGAACTCTTCTGGTGCATCCCATATTGATGAGTCTCTCCCTATACTCCATTTATTTATGAAGACTCTAGTTCCTTTCTGGATTTTGTAACCAGCTACATCACAATCTTGCACAGCTAAATGTGGTGCAAGCAATCCAGCCACAGGGTGCTTTCTCATAGTCTCCTTGACAATTGCTTCAATATAAGGAAGTTGTGGAATGTCAATCTCTTCCACCCATCTGTCTCTCCCTATTACTTTATCGAGCTCTTCTGTTGCCTTTTTGATGAGATGTGGTTGCTTTAAGAGTTCGGACATTGCCCATTCCAGAGTCGTTATGGTTGTATCTGTGCCTCCAGCGATTAGGTCCTAATTTTGTTTCACAAGACAAAGATTAATATCTAGAGATCAAGCTGAAACTCTAACGATCGGCTTTCATATAACATGATTAAAGTCTAGCATATTTAAATTATATTGGTTTTTATCTAAAGTCTTACAACTCAATTACCACATCTCATATTGTAACTACCAAATTTATTTAAAAAATATAAATATAGGAGTCTTTTTTTATTGAATTTAAAATATGAGTTAATTGTAGATATATATCCACAGTATATTACAGGGAATTTTTAATGATAACCATAAACTACAAAATTTAGCAATTAACATTCTAATTCGTTATTAATGTCAAAATTAACAAATTTATGGCTTGTTTGAGGTGAAAATTGCAGATTAATGTGAACTGATTTTTTAATGTTGACATCTTAATATATATTCCTTAGCAACTAATGAACTTATTTTTTAATTTCAACTCTAATTTTTGTTGGAGAAATTATTATTGCAAATGAGTCTTCAATTAGAGTGTTGATTGAATAATAGAATACTGAATGAGTCTTCAATTATAATACTTATTGCATATAATATAATTAATAATACCGAATTGATATTCCAAGTTTGCAACATAAAGCAAAATATGATTTTAAAATAATAAGAAGAATGGTTTTTAAATAAACGAACTTAAATATAAATAGCCGAATATTATAATTTAATTGATATGATATAAAATTTTTTTTTAAGAAAAAAAAAAGAAAAAAGTCTAATATAAAGTTATCATCTATGCCTCAATATTCGCTGAGCTAGGCCAACAGGCGCTACTACTGTAACTACAGAAAAAAAAAAAAAAAAAAAAAAAAAAAAAAACTCATGCATGCTTCCACAGTATAATGCATGCCTGCTTAATAAAAATTTGGAATGCAATTCTAAAATCTTTTATGGATATTCAAGTAATTCATTTGTTGGATATTACCTTGGAAAATGTTAGGGCATATTTGGTAGATTATAACAAATACTGTAATGTAATAGATATTCCAATGGCATAATTATTCGGTTGTTTGGTTATATTTTTATTACAATGAATAATTATTTTTTATGGATAGCTATTCTTCAAAATGAGGAATAATTATTCATTATCAAAAGTACTGAATATCTATTCATTCACCTTATATAATAACTTTTTTTAAAAATATCCTAAAAAACCATTAGTTGCCACATCTTCAAAAGGAAAGAAAATAAATTTTCCTTCTTGTTAATTATTAGCTCTGTTTTGAACACCCTAAAATAATTGTATTTTAGGAAATTTGACTTAAAAATAATTTAATTACATATTCTTTTTATACTCTACTAAATTGTGGACGCATACTTAGAATTTTATTCCTAAATGATCACCAAACTAATAAATAATAATACTTATTAAATTCTAACTTAATGTATTTATTGTAATACTTATTCCTATTCTCATGCAATAATCATTATAGTAAATCAAACGTGCCCTTAATGTTACAAACTATTTTGCAAAATATTTCACAAGATGTTGATTTGGTGAGTGGCTACGTTAGTGGTGGACTGAAATAAGAATAATTTATAAAAATGTTGTAAAATAAGTTCTCACTAACATTGTTCACAATGTCTTCAAGAGACAAGAACCAAAAAAAAAAGGGGTGAGAAACAAGAGTAAAATATAAAATATTACCTTAATGAACGCCTTGATACTGTCATGGGAGAGCTTAGTATCAGCATTAGGATCATCAGCGAGCTGCACTAATAATTTCGCCATCTCCTTTGGCACAAAATCATTCGCTCCCTCCTTCTTTGCGTTGTGTTCATGAAAGACATGATCAAGGAATTTATCAAATTTCTTACCTAAAGCCTTCATTCGCATCACATACCTCTGCAAGTCTAGGAAATCAAGCCATGGTATCTAGTCCCCTATATTAAACACCCCATTTAG
This sequence comes from Quercus lobata, assembly GCF_001633185.2. Classification (NCBI taxonomy): domain Eukaryota; kingdom Viridiplantae; phylum Streptophyta; class Magnoliopsida; order Fagales; family Fagaceae; genus Quercus; species Quercus lobata. Next base: position 861,509 of record NC_044914.1, read on the forward strand.
GAAAAACAACTCGTCTAACATTTCTAGTAACTCTTCATGTGTCACTATTGAGGTCTCATTTTTGGACTCACTGCTACTAACACAGCTTTTACCAAATACAACTCTGCTTATAATGTTTAGAGTATGAACAAAGAGATGGTCTTTTAGCTTAAGTGGCTTCCCCGTCCCTGACAAGGTGCAAAGGCGTGACATAAATGCACGCATTTCTTCAACACGAATGTATTGATAGGAGTTGAGTCGTTTTGAGTTAATTAAACAACTCGGGAACATAAATCTTACGGTCTTGGCGCCAATATGGTCCCTTAGGGGCCCAAGTGATATTGTGATAGTTATAAGATAAATACTTGCCAACGGCAGATTTGGGTCTAGAGGCAAAGACATGGTCATGTGTTTTTAGGAATTCCTTTGCCATTTCGGCATATGAGGCAACAACAACAGGGAAGGAACCAAGCTTGAGCTGCATAATTGGTCCATATTTTTGGGCCAATTTATGAAGCGATTTGGGAGGATGAGAGCCCACAAGATTCAGATTGCCTATGATTGGCCAAGGTTTGGGACCTGGTGGAAATTTTAGCTGGTGGGATTTGAAGGGTAATAATTTTGAGAGAAAGGCTAAGGCTGCTAGTGATGCCATTACTATAAGAGCCCAAGAAGAAAAAGACTCCATTACTTGGTAGGAATTAGAGGACATGGCAGTGAGAGTTTGAGGCGGATTATGGGGTTTAACGGCATTAAATATATATACAGATTTATGCACACAATGTACTTATGTTTTTTGTGCGGAGTAAAACAAAGAAAAAACTTAAATGCTCTAGGAGAAATGCTCTCTCCTCTCACTCATGTGAGAGGAGGAAGCATTGCTTCCAAGCTTGTAAGAATTACCCTACAAACATGCCTAACTTTTAATTACGAATTGGACTTGCCCACATATGGAAAGTGTTTTGGAAGAATCCAAAACGACAAAAGAAGAGTGCTAAAATACTTTCCCAATATATCACTTGCTTTGGTGAAGCTACAGCTGTCCGGTCCACATTGAAGCTAGCCTCAGCCACATTGTTCACGTTTCACCATAATTTTGCGTCCAACTTCTGGATTGAGATTAAGATGCAATAGCTTTCAATCTCAACTATTGAGAGGAAAATGATGCACTCTTTTTTTAGGCTTAAAGATTAGTATTTTATTAATGGAATAATTTTGAGAGAAAGGCTAAAGCTGCTAGCAATACAATTACTAAAAAAGCCCAGAAGAAAGAAGAAGACTCCATTTGGTAGGAATTATTATGGGGTTTGTATATACACCATTCGTGCACACGATGCCCTTGTGTTTTTTGGGGCGTAGTAAGATACTGAGAGACAGATGAAGCCAATGTTATTGTAGGCATACGGCAAGTGTCAGTAAGAATCCAAAACCGTTGGTTACATTTCTTATCAATACACATTTTTTTTGGCTTTTCGATTAGGTTCACTATAGCTCACGGATTTGATACAGCCTTGCCTTGGCTATTTGCAGCAGAGTCACCCTCCACTACTACTTTCCCAACATATCTCTTACTTTGTTGAAGCTAAATGCTGTCGGATATTGCAGCTTCACGTTTCACTATGATTTGGGTCCAAACCTTTTTACACCACGTCCATTATATTATCCCAGAGGACCCAGAAAACAACTAAACTTTATCCTGGTTTGGAGTTTGGTGCATGATTTTTAATTTCAACTAGTTGCTATTCTGTTATATGTGCGAAAAAACTACTTTAAATGAGATCTAAGTGAGACTCTATTAATATAAAATGATATATTTCTTCTTCCTCCCTCTATCCTTTTTTTACATTTTTTTATAAAACAAAAGGAACCATGTGCAATGCAAATTAAAAAACTTTAGGTATTGTTGAATAAGACAAACCAAACGGTGTCGTTAAACTAAAACACAAAGCAAAAGAGGATTGGCGCAAATGTCTGTTACTACTTCTGGGGTTTGTACACGAATACCTTAAAGTAATGATTAATAATTTATTTAAAAAAAGATTTTATAGAAAAAAAATTAATATTTTGATATTTATTTTCATTTCTTATAAAAGTAATACTAAATTTTTTTTAAAATATATTATTAATTATTATTTTAAAAATACCTATTAGAAAGGGACCCTTTTATATATATATATATATATATATATGCACACGATGTACTCGTGTTTTTTGGGCGTAGTAAAACAGATTGGTCCAACTTTTAATTACTTATTGCACATGTGTCATGTGTGGCAAGTGTTTTGGAAGATTCCAAAACAGCAAAAGCAATGTGCAAGAATATCTGATTCGCAGCAAAAGAAAAATACTGTTTCTCAACGAAAGATGAGTGCTAAAATTCTTTCTCTTGCTTTGTTGAAGCTACAGCTTTCCGGTCCACATTGAAGCTAGTCTCAGCCACATTGTTCACGTTCCACCATAATTTTGGGTCCAACTTCTGGATTGAGATCAGGTGCACTACACTTTCATAAAATTATTTTTTTTTTTAAAAAGTGCAGCTACTGCACTTGAAGCAATGGTTTTAACTTTTTCTGATTTTACAATAGAGGGCTCTAAAAGCCAAAGAAAAAATGACTAGCTCTTCCTCTCTCTCCTTTTCGCGTGAAGAATAGGAGGAACTGGCTCACAGCAACAAGAAGGTTAAGAATGTGAATCATGCAGGATTCAGTGATAGCAGTGATTCAAGACCATCATCTCCAAACCAGCCCCAAGGTATGTGGAGTCGAGCCATATCTTTTAAGGATAAGGTTGTGGGTGAGATTCCTGGTGCATACACTCAGGCTTTTAATTTTGGAGACCTCATGGAGGACGATGAAGAGTCGGATGACGAAGTAGAGGCTCTTAGGGAAGGGCTGGTGGCTGTAAAGTTCTTGAGAGAGCTTAAATAGAAAATCAGACACCCGTGGGCAAGGGCTTTGATTGTTAAGGTGTATGGAAGGTCAATTGGATTCAACTTTCTTCAGACAAGACTTCTAGCTTTATGGAAACCAGTAAGCAAACTTGATTGTGTGGATTTAGGCTACGGGTTCTTCCTCACTCGATTATCTCTTAAAGAAGATTTTGAGGTTGTGCTGCAAAAGGGCCCGTGGTTTATTGGTGAACATTTCTTGTCCATACGACCTTAGGAACTGGATTTCAAACTGGAGTTGGCGAATGTATCCTCGATTGCAGTTTGGATTAGACTCAATGGGTTGTCGATAGAGTACTACAATGCTGAAGCATTATATTTGATTGGGAAAGCCATTGTGAATCTGTTAAAGGTAGATACTCACACTACGTCGGAAGCTAGAAGCAGGTTCACTAGGCTATGTATACAAGTCGACGTAACTAAGCCATTAGTAATAGCTATTAAGATTGGAAAGCTTGAGCAACCTGTGTGCTATGAAGGCATTCAAAAACTATGTTTTGACTGTGGAAGAGTGGGCCATAAGCGGGAAAACTATCTGTACTCAATCCGCCAAGATGTTCCGCTGAAGGAGACGATGGGGACGGACTCAAAGAAGAACAGTACCCGATCATGCAATTCTCATGGGGCTAATGCTGACAAGGTAGATGAGGGACCTAGTGGGATCGTGCCTGATAACATACAAGATAACCTTGAGGATAACGTACATGATAGTACGTATGGTCCGTGGATTGTGGTGAAGCACAAGGTGAATGGAGCAAAAAACAAAAGCTCCAATATGGGACCACAACCACGCTGATACATTGGGAATGTTCAGTGGACTAGAGAAGGGTATTCAAGGGGTGAACCGGTTGGGCCTTCTAGAGAGATCGAAAGGAAAATTTCTCCACCTAAGTTGAGGAATGGGGCCTAAGGTGCTTGTAGTGTCACAGAGTTGGAAGGTTTTAAAGAGTTAAAGGGCATAACTTTTTCGAGTATAAGCCCAAATCTGTTTGAGAATAGGAAGAAGGTAATTAAGGTGGAAAAGGCCAAATTGGCCACTAAGCCTAGCCCACAAGCTTCAGTTAAAGGCAAGAAAGCCTTAGCTTGGTTAAGGGCAACCACAAATGTCGTTGACAAAAGGGGTAGTTTATCTGATCCCCAAGCCGCCAACAATTTGTTGCTCTCTTCCGCTGTGCCAAACCGTGCTTTTCTCGATGGCAATTCTGATCAGGGAGCAGCCACTGAAGTTCAGGTCGCTAATGTTGAAGTGTCAAAGCAAAGTGGTGGAGATTTCGAGGATTGTGACTGTTGAAATCAGTGTGTAGCCGAGCTGGGTATGGAGCTGGTTCTGTCAACGGAGGTGGAAAGTATGGATGATGATGCTCCCGTGATTCGTAGCAGGTATAATGAAGGGCGATTTCGCTCCGATGGATCCAACGTGGAAGGACATGAGTTGTCCATGGTGGGTATGTCTTCTGGAGGTGCTGGGTATGAGTGCAACTCTGAAGAGAGTTTTGAAGCTACTAGGTTGGGTATTGAGGGCGGTGGTAAAGCTCCTATGTCCTGCTGATGAATGTCCTCCCCCTTTTCTCATTTCCCTTATGAATATTATTGTTTGTAATTGTAGAGGTGCATGGAAGCCCGCTTTTAAAAGTCATATTAGAGAGTTGGTCCGCAATCATGATCCAGCTCTTTTGATAGTTGGAGACTCGGGTTGGGGGAGACAGGTCGAAGGAGATTATGGACGAGTTGCCTTTTGATGGAGCTATTCCTACCGATACAATTGGTTATGCGGGTGGGTTATGGCTGTTGTGGAATGAAGATAGAGTAGAGATATCTTAGTTAGCAAACACGGAGTAGGAAATTCATGTGATTGTTAAGGTATGATCCTCTAACCTTAACTGGTTATTATCTGCGATTTATGCTAGCCTTAGGTGTGCTGAAAGGCAGGTATTATGGGGTAATCTTAAGATGATGGCTGAAGTTCATGATATGTCGTGGGTTATGGCGGGCGATTTTAATAAGCCATTATTGGAGGGAGATAAATTTGGAGGAAAGGGGTGGAGTGTAAATAGAGCTCTTCAGTTTAAGAAGTGTTTGGATGCTTGTAGCATGATCGACTTAGGCTTTTTGGGTCCGCGGTTTACATGGACTAACAGAAGGGAGATTCAGGCTCTTATTCAGGAGAGGATTGATAGATTCTTTGTCAACTCCCATTTGTGTCTGATGTACCCTGAGGCTCGTGTGGTCCACCTTACAAGGTGCCATTTTGACCACTCTCTGATTCTGATGGAATTGCAGCCTAGAGTTCATGAGAATAGGAGGAAATTATTTAAGTTTCAAACTTGTTGGCTGTCTAATTGCACCTTCCCTACTTTAGTTAATCAGGCTTGGAGGCAGAGCACGGGTTTGGCGCAGGCTATTGAGTCATTCACTAAAGACGCAACTAGGTGGAATAAGGAGTAATTTGGAAATGTTTTTGCTAGGAAAAAGAACATCATGGCTAGGTTAAATGGCATCCAGAGAGCTATGGCAGTGCAACTATTGGTTTTTCTTCTTAACCTGGAGAATGATCTCCTTAGGGACCTTGATACTGTTTTGAAGCAGGAAGAGGAAATTTGGGCGTTAAAATCTAGAGTTAATTGGATGATTCAAGGGGATAGGAATACGACTTTCTATCATGTATCTACCTTGGTGAGAAGAAAGAGGAACAAGATTTTGGCTATCAAAGATGCAGTGGGTGAATGGATCTATCAGGAGGAGGATGTCAAAGAATTTGTGAAGAATGGGTACAATGATATTTATACCACTTCCTTCTCTAGCTTTCCTACCCTTCCTCCTAGTATTTCTTCTTGGCAAGCCAGGTTATCAGAGGAGGAAAAATGTAGTATTAGTGGAGAGGTGTCGGAGTAGGAAATAAAGGCCGCTTTATGGTCTTTAAAAGCTTTTAAGGCTCCTGGGCCGGATGGGCTGCATGCGGGGTTTTTTCAAAGGTTCTTGCTTACTGTGGGTAGTTTAGTTATCAAAGAAGTTAAAAAAGTCTTTGCTGATAGAAGAGTTCCGGATTACCTAAATACTACTCATATTGCCCTTATTCCTAAGATTCAAGGTCCGGAGACGCTCAGTAATTATAGACCCATCAGCCTATGTAACATGGTGTATAAAATTGTTTTGAAGATTATTGTTGCCAAGTTGAGGCCGTATCTGGACAAGCTCATCTCCCTATGCCAGTCAGCTTTTATTCCAAGTAGGAAGGGTATAGATAATGCTATAATAGTGCAAGAAGTCATCCACTCTCTTAGTAAAAAAAGGGGAAAGTTGGGTACATGGCTTTGAAGATTGACCTTGAGAAGGCGTATGATAAATTGGAGTGGAGCTTCATTCGAGATGTGCTTATTAGAGTCAATATACCTATTGACCTGATCGATACTATTATGAGTTGTGTTACAACGGTTTCTACTTCGATTGTCTTTAATGGGGAAGCTTTGGAGCTGATATACCCTTCAAGAGGGATAAGGCAAGGGGACCCTCTTTCTCCCTATCTATTCATTCTTTGCATGAATTTTCTTGGGCAGCTTATTGAGGAAAAATGTAGTGCCAAACTCTGGAGACCGATCAAAGTTTCTCAAAGAGCCCCCTTAGTCTCCCATTTGATGTTTGCGGACGACTTGATTCTCTTTTCCAAAGCAGATAATGTTAACTGCTGCGCCGTTAGGGATGTGCTTGATGAGTTTTGAAAGATGTCAAGGCAAATGGTCAGTGAAGCTAAGTCGAGGGTTTTCTTTTCTCCCAATGTTGATATGGATGATAGGGAAGCTTTTTATGACATACTTGGCTTTGCTTCCACTCCCTACCTAGGAAAGAACTTGGGTATCCCCATTAGACAGCCGGGCATGTCTTCTCGAGAGTATAATTTTATTTTTAACAGAGTAAAACAAAAATTAGCGGGTTGGAAAGCTAATTTGCTTTCTTTGGCAGGGCATGTGGTGCTTATCCAAGCTTCCTCAGCAGCTATTCCTTCCTATGTAATGCAGTGTGCTGCTCTTCCAGGAAGAATTTTGGATGATATAGACCGGGTGAACCGAAATTTGTTGTGGGGTAGTACGGAGAATCAAAGAAAGATGCATTAAGTTGGGTGGCAAAAGGTTACTAGAGCTAAGGAGGAAGGAGGTCTTGGTCTTCAAACGGCAAGAGGGAGGAACACTGCTATCCTTGCAAAACTGAATTAAAGGTTGCACACAGAGCAAGATAAGCTTTGGGCAAGGGTCTTAAAGCAGAAATACTGTTCTGGTAGGAGAGCAAGGGCCATAAATATAGATCGTCTTTCATGTTCTCAAGTATGGACAGCTATAAAGAGAGGTAGGGAGGTGTTCAATGAAGGTAGTATGTGGCTAGTGGGTAGAGATAGTAATCATAGTTTTTGGTTTGGGAATTAGATCAAAGGGGGTCCCATTTGTCATAGGATCCTAGGCCCGTTGACTCCTGAAGCTGAATTACTTGAGGTAAAGGATGTTTTGACTGACTCGGGTTGGGATTGGGGTCGTATTCCTTTTACTCTGCTTGTGGACATTAAGAAGTTGATCCTAGCTACTCCGGTGTCTATCACAAGCAGAGGGATTAACAGACTAGTTTGGGCTGGTAGTACCAGAGGTGGGTTCGATGTTAAAAGTGCTTATAAATTGGCTGAGCATACTTATTATATGCCTGCCTTGTCTACGAGGTGGATCCGGAAAATTAATACCTTACCTAGAATTAAAACCTTTATTTGGAGATGTGTGCATGATAGTATTGGTGTTTAAGGCTGTCTTGTTAGAAGGGGGATGGGTGCTGCTGATTTATGCCCTATTTGCCAAGTAGATAAGGAATCAATCTTGCATGCTCTCTGAGACTGTGATCGGGTTAGGGCTGCCTGGTTGCAATTGGGAGTCAGATACACGAATCAAGTCTTTTGGAGTAGCAATCTTCAAGAGTAGTTAACAATGAATGGGAGTAAGGGTAGCAAGGTGATGTATGGAAGAAATCATTGGAGTATGCTATTTTCTTTTGCTATTTGGATGATATGGAAAGGTATAAATCAAATGGTGTTCTCTGGTAAAGCTCAATCCGAAGCTCTTGACTGAAATTGAGAATCTGTACACTGAGTTCATGTATTGTGCTTGCTCTCCAAGGTGGCCTATGCCAAGGGTGGTAGTTGTGTGTCGCTGGTAGAAGCCCCTTGAGGGATGGACTAAGTTAAATACAGATGGGTGTGCTACAGGAAGTACGGGCTTGGTTGGCTGTGGAGGAGTTGTGCGTGACAGTCATGGGGATTGGATTTCTGGGTTCTCAATGCATATAGGGATCACAAACAACTTTGTGGCTGAATTATGGGGATTAAGGGATGGGTTATTGCTATGTAGTAACTTGAATATTCCCTCCCTTATTTTAGAACTGGATACTAAATCCATTGTGGAGATTTTTTGCAAGACGGGTTATGTCAATGATGTGATATCTCCCATCTGGGATGACTGCAGGATGCTCATCACCAAGTTCCAATAGGTGCAATTTAAACACTGCTTCCACCAATCGAATCAATGTGCAAATGCACTTGCCAGGTTAGGTGCTGATCAAGACTTAGATTTTAGAATTTTGAAAGTCCGCCTGTGGACGCCTTTTTGTTCTTTGAACAAGATAACAATGGTTTGTACTTTAACAGACTATGTTCTATGTCTGCTGCTTCTTCTTATTTTATAATATCATCTCTTTCACCAAAGAAAAGCAATAGTTTTCAATTTCAACAATTTAAATTAAAAAAAAAAAAGTAAAAATGCATTTTTGATCCTTATATTTTTGGCCAATTCCTGTCTAGTCTCTACTTTTTAGTGTACCTACTTTAGTTCTTGAAAACAAAAACCATTTCCATTTTGGTTTCTGCCATTAACCCACTAATTGAAAACTCATACATGGTAAATAAAGTGCTTACATGTCAAGCCTATCCATTTAAATATTAATTAACTAATCCTATGTGTACTAGATGAATATCACATGACCCCCAACGTCAGCTTCCCGCCACAAAGAGCTCCACGTGCTCCGCTCATCAACTACCCACCTAAACTCCCTACCTAAACACACGAAAAACCCTAAAACACTAAAAGAGTTGCCTCTACCTTACCCAATTGAAGCTTGCCTCTCCAAATTGCTCATCATATCTGCTCCAAATCATGATCAAAAGAGGGTGAGTGGATGGAATCAAGCTCGGCATCATCTGAGGTAAGCTTGAGGAGAGCACTACATATGTGCTATTGCCCCTACCTTGCTAAACTGGTTCTAGTGGTGTCTTGGATGGAAGACAATCCTGGTAGAAGGTTCTATAGGTGTCTCAATTACTCGATACTGTTTGATTTCAAACCAGGTTTTGGGTTTCTTTTTTTAGTTTTTTTTTTTCTATTTAAAATTGGGGTTTTTTTCTAGTGGGTTGAATCTTAAACAATTTTGGGAATAATTTTGGGTATTTTGCAGTTAGTCATCACCTTAAAATTTTGGGTTGTCATTTGTAGTTATGTTTTTGTGGTTTGTGTGTGTTGATTTGGTTTGTATTTGGGTTCCATTTCAGGTTGGTTGTAAGTGCAAATTTTTTCAAATGGTTTTTGACAGATTGATTCCCATACAACACCAGTATCCATTTCAGATTGTCCCAATTGTGTTGTTGGATTCTGTTTTGTATATGTTGCTTGGTTTGACATGGTTTGGATTGGAGCCCTTGCAAGTGATTTCAATTCAATCCAAGGTGATAACAGGAAGTATTCAATGTAACAGTACACAAGGTAATCGTATACAAGGTGATTTCAGTTCAATCCATTATACACCAATTTAGCAATGATGATTTCATTTCATTCAGATTGAAATGACGAAGTAATTTGGATACACAGCCTAACAAAGTGTTCCATATTGCTAACTGGAAGCACATTGGCAAAAAGCATGTCAAAACTACATACAAGGCATGCTATCCTACTTCTTTTCTCTACCTTAAACCTGCTAAAAGCCACATTGACAAAAAAAAAATGCCTTAAACCCCACCCATCTATCCCACGCCAATGCTAAAATCACACAAAGGCAAACCCCACACAGCACCAGTGTCAATACCAAACACATTGTCAAAAACTTCTTCCTCTTCTTGCAGATTGATTTTCCTTAATTCTCTTTTGTTGTTCCCACATAGCACCAATATCCATTTTGGGTTTTCAGATTGATTGATTTTCCTTAATTCCCACACAACACCAATATCCATTTTAGATTGTTTTTCCCTAATTCTCTTTTGTTGTGCAAACTTAAAATGCTCTTCTATACTAGAATTTGTGTATATTTCAAATGGTTATTTTGTATATAAAGATACAAAGAAAGAACAACCAATACAGTACTGAAACATAAATTGTTTTTTATTTTTTTTTTAATTTAAAAAGAAAAAGCCTCTGAACACACGCGTAGATATAATTTATTTGAAAAGTTGCTTGTAACAAAGTGTTTGTATTTGAATTATAAGTATTTATCAATGTAGATATTAGTTTCAGTAATAATAACAACGTGATTAACTCTACAATTAGGCTATATAGTAAAGTAGATCATGTAATCTTAATATGAATAAAGGGATAAAGAAATTAAAGTATTACCTTGTAAAAAAAAAAAAAATTGTGTTTGTAAACGATCTGTCATGTTTGGAGTTAGAAAATCTGAAAATTAAATCAAATGTACAACTCATGAATTCCTATAACATATAAGAGAGATTAATAATTGGAAACAAATTTATGTGATCGTTGTTATTCACCGAATAGGTTGGAGGCTACTTTGGGTGTGAATATTGCTGCAAAGCAATCGATGCTCATTGCTTTGACTTCTTCCTCAATTAAGAATTAATTTTTTTTTCATCAAAAAAAAAAAAAATTTTAATTTTCTCCATTGTGCTGCAAAGTACACCATGTGGTGGCCTATATTAAATATTGTAAAAATTATTAGAATGAATCCTATGACATAAATAAATGCCAAAATGGGCATTTGCCCCTTTCGCCCAAAACAAGTAGCAAAATACCTCTATTCTGAAACTATCTAGCACAACTGCCTCCATGCCCAAGAACGTTGAGAATATGCTTTTGTGCAAGGTTAGGGACGAATTGATTAGGAGAGAGAAAGAAAGTTAAAAAAAAATATATAATATTCTCTCAAATTAATTAATTAGGTTAGCTAATATGGAAAGCAATTAATTTTAAAGATGACATTGATTATAGTGATTTTCTAAGTATTAGATTTCTTAGACATCTACGGTTAAAAAATGTGTAACTTTTGTAGAGTTATACTAGGTGTAACTTGAACCCATCTCATACATATATATATATATATATATTGAATTTTGGATAAATTTGTTTTGAAGACATAGATTAGTAGGAGAGTGTCCTATTTTGTAGGCATTTTAAGTGGAGTTAGAAATATATTTTTATCAGATTGTTCTCAAGTTTTTTCCCGTTAAACCTAAGGTTTATGGGTATTTTTGAATTACATAAAAGTCTATTCCAAAGAGGAGAATTCTCTTATCGATAGTATAGATATTCACCGTTTTTATGGGACTCCCATTTGTACTGTATGCCAGTTTTATTGAACCCAAGGTGTCTTTGATAAAAGGACAAAGTTTAGCTACCTAAAGGTGAATTTTGACAAATTCATTATTAGATTACATTTTCTTCATATATACTCTATGCTTGCAAAATTTCTAGAAAATTAAAGATCAATAGTTATGTTATCAATAAATTGTTTAAATTACAAGTTTTTTTAATTAAAAATTATGCATAAAATATAAGCTTATAAATTATATAATAAATAATATTTGATTAGCACAAAATTTTACATGTGTATTAAAAGCGTAAAGAACATACAATTTAACATATAGATTTTCAAAATATGTAGTAATGTTAATTTGTTTAAAGGAAGTTGTAACCTTATGTTACAACCAATTTTGTAGCTAAACTTTGTCCTCTATAAAATGAATAAAATTAAATAAATAAGTGATGTCAGGCACTACATGCAAAACTACATAGATTCTTAAGAGATACTAGTACATGCATTCCACCATGTAGGGCGGCTCAACAGTATAGGTGAACGATGTGGTCGCCTAAGGCCCTTAAGCAAAAAAAGACCCCCAAATTTTAACTTATAGAGTTATTTCTTTCATTGTAATAGTATTAATTATGCACAAATATTAGCCAATAAATAAAATAATATTTTTTTATCAAATAAAAAACAAGAAAAAGAGAGTGAAAGAAATGTTATGTCCACAACATTTTTCACAACAAATTCTAAGTGGTAGGTTATTAATGGCTATTATTGGTGGGCAAAAAAGTAATTTCAATGGTGAGTTCAAATTAGAACTAGTAACAACTTAACACCTATGATTTTTTGTAAAAATTTTGTGAATGTAGTACTTTTAAAAGAAAAAAAGAAAAAAGAGCAATACATAAATCCTAATGGCAGGTTGTTACTAGCTGTTATTAGTGGGTAAAAATGTAATTTCAGTGGTGGGTTCAAATTAGAACTAATAATAACTTAACACTTAAGATTTGTTACAAAAATATTGTGAATGTAGCACTTCTCAAAAAAAAAAAAAAAAAAAAATTCACAACATTTTTCCAAACAATTGAGTTGGAAAACTTTTATTAGTTCTCATTTATGTCTACCGCTAACATCACATTTTTACTTACTACTATCATTTTTCACATCAATGGGTGTGAAAAGTTTTATCAAACTTTTTTGTATCTATAGACTTTCTCCAAAAAAAAAAAAAATTACATGGTTAATTAGTAATTTTGTATCTAAAACAAAAGAATAGAGCTTAAGTAATATTTAAATTTATTTTAAAAAGTCACATTTAAATATATAAAAAGACTCAATTTAGTTCACCTAGACCTCGCTTGAAACTTAGTTGACCAACTCCTCAAATTTCAAATAGAGAAATTCACCTTAAATTCGCTTGAAACTTGATCAATTCAACTCATTAGAATTTCAAATAGAAAATTTCTCCTAAAATTCACTTGACCAAATTACACGTAAATTCCTTTCCTTCACCTTTATGATTGGATTCTTGTCAATCCAGATTCTAATATTACAACCTACTTATATTTCAGAAATACACAATAATCCTCCCAATAGGTTGTAATATTTATGTCTAGTCTTTGACGCGCAGTATTGTGCATAAAAGAAGGTTCAACTCTCTAAGTATAATCATTTCAAAGTTCCAAAGACAATTAATGGTGCATTATGCTTAAACCAAAACTCCTATGCTTTAGAGGTATTGTGATGAGATACCACGTAAATGTCTTATGAGAATTTGCTACTGTCCAACCTTTGAGAGTCCTTATTATATAGTATTTATTATTATCATTTCTACTAGTTATCTTATCTTTATTTGAGTAGTTTGAGAGTCCTAGGAATGACAACGGGTCAGGTTCGGGCTAGGTTTCTTTATGCCCGAACCTGCCCCCGTGGGTTAGTACCTGTTACCGAACTTGGCTCGTTTAATAAATGGGTTTTTTTTTTTTTTTTTCGGGCCCCAAACCCGCCCTATCGGGCCACGCAGGCCCTATCTAGCCAATTTAGATTTGGGCCTAATTTGCAGCCCAAATCGTGGCCCAATAAAAAAACAATCCAAAAATGCCAATTCCCGTCCAGCAATGTCTTTTTTATTTTGGCCCAATCATCGTCCAACAATGTCTTTTTTTTTTTTTTTGGTGGCACTGTAGCACCAACAAAACACAAAAAACAAATCAACTACAAACCAACTCTCATAAAAAAAAATTAAAAAATTAAAAAATTAAAAAAAAAAAACTACAAACCAACTACAACAAATCATTTGCATTCACAACAAATCAACTACAATGAACTAGCCCTAAAACAAACCCAAAGTTATTTAAAAAAAAAAAAAAATTGGACTAAAAACAATATGATTGGTGACCTAATCCCCCTGTTTTTAACTAGAAAAGATTAAAATGAATCACAATCAATTGCAAGTTCTTTTACAAAAAATAACATTTTATAAATTATTAAAAAAATAAAAATCAAAGAAAGAGAGAAACCATGGCCGTGGGGGATCAGATTAAGGGCCGTGAGAAACAAACCTGTGACAAACTTTAGGGCCAACGGTGACGGAACTTCAGGGTGACAGAGCTTGAGGCTGGTGGTGAGATCGAGTGATGGCTGACGGTGACAGAGCTTGAGGGTGAGTGAGAGTGAGTGAAAGTGGGAGATGAGAGTGAGGGATGAGATGGCTGGCGGTGACAAAGCTTGAGGGTGAGTGAGAGTGAGGGAAATGAAAGGGTAGGGATAGGGGCAACTAAGTGCTTGAGTGAAATAAGAGATAGGGTTTTATTAGTTTATATATATATATATATATATATATGTATATATGGTTTTTTGGTAATTTTTTATTTAAGTAGGCAGGGTCTGGGTTTGGGTCGGGTATTACCAAAACCTGGACCCGACCCGGACTCATTTCGGGTTTTATTTTAAAAATCCTAACCCAACCCTATTATTTATCTGGCCGGATAAAACCCAACCCAATAGGGTCGAGTCAGGCCGGATACTCACAGGTCAGGTAATAATTGCCATCCCCAGGGAGTCCTTATATATAAAACACTAGTGAATGTTTAGACCCCTAATTTCAAAATTACCAACACAAGCTTATACTTAAACAATAAATGGCGGAAAGATAAGTACAAGCAATACCCAAATAAAAAAACTACTCTAAACAATAATTAATCACAACACAATAGCAATTAAAAGGCAAGAGTAAAGGTTAGAGAGATGCAAACACAAAGATAACACCAACACATGTTATCGAAGAGGAAATCGAAGAACTCAACAAAAAACCTCTCCGCCGCCCTCCAAGTGGTAAAATGATCCATTAAAGAATAGCAATAGACCCCCCAGGTCTAATCTACCCAATGCACCTAAGCCGTCCAAGCTTCTTGCTCCAACAAGGTTAAGCTTAACCGTGTCTTCTTTAGCTTTCCGGATGCCACAATAAACCCATTGCATCAACCAAATGAATTGGTCATCTTTGAACTGTTTCCCAAGCACCAAATAAACTCCTCACTGATATGGGTATGGTGAGATAAGGATTTAGCTATTGAACCTCTCAAGGGTATGCCAATGGAAAGGGTGAAAGTAGAGGAATTTGAGAATCAAAGGTATAAGATTGTGAATGAGTCAATCTAGTTGTTCTCTAGGGTTTCTCTCTCAAAATTCTTTCTAGAAGTTCTCTACATTTCGTGAGTATAAGAGTATTTATAGTAAGATACGTGAGGAATGTAAAAAGTCATTTTTCTGCAAAACGGGGTGTTCTGACGACTCACTCACAACTGGGATGAGTTGCGAGTTCTAGTAGCGAAATAACTGACTGACCAGACTATCCTTTTTTGTCCTATAATGCTCCAACTGTTATGACCTTTCAACTTCCTGCATGCTTCACGCATGTGGCACTTTGGCGAGTCATCAGTCGCGAGCCACTCGCGAGTTCCAGTCGTTAGAATGGTCTTGAATGCACACAGACTTTAATTCTTGACACTTTTTCACACACAACCCTTATATGATTCCCAATTAAATACAGGGTATCTAATTGCTGAAATACAAGAAAATTTGGCACGGAATAAAGCCAACACATGGTTGAATAAATTATACCTTACAATCTCCCCTTTTGGCTATTTCGTGATAAAAACCTAAAACAGACTTTAGACTTAAAATGTAATTTGGGAACAGTTGCCAAAACTCACCCGCACCTAACTCTAGATTCTGTGAAGCTCTTGAACCATACAGACAAGTTTTCCTAAAATCAATATCACAAGAAGTTCATTGTAAGCAGAAATCTTGAAATGCATATGGAGCAAACACAATGCGATCAAGCAAGTATGAATATGACAATTAAGCATGGCTTGACCAAACAAGAACAATCACTATAAATAGTGACCACAATGAACATTCACACAATGAATGAACATCTGGACATGCAAGCTAATAAGCTCAATGTAAAATATCATTTGCATGTCCAACACTTAATCGATGCAAAAACATTAAAGTTATTGCATCAAGGATACAAGATCCAACAAGGGCACAAAAATACTAAAGATAATGCAAGACATAATCTAAAAGTAGTAAATAGCTACAAAGCAAAGGTACAAAATGGTATAGTTTTAATAGCTAAAACATCCAAGCATTCATAATACACAATATCCAAGTACTTTAAAACCAAAGTAATAAAGTCATAGAGTACTTAATAAACCAAAGTACTAAAACCATAGAGTACTAGAATAAGTGCTATGAAAACCCATAAAAAAAGTAAAACCATAAAAGCTATAAAAACTTATAAAAAGTTATCCCCCTTAAGATAGGCTCCCCTGTAACACCCCGACCCAACTTTATAATTAAACTATGTGTTTGAGTGGTTAATTTTTATTTTTAAGCCACTTCCTTTTTATAATTAATAGCAGAGTATTTAATAACCAAACTATTTTATAATGCCTTTGAATAAAAATTGTAAAGATTATAAAAAATTGAAGGGTTGATTGTATTATAAATATATACTAAGTATGTACAAAATTATATTAAGTGGTTGGGTTATTAGATATATAGTTATTGGTGTTTAATTAAGTGTTTAAGGTAAGGGCTTATATGTAAATTTATATTGTTGTTTGAGCCTTTCTAGAATATAAGCTTATAAAAGGGGGGAAAGTAAATTAAAAAAAAAAAAAAAAAGTCTAAAGGGTGACCCATCAACCCTCTTTCTCTTCGCCAACACGTGCCCCACCCAAGATATTTCCCTTATCTTTTCTTGGTTGTACTAGAAGACTCTTTGTTCTTCTTTCTTTGCTCTTTTCTATTCATCTTCTTTCTTTGTTCTATTCGACAGCACCTCTCTCTCACTCTCTCACTAACATCCTTCCCTCTATCACCGAAACTATATATCTCACTCTAAGGAAGAAATTAATAGATTAGCCCTAAGATTTTAACTTCAAAGTTTGTGAGTAAATAAATAAAAACCTCATCTTATTATGGGTATTTTAATGGTGGAATGGTTTGCTATAGTTTCACTTCTATGTTCTCTAATCTAATTGTTAGAAAATTTGTGAAATTAGTCTATATATATATATATATATATGCTGTTTTAAGAAGCTTTGAAACTGTGTTGGTGATTTGTTGAAGGTAGATTAGGGTTTTTACTAATTAATGATTGTATATGATTAATGAAGTACGAAAAAGTTAGGATGAGTACTTTTAATGTTACTGCTGAGATTTTTGTTGTATTTAATTCTAAAATAAATGGTTAAATGACTGCATATAAGTGTTTTTCAACATGTCTAATGAGTTTATAAAAATCCCCATATGAAAATACCATCGTTTGATAATTGTTTGTGAATTTACAAGAAAATGTTGCAAAGCTGTCACTGTGACAGATTCTATATTTACGCATGATAAATTATGTATTAAATTGTATACAGTGAATTTGGATGCTAGGGATATTTCTTATGAATTATAAGACACATATAGTTGTAATGAAAGTGGTCTCATAGCATTTGGATTAGTATAAAAATAATGGTTTAATTTCTAAGTTGCATGAAAATCTGTCAGGACAGATTTGAGTATGTTGTCTTTTATGATTTTTAATAAATAATGGTTTTATGATTTGACTTTGAAAATGATATGGAATTTACTAGATATCTAGAGGAGTGGCTCTGTAAAATTTTGTGAAGATTGGATGTGTTTAGATAGCCCATTTGTATTTTACAAATGAGGCATATGCTGTTGAAATGAACAATAAACAGTAAATGATAACTCTGACTTTGAGGATTTAATTCTAAAGTTAGGGTGAATGTTTTGAGCTATAATTTAATATGATTATCTTTTGGTATGTCTAGATCATAGATTGATTCTTTTTATAACTTGGTTCAAGGTTTAGTACTCAAAGGAAGGGTTCTAAACTATTCTACTACTTTTTTATGTTGTTGTCTTGTTCAACATGTTTTATGTTGCTATATGAGTGTATATGGCTAAAAGAGTTTATGTTTATGCACGCATTATTTCCCTAATCTCAAAGCACCTTTTGAAATGAAGTTGGCTATTTTAGAGATATGAGATTAATGTGAGAATGTTGATTTCTCTATGATTTAGTACATCATGTTGTTTAATGAATGTATCTTGTGTTTGGGGAACCTCGTTGAGGTAGGATTAGGATTTCATTGATTATAAGAGCTAGGCTTTGAGATGAATGTGTAAGTTTATGATAAGAAATTATGGATAGTAATAAGTTTTGATATTTAATTTAGGTGTTACCAGCCCCAGGTCTGAGCTCCTTCGACTTTAGGCTCTCGGTTCCTCTACTTTCAGGTAAGGGATAAGTTATATGAGCATTTGGTAAGTGATGAAATTATTTTAAAGTGTATTATGCATTAAAAGGTTTTTGATTAGAGATATGACATATAATTATGTTTTAGACAATGATGTTCAAAAAAAAAAAATTACAGTTACTGCTTATCTTTAAAGTTTATAATTTTTATTTATTTGAAAAAAAAAATTTAATTATAATAAATGTAAATTATTATCATTTACCCAAAAAAATAGAAAAGTCTTTGAACACGCACATGAGCGTGTGCTCAGTGGCTAGTAGTATTTATTATTATCCTTTCTACTAGTTTTCTTACCTTTGTTTGAGTAGTCGTAGTTATCTAGGTATCTTATCTCTATTTCAATATTTGAATAATTATCTAGTAATATTGTCTAGTTATTTTAGGAGATTGTTGCTCTTTAAATAAAGATTCATGGCATTAGGCCAAGGTTGAAGAATTTGCTATTGTACTGTGGTTTGTTTTCCACCCAATGGAAGTCTTTTATCAAATTCCATCTCTTTTCCTATCATATTGTTCTTAAGACAAGAAGTTCTTCACTTGCTAGCACGTAATAGCGGTAGAATGAGAGTGAATATTATTAGTGTAGTACCCTGATTTTATTTTATAATCATCATCATACATCATCATTATTATTAGCTTTGAGAGGTGATGTGGATAAGCACGTGGTGTCATGATAGGATTGGTGTGAGGTGTAATTATGTGGCCAAACAAAGAATGCTACCCAAAGTTAAGAGATGAAACAATAACCTGCACAATTGGGAAATTGTATACATTCTGTGCATATGTATAGGATGTGTAGTTCTCATTTATTTTTATTTTAGTTACAAAAAGATAAGGGAATTAAAACCTTTAGTCTCCTTATCAGTTAAGAAAAATGATAAGAGAATAAAAAATAAAATAAAAACCTATTTGGATAAGAAGTCTAAAAGTCATTGGAATCCCTTAAAGTTCCATCTTATCTAAATAGTTTAGTAGTTGATAACACCTTAAATTGAGGTTAATTAGAAGCTATAAAATCTTTGGAAGGCTCTAGGGTGTCTTCATTATACACGTTAACCAAAAGCTGAAGAAGAAAAAGAGAAAGAAAAGTGTAGGGATGGTTGGAGGCATCAACAAAATGTATTTTTAACAACGAAAATTAGTGAGAAATATTTTTTGTTGCTAAAAATACAGCTTTAGTGATGAAATATGAATTCTGTCACTAATAATGAAAAAAATTATAACATTTAGCGTCGAAAAATAAATTTTGTCGCTATTGTGATCTGAAAAATGGGCGCTAGTGAAGGGAAACTTTAGCGCAAGTTTAATTAATCTATAGCGACAAAATATTTCGTCATTGTAGGTATTGCTGTGGATAGTATTAGTGACGAAAATCCTTTTGTGGCTATAAGGAAGAATTAGAAAAGAAAAATATTCGTCACTAAAAATAATCATGGTTTTTCATTTCACAGTTTTAGTGACGAAACTACAATTCGTCACTAAAAGTATGCTATAGCGACGAAATTTGAATTTCATCGCTAAAAATCTTAACAAAATATGGTTTCTTTAGTGATGAAATTTGAATTTCGTCGCTAAAAGCGTAACAAATTCTAGCTCCTTTTGTGACGAAATTGAAATTCGTCGCTAGAAGTGGGCAATAGCGACAAAAACATTTCGTCACTAAAGACCACTATAAATACTCCTAAACTAGCCCCATTTCAATACTCTAAAGACCACTTCATCTCCCAAAAAAAAAAAAAATATATATATATATATATATCAACTTCCACCGTCGCCAATGAAGCTCAACAGTGACACTTCAACTCCCACCGTTGCTAATTAAGCTTAACGGCGATGCTTCAACTCCTACTATCACCGATTAAGCTCAATGGGGACACGTCAGCTCGCCGATCGCAATCGTCGCCGATTAAGTTCAACAGCGACGCTTTTTCTTGTCGATCGCAATGCTTCAGGTCACCGATCGTTGGTGACGCTTCAACTTGCCGGCGACACTTCATCCTTCAGTTCGTGACACTTCATCCGACGACGCTTCTAGCGACCCTTCGCCTCCCTTTCGTGTTGGCGACCTTTCGCCTCCCCTTCGCACCAATGACGAGGACTGTGAGCTTCTTTGGTCTTTCTCTCTAACTGGTCTCTCTCTCTTTTGCTTTTTCATTATTGCCATGGCTGGATTTGTTATGATTTTTGTGTTTTCATTCATTTAATGGAAATGGGTTTTTCTTTTCTGGTCTCTAATCCTTTTATCTGCTTGATGTTTGACAAAATGCCTCAGAGAGTTGAGTTTGTTACATGTTGTGCTATATAGTTGACTAATTGAGTGTACGTTAAATTGTCAGGTCCAACATGATTTAAAATTTATATTTGTGTAGTACCCTTTGACAATTTTGTTAGAATGGAGAGAATTGTTTGGTTGTCATTTTGTAAGAGAAAAATAAAAATGGGTATTGGAGTTTATTGACAACTTATACTTGCTTTCTTGGTAATGGTTTTTGTCCTATTCCAAGCACTTAGCAAGTGGTTGCTGATTTTTATTATTCTTCTATTCTAACTGGGTTACAGATGTATTTGTGAAGGTTTTTGGGTATCAGGATTTAACAGATGAGAATAGTAAGACTTTGAACAAGGGATGGTGTTATTGTAATTCATTATTGGTGGCTACTAGATTCATTTAAGTTTTAATTAATGAACAGATTCATAAAGCAGTGGGTAGTGAAACAATTTTTATTGGAGAAGTAAGAATACTTCATTCATGAAAGATGAAACAATATAGTGGGTAGTAAAACAAATTAATAGGGGTAATGATGATCTTAAGTAATATCTTGATTTTCATTCATTTTTGCAGGAAACTTGTAGAACCTATGGTATTTCCAGTGTGTACACATTTTACAACTAGAAATAAAGCTCACTACAACTAGGTTTGATTATTAGAACATTGTTTTCCTCAAATTTTATTATTATTATTATTATTATTATTATTATTATTATTATTATTATTATTATTATTATTATTATTTTGTGTGTGTGGCTGTGGCTTTACATTTTCTTACTAGTTAATTGTGGGCTGTTGTAAGTACTAGAAGGAGAGTGAACCCCCTTTTAGGGAGACAATTTAATAAAGGATCTCTCAACAAAGTGAAATTTAACTAATGAATTATAGGCTGTTTGTTAGAATTTTCATTGATCTTATATGGTTGTAAACTTGTGAGCTTGTGCATTATGTAATTATTTCTCTTTATCTAATGATTGTTATGGTCATGAATTAAGTACTAGAAGTTGTCCCTTTTAAAGAATTTCAAGATCCAAATAAGGTGAGTTTCTTATGCATACATGGTTAATATGTGAATCTATGAAATGCTTCTATTTTTCCCCAGTTAAGATGTAAAAAGAGTATCATCTATATTTACTTTCTTGACCAATGAAAATGCTAGTTAAAATATGAAATTGAGTCTTGATTCTCAGATAATTGACTCTCAACCTTTAACGGTGGCTATGCTTGCTTCTTTGTTATTGGCAATATCTCTTTTTAAGGAGCAATTATGTTTTGTTCATGATTTATAATTGCATTCAATGAATTAAGAGATCATATCCCAATTCCCCCTAGTCTGATCTAAGTTGGGAGGTGGGATTGTGGTTTGAGAATAAAAAGAGATGAGTGTTTCTTTGTCCAAGTTATTTAGTATCATATCCCACATTCCTTGTTTTTCTTAACTACTTTTGAGTTTAGTCTTTAGAGAGAGCCAAACCTAACACTTTTGTTTTGAAATAGACACAAGTGAAGTGATCTCAAATGTTGTTGTGAACAAGAACTGGACACTGGTCATATATAATCATAAAGGTAAGATTATTCATGGGTCTTTTTATGTTTTGCTTTTCTGTACTCCCTTTGGTTGTTATGTGTTTGTTTTTGGGTTTTTTTTTTTTTTTTTTTTTTTTGTGCTTAAGTTTAAGTAGGGAGCTAATTTTGGTTGGGATTTTTTCTTTGGTGGGTTATCCATTTCTTAGTAAACTAAAAGTTTTTTTTTTTCTTTTGTATGTGGGCTAAAGCTAACTAGAAGTTATCTTTCTTTTATCTCCAGCTCTCTTTCTCTTTTGTTGCTAAAGAAATTGTGAGGAACAAGGTGAAAAACACAAGTTAACTTTGAATTTTTTTCTGAAAGTTGTAAACTTAGCTTGAGCAAAGTAAGTAAATTCTAGTTAAAAACTTATAAAACTTTATATATACTGGTGGACGAAAATGGCCATATACTACCTTTTTTTGGAAATTTTTAGCAAAAAAACACTGTTTCGGAAATAAATGGCAAACTACCACTTTTTCCAGAACTCGAGTTTCAACAAACACATTTTCATTCAATATGCATCTTTTCGGTCAATATGCACATTTTCATTCAATAGACACATTTTCATTCAATATGCACATTTTCAGTCAATAAGCACCTTTAATATATATCCAATATGAAGGGTTATGACATTTCGATAGGCACATTTTGGTATATCAAATTTAAAGGGTTATAACATTTCAATAGGCACCTTTAGTATATATATTACAACATATCTTATGTATACCTTTATATACAACACAAACTAAACTAGAGACATGACATTATATTTCTTATTCCTTTCCATAAACAACTAAGAAATAAAACAACATTGTTTTTTTTTACCCCTAAAACTCATCCAATAGTTATTCCCGTGCATCATACGGGTTACTGATTAGTTATAAATAAAAGAGTGCACTGGTGATGTCTATCTTATGGACATAGGATAAACTAACTAATGATTATAAAATGTTTAGATAAACTAAAAATGGTTTGTTAAGATGGGATGCTTTAGAGTAATGCTATTTTCAATAACTTGGAACATTGTACAATGGAGTTACCTGATATTACACCTTGTTCTTGGTGTGTCAACCAGAGATGTATATCTGAAAGTAAATTTACTTGAGAAGATGCAATTAATCTACACTATAGAGATATTAAAATAAACAAATTTGCTCGGGAAGATGCAATTAATCTACACTATAGAAATATTAAAATATAACGTTAAACCGGGCCGACCACTAGGGCCTGTTTCCTTTGCGGCGCACAAATAAATGCCTTAATTTAAGAAAGCAAGGAAAAATTATATCTTGTATCCATCATATGTGGTGGGTCTCTCAGACATAAGTGGGTTCCACACTTACACAATATACTACCTTTTAAGTAAGAGAATTCACTTTTTAATTACTAATTACTTGAATAAATAAGTAAGTAAGAACATTCACAATAGCCTTGTATATATATATAAATATATTTGAACTACTTTTAGCACTTGGCAATTCTGCTATGAGTGCTCTAACTTTTAAGTCTTGGTGATATATGAGGATCAAGTTAACAATCTCAATAACAGGGTTGTAAACAAACTAAGCTTTATTCAAGTATTGAGTTTTTTAGTTTGGTTCAATACTCAATAACAAAAATAAAATGTTCAAACTCGAATTGAATTCAAACCAAGCTTACAAGCAATATTCAAATTCAAACTCATCCAAAAGTTTGAACTCGATTTGACTCAATTTAATTCATTAGTTAAGTTGAGCTTAAACTTAATATCAAACTATTATCCAAGTCCAACACAAGTATATTATCAAGTCTATATTAAGTATATTATCAAGCTCATTTAGGTTGAGTTTGGCATTGGATTAAAAAGTCAATTTTTTTTACTATGGAAAATGTTAACGGATGTCCTTAAAGTAATGGTTAATAATCCATTTAAAGAAAATTTTTATAAGAAAAGAAAAAAAAAAAAACAATTAATATTTGACAACTTTTTCCATTTCTCATAAAAGTAGAGTCAAAACTTTCCTAAAATGAATTGTTAACCATTATCCTAAAGACACCCATTAGCATGACTATTTTACTATTTAGCTTATTTTTTCTACTATTCATGAGTCTCATTATACTTTTTGGTAATATTTATGAGTCCTACTATACTATTACAGCTACATTTTAGCTTTATCTATAGTATTTTCAACAAAAAAGTTTTCAATTTCAGCTAAATAAGTTGTTTTCAAATAGACTCTTAGTTTGGACAAGTGAACCCAACTTCCAATTAATTAAGGCTTACTAAGATATTTGTTTATTTTTTAAGTTTATATCAATCTTTTTACCAACCCTTAAATGAGCCTAAGCTCGATAAATTTATTTTTTATTGAGCCTTATTGTTTACAAGCTTGTTAATGAATAAATATATATATATATATATATATATAGAGAGAGAGAGAGAGAGAGAGAGAGAGAGAGAAATGATATGTCTACAACATTTTTATAACAAATCCTAAGTGGCAGGTTGTTACTGGTTGTTATTGTTAGGGCAAAAAAGTAATCTTAGTGTTAGTTTCAAATTTGAACCAATAATAACTAACCACTTGTGATTTGTTATAAAAATATTGTAGACGTAGCATCTCTCATATATATATATATATATATATATATTACTTGGCTTGTTTATTAAACAAGTCCAAAACTAATACTTAAACTTGACTTGTTTGTAAATAAACAAATTAATATGAACAAACTGTTTTTTGAGCCAAACCCAAGCTATTTATAATTCATTATCAACCTTACACATGCAATAAATATCTAAATAGAGGCAATAGCGTGCGTAGAAGTGAAACAGTTACTCTCATGATTCTGGTCATATTCCCGTGATTGAGAGTGCATGTATTTCTCATTGTTGCACTGCAATTGACCGCTTCATAATTCTCTCTGTTGAAAAAGTATATGTATAATTTCTCCTATTGAAACATAGTATACTTTCTCCTCGCATTATAAATATTCCAGTCATTAAATGTGTTCACAAATTTTTTTTTTTAATTGGAATGTGTTCACAAATTGAACTTGGCTGCTTGCGACGAATAATTTCATCAATTCACTTGGTCAATTTCTAGCTTCTGGGCCATTTGATTAGTTCATTAATTAAATTAAAGGCGGTGTGATACAAAAGTTGTGTGTACTAATTTTCTTCTCAATATAATCCATCATTTAGGCTTACGAATGCTAATAATTAGAAAGTAGTTGTGAATTAATCTTACAAGAATTTGCAGATCTTCATTCGTCATCATTGCACTTGAACATGTACGTATACCATGTCATGTCAGGTCGTTTTGTGACGACCACGTATCTCAAAGCATATGCATATTTATGCATGCAGGTTTAGTTGGAATTATACACAACTTCAATGTTAAGTTTGGTAGGAAAACTAGAGAGAGAGAGAGAGAGAGAGAGAGAGAGAGAGAGAGAGAGAGAGAGAGAGAGAACGTATAAGTGTGTGTTTGGCTCAAAATTAAAAAGTAGTTTATTTTACTATTTAACTTATTTTTATCATTATTCGTAAGTTTTACTGTACTTTTTAGTACTATTTATAAATTTTATTGTACTATTTCAATTAACTTTTATCTTTATTTATAATATTTTTAATAAAAAATTATCAATTTTAACAAAATAAACAGAATTCAAACGAACCCTAAGGATTGACAAACTTTTTCAAGTCTCAATTTTCGTTGTACGGTATATATGCTTAGAAGCGGACGAATACAAGAAAGGACAAAGTAAGTCTTCTTCTTTGCTTGATAGGACAAGATAAGAGACTTTTTTTTTTTTTCTTTTTTTGAGAAGTGACAAGATAAGAGACTTGATATGGCCAGAAGAAAAGTTTCTGCAACAAGATCATTATTGAAGTTAGTTGGGATTTAACAAATTATCTTTAAATATTTCTTATAATAAGACCATGCGAATTTTAACAAATTACATCATCTTTATATATCCTCTAATCTTTGTATATACTTGTAAAATTTCAAAACAACCAAAGATTAATAACTATGTAACAAAATATTGATTAGAAGTTGTGGTTTTTATATTTAATACAGCCATGGATTTTTCATATAATTTTGTATTTATATTTTATAAGTATAGTTTTTATGTGATACATTGATTAGAACTTTCTGTGATTTTTACTCTTTTTTTTTTTTTTTTTGTAACTTTTTAAATATAGGAGTTGTTTGTTTGTTATATAATACTTTATTGATATCTTAACCAAAGGGTATACTAGTAAATGTGGATAATGGTTCAAATGCATAAAAATAAATAAATAAACGCATATATTATATATATATATATATATAAATAAATAATGGTTATAAATTTTTCTTTTCTCCTCTTTGTGCAAGCAAACGAGAGGAGATATTCGTTTCTATAATGTTCAACGACCAAATGAATATACATGTGGGAAATACATCACGTTTTTTACCTTATCTATTTGCCTACCCAACATTTTTTTTGGCCCTTGACTTTTTGCCCTTGCATATATATAAAAAGAAGTGGTGACTTCTGAATCTGATACCACACGCTATGGATGTTTGTTCAGTAGAAAAAGACATATCACCTAATTAGCTCAATCAGTGTGCGTTTGGGATGGCTGAATTTTTCAATTTATCTCCACTTTTAGCTTATTTTTGCTACTATTTATAGATTTCATTGTATTTTTTGATACTATTCATGAGTCTTACCATACTATTTAACTTCTTTTTTAACCTTTTTTTTCTACACTTTTAGCAAAAAAGTTTTATGTTTCAATTAAATAAACCTACTTCTTTTCTCTTCCTTAAACCTGCTAAAAGCCACATTGACCAAAAAAAAAGAAAAGAAGTGCCTTAAACTACTAGAACATAACCCCACCCATCTAACCCACCAATGCCAAAATTACACAAAGGCAATTCCCACACAGCACCAGTATCAATCAAGGTTTTAAAACCCGGACCGAATTGTACGATACGACTGGGAAAACCTTGAACCGCTCATTTTTGAGGTTCTTTTAGTCTCAAGAACCGCTTTATGGGAAAAAAGAAAGGATTCGTGCGAACCGTGGTCGGACTTCACGGTTCTTGCAATTCCTTTTTTTTAGCAAATACTGGCTGAAATTAAAGATTTGGCCGGCATGTAATTTGGACTTTTTTCAGATCTAGAATCAAAAGATTTGTGAGAGAAAAAGAAAACAAACTGAGAGGAAGAATATGACAAAGTAGGGGTTGTGCGAAGTTGAAGCAGCAAGCTAGCAATCCAACACAGATCGCCAGTCACAACCTTCATCTTCATCTTCATCTTCGTCTTCTAATTCTATGTCTTCTTCTTACTTCTTTTTCTCCTTCTTCTCTTTCTTCTTTCCGTCTCCACTGCTGTGGTTTTCGTTTCTCACCTTCTCTCTGTTTGTGTTTGTGTTGATTCTTTTGAATTCTTTTTTATATTTCCAAAGCCCTTTCACGTGACTTACATTGGGTAAGAAGAAAACTTTTAATTTTTGAATTAAAGATGGCAAAATGTTTCAGCCATTAGATTTTTGCAACTGAGCTCAGGATGTGACTATTGATAGATTGATATGTGACAAGCATTTGATGACTGTCAACCCAGCGCACTGGTGAATACAAAAGAAAAATCAAATTGAGTAAAAAAAAAAAAAAAAAAAACGTATAAGGCCTCCACTAGTTATTGAGGACTTGGTACACTTAGGTGCACTCATTATTATATACAATTAAGTATATAATAATTATTAAATAATTATTTTAATTTAAAATTACAAAGTGTCCTTCTAATTCCTATATTATTACAATATTATTATCACCAGTTTAACTAATCAACCTATAAATAAATAAAGAAATATTATATCTATGTATGCTTAGGATATGATATTTCTTATTTTTGTCCCGGGAAAGTTATGATATGAAAAAATAGATTTGAAAGATAGATTTTTATATTTAATTGGGTCATTTAATATATTTATTTATATTTAAATAATTATTAAATTAATTATGACGTTATCACGATTTGACCCTAGTTCAACCTCGGTTTAACCTTAAAAATCTTGAACATCTCACTTTTACGGTTCAATGAACGGTCCGGGTCTGAAAACCTTGGTATCAATACCAAAGAAACTATCAAAAATTTCTTCCTCTTCTTGCATATTGATTTTCCTTAATTCTCTTTTGTTGTTCCCACGTAGCACCAATATCCATTTTGGGTTTTCAAATTGATTGATTTTCCTTAATTCCCACACAACACCAATATCCATTTCAGATTGATTTTCCTTAATTCTCTTTTGTTGTTCAAACTTAAAACGCTCTTCTATAGTATACTAGAATTTGTGTATATTTCAAATGGTTATTTTGTATATAAAGATACAAAGAATGAACAACCAATACAGTACTGAAACATAATTTTTTTTTTTAATTTAAAAAGAAAAAGCCTCTGATCACGCACATAGATATAATTTATTTGAAAAGTTGCTTGTAACAAAGTGTTTGTATTTGAATTATAAGTATTTATCAATGTAGATATTAGTTTCAATAATAATAACAACGTGATTAACTCTACAATTAGGCTATATAGTAAAGTAGATCATGTCATCTTAATATGGATAAAGGGATAAAGAAATTAAAGTATTAACTTGTAAAAAAAAAATTGTGTTTGTAAACGATCTATCATGTTTGGAGTTATAAAATCTGAAAATTAAATCAAATGTACAACTCATGAATTCCTATAACATATAAGAGAGATTAATAATTGGAAACAAATTTATGTGATCGTTGTTATTCACCGAATAGGTTGGAGGCTACTTTGGGCGTGAATATTGCTGCAAAGCTATTGATGCTCATTGCTTTGACTTCTTCCTCAATTAACAATTAATTTTTTTTTTCATCAAAAAAAAAAAAAAAACGATTAATTTTCTCCATTGTGCTGCAAAGTACACCATGTGGTGACCTATATTAAACATGGTAAAAATTATTAGAATGAATCTTATAACATAAATAAAGGCCAAAATGGACATTTGCCCCTTTTGTTTATATATAACTTGATTTTCATTAAATCGAGTTTTTCATTGAAATTCAATTTTTTTTTAAATCGAATTTCAAAACAGAGACATTTTACTAGATAGTTTCAGAACATGGGTATTTTCTACTTGTTTTGAGCGAAAGTGGCAAATGCCCATTTTGGCCCATAAATAAATATATAAACAAAACAAAACAATTACTATGAAACTAAAACCTTTTGTTCTACATATCAGGCTAAGAGTAGGTGGAAGAAAGAGGAAAATGAAGATAATGGGGAATCTCTTCATTGTTGCTGAAATGTTAATGATGATATGGGGGTAGTATACTATGGTAAACTCATAACGGGTATCATATATGTTTAGAGAATTATATTCTTCTTAACCACAACTTATTATTTCCAAAATTAAATTGTCCCACTTTTGTAGTAGAGTTAGGACTTGAATATTAGCTATCAGATGAGTACTGTGGAGTGTGGACGGAGTACTATTGTGCACAGTTTAAAAAAAAAAAAAAAAAAAAAAAAAAACACTTGCAAAGTAATATATATAGAGTCATGTGTTTATTTCATATTATATAATATGAAATAAACACATGACTATATTCAATACTTTTTTATATGAAATATAATCATTATTGTTTATTGCCAATACGATTTATTCTAAGGACACATTTAATAGACTATAATAGGTACTATAATGTAACAGCTATTCTTATAGTTTAACTATACAATAATTTGATTAAATTTTTAATACATGAAATAGTCATTCCTTATGAATAGCTATTTTTTAAAATGAGAAATAACTATTCCTTTCTAAAAATGTTATAATAACTATTCCTTAGTAGATGTATTAATTTATAACATTAATATATTTCTAAATAAATAAACTTTCCATATTAACCTAATAATTATGGAAATAAAAAATCATCAAAAAATAACTCATCTCTCTAAAATTTAAAATATATTATTTTCTAGAAAATATAATTGTATGAATGAGATATTTCTTAAAATATATCATTAGTTTTATTCTAATGTTACAACACAACCAAACTAATGAATAAGTTTAATTATTCCATTAAAACACATTTTATTCATAGTAATAAAGACTATCATTCCTACTGCAATCTACATTCAATGTACCAAATGTACCCTAAGAATATCAAGTTCTTGAACAGTTTCATAATTTTTTTTATATCCATGAATAGTTTCGTATTATCAAGTAAATATATAACCACTAGGCTCTTTTTTTCTTTTTTTTTTGGTCTACTGTCATATATATATATATATATATATATATATTTGAATTTTGGATAAATTTGTTTTGAAGACATAGATTAGTAGAAGAGTGTCTTTTTTTTCTAGGCGTTTTAAGTGGAGTTGGAAATATATTTTTACCGTGTTGTCCTCAAGGTTTTTCCTGTTAAACCTAAGGTTTATAGGTATTTTTGAATTACATAAAAGTCTAGTCCAAAGAGAAGAATTCTCTTATCGATAGTATAGATATTCACTATTTTTATGGGACTCCCGTTTGTACTATGTGCCGGCTTTATTGAACCCAACGTGTCTTTGATAAAAGGACAAAGTTTAGCTACCTGAAGGTGAATTTTGACAAATTTATTATTGGATTACATTTTCTTCATATACTCTATGCTTGCAAAATTTCTAGAAAATTAAAAATCAATAGCTATGTCATCAATAAATTGTTTAAATTATAAGTTTTTTTAGTTAAAAATATGCACAAAATATAAGCTCATAAATCATATAGTAAATAATATCCAATTGGCACAAAATTTTACATGTGTATTAAAAGTGTAAAGAACATACAATTTAACATATAGATTTTCAAAATATGTAGTAATGTTAATTTTTTTTTAAAGGAAGTTGTAACCTTATGTTACAACCAATTTTGTAACTAAACTTTGTCCTCTATAAAATGAGTAAAAATAAATAAATAAGTGATGTTAGGCACAACATGCAAAACTACATAGATTCTTAAGAGATACTAGTACATGCATTCCACCACGTAAGGCGGCTCAACAATATAGGCAAATGATGTGGTCGCCTAAGGCCCCTAAGCAAACAAAGCCCCCAAATTTTAACTTATAGAGTTATTTCTTTCATTGTAATAGTATTAATTATGCACAAATATTAGCCAATAAATAAAATAATTTTTTAATCAAATGAAAAACAAGAAAAAGAGAGTGAAAAAAATATTACATCCACAATATTTTTCATAACAAATCCTAAGTGGCAAGTTATTAATGGCTATTATTGGTGGGCAAAAAAATAATTTCAATGGTGAGTTCAAATTAAAACTACTAACAACTTAACACCTACGATTTTTTATAAAAATATTGTGAATTTAGTACTTTTAAAATAAAAAAAATAAAAAAGAGTAATACACAAATTCTAAGTGACAAGTTATTACTGGCTGTTATTAGTGGGTTAAAAAGTAATTTCAGTGATAGGTTTAAATTAGAACTGGTAGAAACTAAACATCTAGAATTTGTTATGAAAGTATTGTGAATGTAGCACTTCTCAAAAAAATAAAAAATAAAAGCAATACAAAAAATTTCACAACATTTTTCTAAACAATTGAGTTGGAAAACTTTTATTAGTTCTCATTTATGTCCACCATTAACATCATATTTTTACTTATACTATCATTCTACCACATCAACAGGTGTGAAAAGTTTTGTCAATTTTTTTTTTTTTTTTTGTGTCTATAGACTTTCTAAAAAAAAATTACGTGGTTAATTAGTAATTTTGTATCTAAAACAAAAGAATAGAGTTTAAGTAATATTTAAATTTATTTTAAAAATTCACATTTAAATATATAAAAAGACTCAATTTAGTTTTCACCCATGGCCCTAAATGCTTCAAGCCTCCCCTACCACGATGAAAGGAAAATGAACTACGCTCAATGGCAGCCCCATGAACTTTTTTTCAGAGTGGTCATTATGAAATTTAAATTATAAAAAATCTAATAAAAAGAAAACCTCATATATTGTCAACAAAACACACACACACACACACATACAAATACATAAAGTCTTACAATTATTTTCTACAAGTTTTCTTATTTTGAAATCGTTGCATATAGTCTTATTATCAATGTTGCAAGCTACATCTCTTTCAAAATCTTAGTTGATAAATTTTTTTTTTGAACTTTTCCATTTTGTTTGTAAGGGTCTAATCTATTGTTAAGGGGACTAAATTTTAAATACGAATTTTGGCTACAAACTTAGTTATAGCCTAATGCTACAACTCTCCCTAAACAAATTAATACGGCTACATATTTTTGGAAAATCTAACTATTGAATTACAGTTTCTTTATATTTTTAAAACACATGTTATTTACTATTCGATCTATATAGTTATTTTTTTATGTATAATTTTAGTCTACAAAAAACAATTTTAGGGTGGTCAAAAATATTTTCTAAAGGTAAAAAAATTATAAAACTTTTAAAATTTATATTTAATTATTCAAGCAGGGTGGTCTTGTGATCCCACCCTGACTTCAATGTAGAGCCACCCTTGAGGCTGATGTTTCTTTTTTTCTAAAGTACCCTTCGTTTCACAACCTTTTTTTCCACTTTCGAAAGAAATATGAGATCCAAGCAGTGCAGCTAAAATGGAGCCTAACTTGATAGGATAGAAAATAGGATTGTCAAACTTTAAAAGTGATCGATTTAGCCTAAACAACAATTAAGGCTTTGTAATTTTGTATATATCCCAAAAAAAAAATCTTGAGTTGTTATTGCTGTTTTTATTATAGCTAGAGATATGTAAAGAGATGAAAAAAAAAAAATTGATAATAACAATTAAGATTTTATGTTTATTTAAAAAAAATTGATAAAGCAATAGATGAGAAGTACGTTGATAAGAACAAATAAACACACCAATGTTACAAGCTCAAGGAAATTTTCAGACCCTAGTCAACTCAATTATCCATCATTCTCCATGGTATTTGGAAACATGAGGGTTGTTCAATACACCCGTGTGTTGACCAATGTTAGGGCTGCTGGGTCTGTCTATGAAGTGACCATCAATGTGCCAATGATGGTGGTCCTAAAATAAAGCCTACAAAGCTTGTTTTTAAATATGTTGGGAGAGAAACGAAGGTACACGGTTACCTTTGTGACTAAGAGAGATACACCCAAGGCGGCCAAGTCTTAATTTAGGGTAATTGTCTAGAGCAACGCCAAACACCATGTTAAGAGCCCAATTGTTTTTTCATGGACACAATTGTGAGATTAGAGTCTATGCCATGCCGTTTTTGGGTTAATTTTATGATCCATGGGGCTAGTAGAAGGACACATGTGGATCAAGATATGAGTTGCCTGAAGTTTGGGGTTGCTAGTCGGTTGGTTTAGGAATGTCTAGTGATAGAATGTTTTCCAATGAGACTTCCTAGTGTTAATGAACATGATGAGTGACATAATAAATAAATAAATAATAACAAGACAACTACAAAATATTTACAAATTAATGCGACAATTAGTATGATTTGTGCCACATCAATAAAATAGAAAATAAATTTCTTAATTTTTTTTTTTTATGTTTAAAAATTGATACATCAGTTTGTAAATCCTATGTAATAAAACTTATAATAGTTGTAGTACACAAAACATCTTTTTGAAGTATTTGCATTTTTTTTTTTTTTTTTGAAAGAACCAAATATAGCTAGGTTCTCCATAATTTGCCAATCTAATAAAAGTCATTTCTCTCAAAAATAAAAATCTAATAAAAGTCATATATATCATCTAATTATATTTCACATATATTTTAACCTAAAAGCTAATTAATTTTACCAAGAAAGGTTGCAAATAGAGAATAACAAAAGTCAAACATGGTGTTGATTCCTATGTCTTATCCCATTGTTTTGTTCTTATTTTTTTCCTCAAATAAAAACTCTGTCCTTATCTATCTATCTTGCATTAGTATCTACTTATTTTGCAATTGGATGCCAAAGAATGTGAATACCTTTAATCTCTTCTCCCTTGTCGAATAGGAGGTTTGGGGTAGATAGCTAGCAAAGCAAAGTTTGGCTGCAACACTTGTTGGGGTAATTTGGTTTTAGTAAGCAGGGTTTTTAATCACATAACTACTTTTTTAAACTTTTTTCTTTTGATTCAAATCGTTGAAAAGTTTCAATGAAGTATTTTTGAACTGAAGAGTTTGTCAACTAATTTTTATCAAATGTATTTCAATAGAAATTCTTATTTATGAACTACCATAAACTATCAAGTGCGTCTGAAATCGCGCAAGACAAAAAAGTATTAGTAGAAATCATTTAAACAACGAAGTTGCAATTTTATTTTCAATTAAGGCAGAGTCATGGCACATGATTATTGGTTACAACACAACCAAGTACGGCAATAAGGATACACATAATAGGAAACTGGTACAAAATATAAGAAAATACAACATACGAGATCGATTTTTGTCATAACTAATAAAGATGAAGCGGGAGTCGTGGCTTCATGACTGCAACAAGTGGAAATTTTCTAGGCGTAGCCAAGCCATAAATTTCCTCCATGTTCAAATCTTCTGGCTTCATATTGTCTGGCAATTTCCACTCAAATCCATGCAACATATTAGCCAAGCTGGAGCTAATCATCTTTAGTCCAAGGCTATACCCAGGGCACATCCTCCTCCCTGAACCAAACGGCAATAGCTCAAAATTTTGTCCCTTCACATCAATAGCCTTACCCAAAAATCTCTCTGGGCGGAACTCTTCTGGTGCATCCCATATTGATGGATCCCTTCCTATACTCCAAGTGTTTATGAATATTGTTGTTCCTTTGCGAATGTCATAACCAGCTACATTGCAGTCTTGAAGAGCCAAATGTGGTGCAAGCAATACGGCAACAGGGTGTTTTCTCATTGTTTCTTTCATAATTGCATCAATATAAGGAAGCTGTGGGATGTCTTTCTCTTCTACCCATCTGTCTCTTCCAATAATCCGATCCAGTTCTTCCGTTGCCTTTCTGATGAGATGTGGTTGCTTCATGAGTTCAGACATAGCCCATTCCACAGTAGTTGCAGAGGTATCTGTACCTCCTGCTACAAGATCCTGACATTAATGAACAGAAACAAAAATTGTCATTCACTATATATTTATCATTTAGGGGAATAAGGGCAGGCCTTCTTTTTTTTTTTTTTTTTGGAAACCTATAACTCCAACCATTTATAATTAAGGTTGATATCTTTTAGCCTATCCTCCAAATTTTAGAACATGTCTTATTAAATTGATGAGTCAATTTTTAAATACAATACAAAAAAATATTTTTATTATTTTGTTAATTTGGCACCAATCAAATTCATCAGTGCATCTATTTATAAGTTTTTTTTTTTTTTTTGGAAAAATGTTGTTAACTGTACATGTAACAACATTTTCCTATGTTTTTTGTCATGTTCAGGTTAGGTTGATTTGCCATAAACACACCTAATATGTATGCCTGGAAAAATTAGACTCGAGCTCATTGACACACTCGATTCCGAAAGAAAAAAATGGGTATAATAATTAAACTTGTGAGAAAAAAATTATAAAAATAAAGAAAATATAAGAAAAAGAATTGTTAACTTGAAACTGACCTACTAAAATGACAGGAATATGGGTCAGGATAGACCCATTTTTAGGGGATGATTTTATTTCTAATCTAGTTTTTATTCTCAAATATTTCTCTATCTAATTCTCACTTTCTCACTTTCTTCTCTAAATTTTTCTTAGACTCTCTATCTCTTAGTGTGAGTGTGAGCCGTGATAATATTCAAACAAATGTCATAAACCTGAAATTTTTGCTTTGAGGCCAACTTTTAATACCAGTATAATATATAGGCAGATAGATGTATGCGTACGTGTTAACTTAAGTGTAAGTGAAAACTATATATATATGAGTAAATTAATACAGTACGAAGATTATTGATTCAATTTTTTTTTTCTGAACTTTTTAATTTTATATTCTTTATATATATATATATATATATATAAATAACTTATTAAATAGATAGATGTATGCGTACGTGTTACTTGAGTGTAAGTGAAATCTATACATATAGAAATGAGTAAATTAATATTTTAGGAAGATTATTGATTCAATTTTCTTTTTAACTTCTTAATTTTATATTATATTATATTATATATATATATATATATATAAATAACTAATTAACATTATTACTTTTACTTTTACATTATTCCCTCTGCATGCATTCACGGTTAGAAAAATAAAAGGCACCAAAAATATATACAATTATTCTCCGTCTGCTAATTTACAAGAAAAAAAAATTTAATTAGAAAGGTTAATAAGGCATACCTGAGTGAGCGCTTTGATATTGTCATAAGTGAGCTTAACATCAATATTAGGATCATCGGCAAGCTTTAATAATAAATCCACCATATCCTTTGGCACAAAATCTTTCACGCTTTCTCTCTTTGCCTTATGTTCACCAATAACATGGTCGTGGAATCGATCAAATTTTTTTGTGATAGCCTTCATTCGCTTCACGTATCCCTGCAAGTCCAAGAAATCGAGCCATGGTATCCAGTCCCCAATGTTCAACACCCCATTTAGCAAGAACAGTTCGTCTAACATATCTTGAAATTCTTTGAGTGTCACTATTGAAGACTCGTATTCAGACTCACTGAAATACTTCTTGCCCAATACAATTCTGCTTATGACGCTTAATGTAAGGCGCGAGAGATGCTCTTTCAGCCTAATCGGCTTCCCAGACAAGGCACATAAGCGTGAGAGAAGAGCACGCCTTTCTTCGACACGAATATACTCAAAGGACTCTAGTTGTTTCGAGCTAAATAGCTCAGAGAGATATATCTTACGCCCTTGGCGCAAATATGGTCCATAAGGTGCCCATGAGATATTGGTGTAGTTATAAGTGGTGTATTTCCCAGCAGCAGTTTGGGGTCTACATGCAAAGATGTGATCATGTGTTTTTAGGAATTGCTTTGCCATTTCGGCAGATGAGGCAACCACTACTGGGACAGACCCGAACTTAAGTTGCATAAGTGGCCCGAACTTTTGAGACAATTTATGAAAGGATTGGTGAGGGAGAGGACCAATAGAGTTTAGATTGCCTATGATAGGCCAAGGTTTGGGTCCTGGTGGAAGTTTTAGCTTGTGGAATCGAAGGGGGTTATTTTTGAAGAAAAAGAGCAAAGCAGCTAGCCATGCCATGGCTAAAACAGCAGCCCAAGAAGTGAGCTCCATTGCTGAGGATTTTGTTGGTTGCAGTGGTGAGAGAGTTCGGGTTGGTTTGGGGGGGTTTATATAGGTTTAAATCTAAGGGTAGTCATGAAGAGTTTCATTTTCATAGCTGTACTGTATCTTAAACACGAGCTGCACATGGAGTTGTGAGATAGTCAGATAGAGAATATTACGCACCAATCACATATAATTAAAATGAACACGTTAGAAAAATGTGAAGAAGTTAAAATAATTATAAAATAAAAGAAGAAAAAGCTACAGCTTAAAGTTAAAGGTTGAACTATTGTTATTTTCTTAAGATGATATTAGAATACAATATGCACGTATGGCTAATAATGATCCCTTTAGTACCTAATTAGTACACGTAATCATATTTCCATTGAGTAGAGAGAGGAAAATAGTAAAGGTTTCACGATGCACAAGGGGGAGGTAATTAAAACACGCCTGTAATTAGAAAAAATAAAAATAAAAAATAAAAAATAAAAAAGGGGTGAAACAAGTTTGTCTCATGATTTAATAATCCACCGCTGTAAGCCAATAACTTTTCTATCAAATGTGACCCCTCCTAGTTTCCTACCTTCACGGCTTCACTGCCTTGTGCTCAATCAAATTCACTTGCTCCCCTCTTAGGGTCCATTTGGAAGGAGAGGTAAAATACAGTGAGAGGGTTGAAAATAAGAAAGACATAGAAAAGTTATAGGATACAAGAAATTTTAGTTTTCTTTATTTGTGTTTGGTTGGAAGTGAAAAAATGGAGGAATGAAAAAAATAAATTTGAATAAATTTACTTATATGTCCTGGTTAAAAAAATGATGCACAATTAAAACCAAAAAAAAAAAAATGAAAACAACCAAAGAAAAAAAAAGGCAATCACCCAAATTTATTAAAAACTAAAAATCACGCCCAAAAAAAAAAAAATCACATATAGTTAGACCCAAAAAAAAAATATTTGTGTGTGTGTGTGTTCCACCCACAACTTAAGCCTAGAAAAGGGAGAAAAAAACAAAAAGCAACCAAAAAAAAAGCACTACAACTCACACCTAAGAATAAAAAATTTAAAAGAGAGAGAGAGAGAGAGAGAGAGAGAGAGAGAGAGAGAGAGAGAAGCAACCAGCAAGCACATAAAAGGAGGAGGGCTAGTTCAATCATTAACTGAAACTATTCATTCACTTGTTCCTAGCAATTTTCCATCCTCTCATTCTCTCCAACAAAACACACATAAAATTAGTTTTCTCTTTCCTATTTTCTATCCTCCTTGTTTCACCCCCCAACTAAACAAACCCTTACTCTCACATTTTCAATCTCTTATTCCAATTTCTACATAGAAACCGACTTGTTAGTAGGTTTGGTTGGAATTATGGAAAAGTGAGGATGAAAAATGCAGGTGTGGAGATCGGCCCAAAATCACAGTCTGGCTGGGCCCTAGGCCCGTCTAAGAAGTCAATATGACCCAAGCAATCCTTATTTAGGCCCACGGGGGTAAAGAGAACATGTCAGAGGAGTAATTTCTCCTCGGATACTGCAAAATCCGGAGCAAAGGTACATCCAAGCCATTATAATCCATCCTTCCAATGCGTAAAGAAGAAGGAAACCCGAAATATCTCAGTAAAGACTGCTACCACCACATTAAATGCAGTACAACTACTCTCCTGGCCGCATTAATGAGGAGAAGACCCCTGAACAGTGCTACCTTGGCTACCGCAACTCACAAAGAATTGATAGGGGTGTCTGATGGGACAGGTGCTCAAGTGAGGGTTTGGATGATCAACAAGTGTAAAGCCCAAATGATTGGAAAGGGCCTATATAATATGTAAAAGTCCCCCAAGAAAGGGGACGGAGAAAAGAAAGAGAGAATACTGTAGAGAAGTCTTACTGCATTGATCTGTGTCCATTAATCAAGTTTTTAGCCTTCTCATTTGTAACGGACCTCTTCATGGTGGCATTTTTGTTCTTATTTCTGTATTCCCTTAACCCATGCAACAAACCGTTTAAACTAACTGAAACCAAGTTCTTCAGCCCATACTCTATAAAAAATTCATTGTGTGGGACTTTTTGGGTCAAGACTTGACTGACAAGTATTGGGCCACTAAAATTGTGACCCTACAATTGGCGCCGTCTGTGGGAAGAACCTAAGTGTCAGCAAGCATAATAGTTAAGCATGGCAGGACTAGGTCCATACTAGGAGAATCCCCACCAAGCTAACCCTCAATAGACAGAACTTATTGAGTCTCAGCGGCAAAATAATCCTTCTAACCCAGGCAACAGAAGGAATCATGAGGGAAGCGTACATACTACCCAGACGAGCCAAAGTCATACCCAAATAGGCAGTTACGTATCTCAAAGGCGAAACAACCATCAGGCTATACAGCGAGAGATAGATAACCTGAAAAGAAAGTTGCGACATGCACAGCGAAAGCGATCTCCCTCCAGCTCAGATGCATCCTCTGACAAGGAAGACGTGAGTTATCAACGGAGGTCGAGAACATCCCCAAGTGAAACCTTTTCTTATGAAAAGGAATTGCACCCAGTGCGAAAGTATGAGAGCCCATCTAGCAAGGGTTTGGGAAATGACGCCATGAACAAGGCACTAGACCAGATCTCTAGATCACCCTTCATGCACAGGATAGAAGGGGCTAAATTACCTCAACATTTCAATCAACCTACGTTTACCATTTACAACGGCCGAGCAGACCCAGTGGAGTACGTGAGCCAGTTTAACCAAAGAATGGCCATCTACTCCTAAAATGAAGCCCTAATGTGCAAAGTCTTCTCGTCTAGCTTGGGGCCAATGGCGATGAGATGGTTCAACAGCCTAAAAACAAATTCCATAGGCTCTTATAAGCAACTCACTCAGGCTTTTTTTTCTCACTTTATTACAAATAGCAGAGTCCCTAAACCCCTAAGTTCGTTGTTGTCCCTGTGCATGCGCGAGGGAGAGACCCTAAAGGCGTATTCGGATAGATATTGGGAGATGTATAACAAGTTGGATGAGAACCACGATAATGTCACTATCAGCACATTCAAAAGCGGTCTCCCCACCAAGCACGACTTAAGGAAATCTTTAACTGGTAAACTCATTGCCAATGTTCATCAGTTGATGGATATGATTAATAAGTACAAAAGGGTGGAGGAAGATCAGCTACAAGGAAAAGGAAAGGAGAAGATCATTCCCTCCAAAGGGAATGATTACAAGTCGGAACGATATATCAATAACCAGCCGAGGAGAGATTTTCCGAGATAGGCTGGACAAAACAGCATGCAAACGGTTAATGCCGTATTCAGAGAGCCAGTGCAGAAAATTCTGAAGAAAATCAAGAACGAACCTTTCTTCAGGTGGTCAGGAAAAATGGCTGGGGACCCTTCGAGGCGCAACCAGAATCTGTATTGTCACTATCATCAGGACCATAGGCATACCACTGAGGATTGCCGGAATTTATGGAATCACTTGGATCAGCTGGTCCGAAAGGGAAATTACGTCACCTTTTACACCCCTCAAACGGTCATCTGGACCAGGCATTGCAAGAGCCTCGAAAAGATGTATCATTAAGACCTCCCACGGGAACGATACACGTCATCCTCGCTGCTCCAGGAAGGGCCAGCTCATTTCCTTCCGGGGTGCTGTCCGTGGCTCATCTCTCCGCCGAGAACAAGGTAAGAGAATTTAAAAGGTCTAAAAAAGGAAGCGCTCTAATATTAGGATTCTCGAACGAAGATAAGAGGGGAACTATCCAACCTCGCAACAATGCCTTAGTGGTTACGTTGAGAATCAGAGGTTTCGATGTGAGGAGGGTACCGGTAGACCCGGGCAGTGTAGTAGAGGTAATATACCCTGATCTATACAAGGGGCTAAACTTAAGGCCGGAGGATTTGACGCCCTTTATTAGCTTCAAAGGGAAAACTGTGGTACCAAAAGGGCAGATCATATTACCCATACAAACCGGTTCAGAGGTAGTGGAGGTAGACTTTATCGTGGTCGATGCTTACTCGCCCTACACAGTGATAGTAGCCAGGCCATAGATCCATGCCCTGGAGGCCGTATCTTCTACACTTCATCAAAAGGTAAAATACCCATCCGGAGGCCGAGTGGAAGAGATCTGTGGAGATCAGACCATGGCTAGGCAATGTATGGTGGCCGCCATCTCACGTCAATCCCATGCCGAGTCCTCAGCTTCTGAAAACTTATAGCAATCAACCACCTCGGCAGGGCAAAATAGTGGGCTAGCCGAGGAGATAAGGTGTGAAAGTTTGGAAAATTTTACCGTTGAAAACGATCCCGAGAGATTTTTCCAGGTCGGCTCAGAGTTACCTCTTCAAGAAAAAGAGGAACTGGTCGGATTTCTAAGGAAAAATGTTGACATATTTGCATGGGACACTGACGATGCCCCGAGGGTTGACCCTAGTCTCATTTGTCACTACTTGAATGTTAATCCATCTTCTATTCCAAAGAAGCAGCCATCCTGCCGCCCTTCAAAGGAACATGCCAGTGCCGTTAGAGACGTAGTGACGAATCTGAAAAAGGCAGGAGCTATCAAAGAAGTTTTTTACCCTGAATGGCTGGCAAATATGATGGTGGTAAGAAAGAAAACGGGGAAGTCGTGAGTCTGCATGGACTTCACAGACTTGAATAAGGCATGCCCGAAAAACCCATTCCCCTTACCTCGAATTGACCGATTAGTGGATGCGACTGTAGGCCACCCTTGAATGAGCTTCCTGGATGCCTTCCAGGGCTATCATCAGATACCACTGGCACTAGAGGATCAGGAGAAAATGGCGTTCATGACACCCATCGGAAACTATCACTATAAGGTAATGCCTTTCGGACTAAAGAACGTAAGGTCAACTTACCAAAGGATGATGACCAGAATGTTCGAACCATAACTAGACAAAGTTATTGAAGTCTACATAGACGATATGGTTGTAAAAAGCAAAATGGTGTCCGAGCACGTGAAAGACCTGGAGATCATCTTTGGCATCTTAAGGGAGCACAAATTGCGGCTCAATGCTTCTAAGTGTTCATTTGGGGTCGGATCTGGGAAATTCCTAGACTATATGGTAACCCACAGAGGAATAAAGGTAAGCCTAGATCAAATCAAAGCGATTAATAGCCTACAGGCTTCTCGGAATCCAAAAGAAGTGCAGAAGCTCATTGGCATGATCGCAGCATTGAACCGGTTCATATCACAATCTACAGACCGATGTCGACCTTTCTACCTCTTGATAAATAAGTGGAAATGGTTTGAGTGGTCGAAGGATTGTGTCCTGGCTTTCCAGTAACTCAAAGAATATTTGTCGCGACCGCCCATCATGTCTAGCCCTGAGGCAGACGAGGTACTGTTCGCATATATAGCAGTAGCCCCTCATGCTGTAAGCTTGGTATTGATACGGGATGATAATGGAATACAGCGACCGGTGTATTACGTAAGTAAATCATTGCATGAGGCTGAAGTGCGCTACTTACCATTAGAGAAAGCAATTCTGGCAGTAGTACATGCCACGCGAAAACTCCCCCATTACTTTCAGACACACACGGTCATTGTTCTAACCC
Source organism: Quercus lobata (assembly GCF_001633185.2). NCBI lineage: Eukaryota > Viridiplantae > Streptophyta > Magnoliopsida > Fagales > Fagaceae > Quercus > Quercus lobata. The sequence continues at coordinate 904,456 of NC_044914.1, forward strand.
AACTTCCCCTTCGATTGGTGCTCCGAAGCGCCGATTACATAGGAAGGATCGCCATGTGGAGTGCACTTTTGGGGGCCTTTAGCATTAAATACATGCCTAGGTCCTCTGTCAAGGGTCAAGTCCTCGCGATCCTAGTTACAGAATTCGTTGAACCCTCTGTAGAAACAATAACAAAGAAGGAAGACATGGATGGAAAATCGGTTGGCACAATCTTAGCATGGGAAATCTCACGTTGGAAAGTCTACGTGGATGGTGCAGCCAACCAAAAAGGATCTGGAATTGGGCTAGTTTTAATATCGCCCGAAGGTATTGCCATTGAAAAATTGCTAAGACTCGGGTTCTCGGCTACAAACAACGAGGCTGAATATGAGGCTTTACTTCAAGGAATGATGATGGTTCAAAAATTGGGTGGAAAGGCAATGGAAACGTTCTCGGACTCCAAATTAGTCGTTGGCCAAGTAATGGATGAGTTAGAAGCTAGAGATGCTAGAATGCAAGAGTATCCCAGTCGAGTCAAACGCCTGCAGTTAGATTTTGAATCCTTCAATCTGACGCATGTTTCCAGAAGTGGGAACACATATGCAGATTCGCTGGCCACTCTTGTCACGTCCTCTACGCATGATATGCCGCAAATAATCCTTGTTGAAGATCTATGCCAGACAAGTTCAATTAGAAGAGGCACAGCTCAGGTCCATCAGGTTAGAAAGAGTCACAGTTGGATGGACCCTATAGTGAACTTCCTCAAAGACGATACATTACCAAAAGGAAAACTGGAGGTCGAGAAGATACGGAGGAATGCTCCTCGGTTTTGGTTATTAGAAGACCACAAGCTATACCGGCACTCCTATTTTGGGCCGTACCTATTATGTATACATCTAGAGGAATATGAGTCCTTGCTTGAAGAGTTACATGAGAGAATTTGTGGAAGTCACACAGGAGGGAGATCATTGGCGCACAGGGCACTCACCCAAAGATATTGGTGGCCGAACATGCAAAGAGAGGCCTAAGAATATGCAAAGAAGTGTGATCAGTGCCAGAGATTCGCCCCAAATATCCACCAACCAGGAGGAGTCCTTAACCCCCTCTCCAGCCCTTGGCCGTTTGCTCAGTGGGGTCTTGATATTGTCGGTCCTTTCCCTAAGGTAGCAGGGAATAAACAATACATAATAGTCGGTACCGATTATTTCACCAAATGGGTAGAGGCTGAACCTTTGGCCAACATCAGGGACGTGGATGCCAAGAAGTTCATTTGGAAGAACATTATTACACGCTTCGGAACTCCTCACACCCTCATCTCGGACAACGGTCTCCAATTTGATAGTAAGAACTTCAGGGAATACTGCTGCAAGTTTGGAATCACAAACCGATATTCCACTCCTGCCTACCCCCAAGGAAATGGGCAAGCCAAGGCTGTGAACAAAGTCATAGTGAGCGGACTAAAAAAGAGGTTGAATGATGCAAAGGGGAGATGGGTGAAAGAGCTCCCACATGTTTTATGGACCTATCAGACGACGCCACAACGGTCAATGGGAAAAATTCCCTTTTCAATGACTTATGGGGCCGAAGCCGTACTCCCAATCGAGAACAGCTTCCCCACATTGAAGTCTAACACTTTTACCCCAAACAATAATGACGAGTTATTGGAGAGAAGTCTAGACTTAGCCGAGGAAAAAAGGGAAAAAGCGATGATTCATATGGCCTGTTATCACTAGAAGCTAAAGCAGAGGTATGACGTTAATGTAAAGCTGCGACCTTTGAGTCCAGCCGACCTTGTGATGAGAAAGATTCTCGGCAGCGCTAAGAACCCTTCTTGGGGCAAGCTAGGACCAGCCTGGGAAAGACCATATTGCATCACATCTGTGGCTGGAATAGGTGCTTATTACCTAGAAGACTTAGATGAAAAAATTGTACCTCGCCCATGGAATGTAAATAATCTAAGAAGATATTATTATTAATGAAAACAGCTCTGCCTATGTTTTGTTTCATGATCATTGCATACCCATTGGTCCATTTCCATCTATCCAAGTTTTAAATACAACCTAAGTCCTTCATGGCTCCTCGGACCACAGACTTAGGGGAAATTAATAACTTGAGGCATCTATCCAAGTTTTAAACAAAACCTAAGTCCTGCATGGCTCCTCGGACCACAGACTTGGGGAAAATTAATAACTTGAGGTATCTATCCAAGTTTTAAACAGAACCTAAGTCCTGCATGACTCCTCGAACTACAGACTTAGGGGAAATTAATAACTTGAGGCATCTATCCAAGTTTTAAACAGAAGCTAAGTCCTGCATGGCTCCTCAGACCATAGACTTAGGGGAAATTAATAACTTGAGGCATCTATCCAAGTTTTAAACAGAAGCTAAGTCCTATATGGCTCCTCGGACCACAGACTTGGGAGAAATTAATAACTTATGACATCTATCCAAGTTTTAAATAGAACCTAAATCCTGCATGGCTCCTCGGATCACAGACTTGGGGGAAATTGATAACTTATGGCATCTATCCAAGTTTTAAACAGAACCTAAGTCCTGCATGGCTCCTCGGACCACAAACTTAGGGGAAATTAATAACTTATCTCATCTATTCAGGTTTTAAATAGAACTTAAGTCTTGCATGGCTCCTCGAACCACAGACTTAAGGGAAATTAACAACTCAAAACTCCTATGCAATTTTTAAGGTACGTTCGTAGTTGCATGTAATAGCCTCTATTATTCTAAGTTCACCGCACAGCACTGCTCTATTTCATTTGTTTATATTAGTAGAATCTTAAGGATTGTTGCAAACATCAAAATCAGTTATAAATACAAAAAGTGAAATGAGAAGAAGAACATTCTATATTAATAAACTGAGAATAATACAAAGGGAAGTCTTTACAAAAGGGCAAAAGATAAGACAACTCCCGTTTTAAAGAAAATACAATATAAAAAAATTTTAAAAAAATTAAAAAAAAAAAACCCTAGAAGCTAAACCTCAGCAGGAGGATTCTCTTTCTACTCTGGCTGAGGAGGAGGAACCTTGGAGACAAACTCCTTGGCAGAATCCTTGGCCTTATCAAGCAATGGGATGGCATTAGGAATAGTCATGGCCTGCTCAGAAGCTTCAAGAGCGCCGTCAGGAATCTCACGGATCTCAGGCGAGAAGAAAACCTTCTTGGGCAACCTTAAGGACGAGTTTGCAGGAATCCCTGCAGCATCAAGGGCATGAGCCCATGAGATGCTGCAGTAATCCCTGCATACCTCTGGAAGCTCCTCAGAGAGCTTGGCTTCAGTCCCCTCCGCCCCAAGCTGATAAGAAGCCTTCTTTTCAGCCTCGGCTGCCTCTCGAACTAGCTGAGCCTCTTCTTTAGCCAACCGGACCTTCTCCTCAGCTGAGCCACGTAAACGTTCCGGCCTTGAACTATCTCTTGAGGTTAGAAATCTACGTGAACGAGGACGGGCAACTACGCGTGGCTTATCTAGTTCTAGGCTATCAACCCCTGTCACGCGCCTTCCAAGATATTGGCCAAGCCATAAGAGTTGGTAGTCCAAAGTTGGCTAGGATTGACATGTCCAAACCCAAGTTTTTGGCCCGACGAGATCTAAAACCAGTCGTGTTATCTGGAGTTTAGAATCCTCCACCAGTTGCGCAATTACCTCCACCAGACAACGTTGAAGTTGCTGCGCAAGCTGGAGGAGAGACTGAATCATCTCGTCTTTCTCTTGAGGAGGAGATAGAAGGGTTTTATTTTGAAAAGGAGACTCCTAAAACTCCTTTGATTGAGCTTGCAGACCCTGAGGGAGAGCACAATCGAAATTCTATGGTCGGCGCCCCCATTATTATAGCCTGCTCGGAAGACTCCTCAGATGACGAGATAGACAGTATGGCTTCCAATAAAGGAAAAAGCTTTAGAGAGTTGATGGCCTCCCGAGGCAAAGGCCAATCATCAAAGGCACCTGCTCAGTCGTAGACCCAGGTTCTTCCTCCAGTTGCTCCTCAGCTCCCTTCTGACCTCGGCCTAAAGGTTAACCCGGACCTAAAGAAGAAAAGGCCGGTGGAGACCCCTGAGGAAGGCGAGGTGGTCCCCTGCCCGGGCAAGCAGTAAAAAACCACCCAGGAGCAGAAGAATAAAAGGGCTCCCTCTGAAGAAAGCCGGGATGAAGAGAACCGGGTCGAAGTGTGTGTTAATCGGCGCGCTTGGAGCCCGAAGCTGGAGGTAGACAGGGTCACTATTCCTTATACTGTCTCGGTTCGAGAATACAATAAAGGCCGAGCAGGATACATAGCTGAGGCCCTAGAGTAGCCAATGCTCCTTTCCCGGGACATGGAGGCCAACAGGCGATTCTTTCAACTTGAGCTCTTTGGAGCGCACTGATGCGGTGTTAACCTATGGTTGAACAAGTAGTCCCGGGTAATCCTACGCATGGGGATTGTCATTCCTCCTTCTATAAAAGCAATCATGGGAATGACGATTTCACCCACGTCTCTATCTGTTAATACTCCTTCTAGGGGGCAGTACTGTAGAACCACCCCCTGTAGGATGTGATATTTCACCCTAAAAGCCTCCATGGTAGCCGGAGTGTCTACTAGATCTTTGAATCTACCCATCTAAGTTGAACTAGAGGGATGGGAAGGAAAATCGAAGTGAAAATTGAAATCCAAGGAGAAATTTGAAGCAACGAAGCGAGCGGAACTTACGAGTATCTTCACAAACAATCACCCAGACGCTTGGAAATCTTTTCAAGGAAGGACGCTTCGCAGAAATGGCTACAGAAATTTGAAGGTCGAAAATGTTCGTAAATCTCTGGGCGCTAAAGTTCTCTGAAGTTCTCTGGACTTCTGATATGCAGATAAAAAAGAAAAACGAGCTTCTCTAGGGCTTTATATAGCTAGGGGGAAAAAGGAAATCACTCCCGCTCAAGAATTCAGGGAAGAATGTCCGTCGTTAGATCTACGCCTCGCCGTTGGATAAGGGAGACATAAAGCCACCTGGAGTAAATAACTGCGCCTCGTAAATTGTAGCTCGTCAAAAGTAACTGCCCCCACACGCGTGAACCAGGAACTAATTCCATCCTTTGTAATGTCAAAACCCCATTTTTCTCCTCGGAAAGAGATCGAAAACTGGAGTTTTGAGGGGCTATTGTGGGGATCGGCCCAAAATCACAGTCTGGCTGGGCCTTAGGCCTGTCCGAGGACGCGGCCTGTCCGAGGAGTCAGTATGACCCAAGCAATCCTTATTCAAGCCCATGAGGGTAAAGAGAACATGTCCGAGGAGTAATTTCTCCTCGGATACTGCAAAATCCGGAGCAAAAGTACATCCAAGCTATTATAATCCATCTTCCCAATGCGTAAAGAAGAAGGAAACCCGAAATATCTTAACAAAGACTGCTACCACCACATTAAATGCAGTACAACTACTCTACTGGCCGCATTAATGAGGAGAATACCCCTGAACAGTGCTACCTTGGTTACCGCAACTCACAAAAAATTGATAGGGGTGTCTGATGGGACAGGTACTCAAGTGAGGGTTTGGATGATCAACAAGTATAAAACCCAGATGATTGGAAAGGGCCTATATAATATGTAAAAGTCCCCCAAGAGAGGGGACGGAGAAAAGGAAGAGAGAATACTGTAGAGAAGTCTTACTGCATTGATCTGTGTCCATTAATCAAGTTTTTAGCCTTCTCATTTGTGAGGGACCTCTTCACGGTGGCATTTTTGTTCTTGTTTCTATATTCCCTTAACCCATGCAACAAACCGTTTAAACTAACTGAAACCAAGTTCTTCAGCCCATACTCTACAAAAAATTCATTGTGTGGGACTTTTTGGGCCAAGACTTGACGGACAAGGATTGGGCCACTAAAATTGTGCCCCTACAGCAGGCATTTTCATAGGGTTGGGGGATGGAAAAATAAAATGATAAAAAAAAATTTCATTTGATTGAGAAGAAATATAAGATAGACAATATAGTTTGTATAAATTTACTATCATATCCCTATTAAATAAAAATAAATAAATAAATGAAATTATGTATGAATGGTTCTTCATATTTTTTTTTTTTTTTAATTTAAGAAAGGACAAGTTCAAGACCCAAAACTTTTGTAACAAAAAAAATAAAGCCTAAATTGTTGAGAAAAGAAAGGATAAGCACAAAAGAAAAGAAAAGAAAAGAAGAACCGAGGAGAAGATAAGCACAAAAGAAAAGGTAATTAAAAAAAAAATGAAAGAAAGGATAAGCACAGGAAAAAAAAACAAAACAAAACAAAAACAAAAACAAAAACAAAACAAAACAAAGATTGGTATGATAACATAGAAAAAGACCAAAAAATAAATAAAGAAGCAAAGAAGAAAAATACAAAAATGCTTTAAAAAATATAGGCTTTGGGTTGGGCAATTTTGTCCAAAACATAGCTCTCATTTTCACTTGAGTTTTCTCCCCCATTTGGAAATATTGAGTTTTGGTGGGCCCGAGGATAAAACTGCCGAGTCTCACCATTTTCTTCCCTCCTTTCCACTTCTAACCAAACACACATTCTCCCAATTTTCTCTCCTCATTTTCTATTCCTCCAATTTTCACTCCAACCAAACGAATCCTAAGTGTGTGCTTGAGAAATGATTATAAAATAGTCTTTTACTTAATTTATGTACTTTTTGTGAGTCTCAAACTACTTTTTGTCTTAACTTTATTTCGAATACTTTAACTTTCAATTTTTTGAAAATAAGCTAAGTTTTAGCTTTTGTGTGCATTTGGAGAATGATTATAAGCTAGATTTTTGCTTATTTTATAGATTGTTTGCATGCCTCATTCTACTTTTTATTGCAACTTTATTTCAAATAATCTAACTTTTATTTTTTTTTTAAATATGCTAACTTTTAGCCTTTTCTTTCACATTATGCAAATAAGCTATAAAAAAATAAAAAATAAAAATAAGCAATTCTCAAACAGATACCCTACCAGCCTCTTTCTTTCTCTACCTATCCATAGCATACCTAGCTCATTCAAAGCTTCTACACTATGCTTTCAATTTGTTTTCTTTAACGTGGGTCTATATGTCAGTTCTCAGCTTGAAGAGACAAGTTTGAATCTGATGAGTGAAGCTACACACACACACACTCTCTCTCTCTCTCTCTCTCTCTCTCTTGCTCTCTCTCTCTCACTCTCTCTCTCTCTCTTTCCTATTATAGGGATGGGATTGTATTTTGAAATTAATTGAATATGAAACTTTGATTAAAAGGGTTTTTTTTCCTATTCATATTTTGTGTTCAAAAGGCTAAAATATGAGTTTCTTGTTAAGTGTTTTGGTGTTTTCTAAGTAATCTTGTTGATGTTTTGGACTATTGTTTGTTGTTATTTGGCCTATTTATTTTGGTTTAAGAGACCAAAGAATTTTTTTGAGGGGTCAAATTTAATTTTCTTAGGCTCAAATTCTAGATGAAAATGGCCGGATCTAGCTTAGATCTTGCCAAAAATGTTTGAGATGGCGAGATCTCACCGGATTTTGGCCTAAACCCAATCCAACCCAATCTGTGGACAGCCCTACATAAATGTAAGACCCACATATTATAAATTGAGAAGTTCGATATATCAATATACCATATATGTATGTTGTAGGAAATTTGTTTTGTACCAAGAGGAGATTTCGTGAATGATGAAGTCATCTCCTTCTAGCTACCACATCTATATAATAATATAAAAGCACGACGTGTAACTTTTTGTTGACCATTCTTTATTGTGCCACATGACTATATAAATTTATACCATATATACATTTAAAAACACCAAACAGCTGTGCCTTTTTATTTTGCCTGTTGAATTTTAGTATCTACTCACCATTTCACATAAAATGTATATATTAAAAAAAATTGTCATTAAGAAGAAAGCATCAATAAGGCATAGGGAAGAGAATAAGAAATCTTAGAAGGATAGCTTTCATAAGGCATGTAAAGAAATCATTCATTATTATTGTTGCTACTGTTGGTGTGACTTGATTCCTAGAGCATTTTCACTATTTGAGGGGGGGGGGGGGGAACTAACTTACAAATAACAATTTTAGAGAAGACCCACAAGTTTCTTGTGTTTCTAAGAAAGATGAAAAAGAAGAAGATGAGAAAAAGTTAACAAATGAATATGAACCACTATTTATACCTAAAGGATTATGACCCTTCAACAGACACATTTTCATTCAATATGCATCTTTTCAATCAATATGCACATTTTTATTCAATAGACACATTTTCTGTCAATAAACACATTTTCATTCAATATGTACATTTTCATTCAATAGACACATTTTCTATCAATAAACACATTTTCAGTCAATGAGCACCTTTAATATATATCCAATATGAAGGGTTATGACATTTCGATAGGCACATTTTGGTATATTTAATTTAAAGGGTTATGACTTTTCAATAGGCGCCTTTGGTATATATATTACAACATATCTTATATATACCTATATATACAACACAAACTAGACTAGAGACATGACATTATGTTTCTTATTCCTTTCCATAAACAATTAATAAATAAAACAACATTGTTTTTTTTCCCACCTAAAACTCATTCAGTACCTATTCCTGTGCATCATACGGGTTAGTAATTAGTTATAAATAAAAGAGTGCACTGGTGATGTCTATCTTATGGACATAGGATAAACTAACTAATGATTATAAAATGTTTAGATAAACTAAAAATGGTTTGTTAAGATGGGATGCTTTAGAGTAATGCTATTTTCAATAACTTAGAACATTGTACAATGGAGTTACCTGATATTACACCTTGTTCTTGGTGTGTCAACCAGAGATGTATATCTGAAAGTAAATTTACTTGAGAAGATGCAATTAATCTACACTATAGAGATATTAAAATATACAAATTTGCTCGGGAAGATGCAATTAATCTACACTATAGAAATATTAAAATATAACGTTAAACCGGGCCGACCACTAGGGCCTGTTTCCTCTGCGGCACACAAATAAATGCCTTAATTTAAGAAAGCTAAGGAAAAATTATATCTTTTATCCAACATATATGTTGCGTCTCTCACACATAAGTGGGTTCCACACTTACACAGTATACTACCTTTTAAGTAAGAGAATTCACTTTTTAATTACTAATTACTTGAATAAATAAATAAATAATAAGTAAGAGCATGCACAATAGCCTTGTATATATATATATATATATATATATATTTGAACTACTTTTAGCACTTGGCAATTCTATTATGAGTGCTCTAACTTTTAAGTCTCTTGGTGATATATGAGGATCAAGTTAACAGTCTCAATAATAGGGTTGTAAACAAACTGAGCTTTATTCAAGTATTGAGTTTTTTAGTTTGGATCAATACCCAATAACAAAAATAAAATGTTCAAACTCGAATTGAATTCAAACCAAGCTTACAAACAATATTCAAATTCAAACTCATCCAAAAGTTTGAACTCGGTTTGACTCAATTTAATTCATTAGTTAAGTCGAGCTTAAACTCAATATCAAACTATTATCCAAGTCCAACACAAGTATATATCAAGTCTATATTAAGTATATTATCAAGCTCATTTAGGCTGAGTTTGGCATTGGCTTAAAAAGCCAGCTTTTTTTATTATGGAAAATGCTAACGGATACCCTTAAAGTAATAGTTAATAATCTATTTAAAGAAAGTTTTTATGAGAAAAAATTAATATTTTAACAACTTTTTGCATTTCTCATAAAAGTAGAGTCAAAACTTTCCTAAAATGGATTATTAACCATTATCTTAAAGGCACCCGTTAGCATGACCATTTTACTATTGAGCTTATTTTTCCTACTATTCACGAGTCTCATTACACTTTTTGGTACTATTCATGAGTCTTACTATACTATTTCAACTATATTTTAGCTTTATCTATAGTATTTTCAGCAAAAAAGTTTTCAATTTCAGCTAAATAAGTTGTTTTCAAACAGACTCTTAGTTTGGACAAGTGAACCCAACTTCCAATTAATTAAGGCTTACTAAGATATTTGCTTATTTTTTAAGTTTTATCAATCTTTTTACCAACCCTTAAATGAGCCTAAGCTCGGTCAATTTATTTTTTATTGAACCCTATTGTTTACAAGCTTGTTAATGAACAAATATATATATATATATATATATATATATATTACTTGGCTTGTTTATTAAACAAGTCCAAAACTAATACTCAAACTTGACTTGTTTGTAAATAAACAAACTAATATGAACAAACTGTTTTTTGAGCCAAACCCAAGCTATTTATGATTCATTATCAACCTTACACATGCAATAAATATCTAAATAGAGGCAATAGTGTGCGTAGAAGTGAAACAGTTACTCTCATGATTCTGGCCATATTCCCGTGATTGAGAGTGCATGTATTTCTCATTGTTGCACTGCAATTAACCACTTCATAATCCTCCCTGTTGAAAAAGTATACCACGTATACTTTCTCCTGTTGAAACATGGTATATTTTCTCCTCTCTATTGCACTATAAACATTTCAGTCATTAAATGTGTTCACAATTTTTTTTTATTGGAATATGTTCACAAATTGAACTTGGCTACTTGCGACAAATAATTTCATCAATTCACTTGGTCAATTTCTAGCTTCTGGGCCATTTGATTAGTTCATTAATTAAATTAAAGGACGTGTGACACGAAAGTTGTGTACTAATTTTCTTCTCAATATAATCCATAATTTGGGCTTACAAATGCTAATAGTTAGCAAGTAGTTGTGAATTAATCTTACAAGAATATGCAAATCTTCATTTGTCATCATTGCACTTGAACATGTACGTATACCATGTCATGTCGGTCGTTACGTGACGACCACGTATCTCAAAGCATATGCATATCTATGCATGCACGTTTAGTTGGAATTATACACAACTTCAATGGTAAGTTTGGTAGGAAAATTGTTGAGAGAGAGAGAGAGAGAGAGAGAACGTATAAGTGTGTGTTTGGCTTCAAATTAAAAAGTAACTTATTTTATTATTCAGCTTATTTTTACTATTATTTATGAGTTCCACTGTACTTTTATGTATTATTTATGGGTTCTACTGTACTATTTCAGTTAACTTTTACTTTTATTTATAGAACTTTTAACAAAAAATTGTCAATTTCAGCAAAATAAATAGATGAACCCTAAATTGTTTGGTAAAAGGCAAGCAAAGGATTGACAAATTTTTCCAAAGTCCCAATTTTCGTTGTACAGTATATATGCTTAGAAGTGGACGAATCCAAGAAAGGACAATTTGGGCTTACGAATGCTAATAGTTAGCAAGTAGTTGTGAATTAATCTTACAAGAATATGCAAATCTTCATTTGTCATCGTTGCACTTGATCATGTACGTATACCATGTCATGTCGGTCGTTACGTGACGACCACGTATCTCAAAGCATATGCATATCTATGCATGCACGTTTAGTTGGAATTATACACAACTTCAATGGTAAGTTTGGTAGGAAAACTGTTGAGAGAGAGAGAGAGAGAGAACGTATAAGTGTGTGTTTGGCTTCAAATTAAAAAGTAACTTATTTTACTATTCAGTTTATTTTTACTATTATTTATGAGTTTCACTGTACTTTTTGGTACTATTTATGAGTTCTACTGTACTATTTCAGTTAAGTTTTATCTTTATTTACAGAACTTTTAACAAAAAATTGTCAATTTCAGCAAAATAAATAGATGAACCCTAAATTGTTTGGTAAAAGGCAAGCAAAGGATTGACAAATTTTTCCAAAGTCCCAATTTTCGTTGTACAGTATATATGCTTAGAAGTGGACGAATCCAAGAAAGGACAAAGTAAGTCTTCTTCTTTGCTTCATATATAGGACAAGATAAGAGACTTTTTTTTTTTTTTTGAGAAGTGACAAGATAAGAGACTTGATATGGCCAGAAGAAAAGCTTCTGCAATAAGATCATTATTGAAGTTGGTTGGCATTTAACAAATTATCTTTAAATATTTCTTATAATAAGACCATGCGATTTTTAACAAATTTATAGTAAATTACATCATTTTTATATATTCTCTAATCTCTATATATGCTTGCAAAACTTCAAAACAACCAAAGATTAATAACTATGTAACACAATATTGATTAGAAGTTGTGGTTTTTATATTTAATACAGTTACTATGGATTTTTCATATAATTTTGTATTTATATTTTATATGTATAGTTTTTATGTGACACATTGATTAGAACTTTCTGTGATTTCTACTCTTCTTTTTTTTTCTTTTTTTTTTTGTAACTTTTTAAGTATAGGAGTTATTTGTTATATAATACTTTATTGATATCTTAACCAAAGGGTATACTAGTAAATGTGGATAATGGTTCAAATGCATAAAAATAAATAAATAGATGCATATATTATATATATAATGGTTATAAATTTTTCTTTTCTCCGCTTCGTGCAACCAAACGAGAGGAGATATTCGTTTCTATAATGTTCAACGAACAAATGAATATACATGTGGGAAATACATCACGTTTTTTACCTTATCTATTTGCCTACCCAACATTTTTTTTGGTCCTTGACATTTTGTCCTTGCATATATATAAAAAGCAGTGGTGACTTCTGAATCTGATACCACGCACTATGGATGTTTGTTCAGTAGAAAAAGACATATCACCTAATTAGCTCAATCAGTGTGTGTTTAGGATGAGTTAAATTTTTCAACTTATCTCCACTTTCAGTTTATTTTTACTATTATTTATAGGTTCTACTGTATTTTTTTTATACTATTTATGGGTCTTATTGTACTATTTAACTTATTTTTTAACCTTTTATTCTACACTTTTAGCAAAAAAGTTTTATATTTCAGTTAAATAAGCGGTTCCAATTTCCAAATGGACACTTAATATGGTAACTAATTGATAGGAAATTTGCTTGGCTAAATAATTTAGCTGGGTAGGTGATTGTGTTGTGCTGGGTACATGCCATATTTGTTATGTTGAGTAGATGCCATTGTGAAAAAATTCTAGAACAACAACTAATTCCATATTAATTTTCATAATTATTTGATGTGGCTGTATGTAAGCGGTGGAAAAAAGTGGTTGATCTATATGAAAGTAACAAGCAGTCAATCATAGTTTGTCATATAAAATAGTTGCGGATTTTTTTTTTTTTTTTTCTGATAGGTGATAATTGTAAAATTGAGGACCTAGAATTTAACTCAACCATGTATCGAGCTAAGCAGGAGATTAACAATTAATTATTCAATTGGTATCTTCTAGTGATTCTAATGACAACATCTAGAGTTCAAATTTCCCTTCACCGATTGTAATTATCAACCAAAAAAAACCATAATCTTTAGATAAAGAATCAATAAAGATGTGAGCCAATATATAATATCCTAAGATCAACACTAATGGTTATCTCTAGTGTAAGAGCATCTGTAGCTTAGCCAAAATTTAACAAATTACCCTTGAAATGCCCCCGCATCAACCTCAACAAAAGTGAAAGCCAAACTAACTTTGAAACAATGGTTATGTAAACACCTTATTTCGTTCCGACCTATACCCAATCCCTCTCATCCCAATGATGAGAAATCAAACCTCTATCTAGTGTTAGCATGAGTAGGTAGATGAGTAACAATACATGATGGGAACTTAGCTTTCCATAATTCATTGCCCACGGCCCTATCCAACCTCTATGTAGTGTTAGCTTCCTCCAATTTTCTCTTATTCCAAGTGTAAGTGTTGCCTCTATAGCCCAAATCAATTAATTCACACTGTTCCAAAGCATGGCGAAAATACTCCATCTATTGAGAGTTAGCCGATCTAAGACTAAGATTTTCAGTAGAACAAAGTATAGCATTACAATCCCCAATACAAACCGATGGACCATCAACAAAAGACTTGATATGGTTTAACAACGCCCAAGATTTAGTTTTCTAAGACGCCTTAGGCCAACCATAAAAACCTGTAAGGAACCAAGTAGAATCATCATCCTCAACTATCTTAGCTAAGATATGGTTGTCTGTGTGATTAATAACACAAACATCCACTCCTTCCTTCCAAAGAAGAGCTAAACCACCACCCAAGCCCAATTTTTTAACAATGTACCAGTGAGGCTTTTCAAAATCCTTACACGATTTCTTGAAATCCTCTTTATACATTCTAGTATCTATAAAAAGACACACCATTGGAGCTTGTTCCGTCACCATCTTATGAAGGACATGAACTATCCAAGGATTCTCAAGCCCTTGGCCATTCCAACTTAGGAGCCTCATTGTTTCCAGCAAAGGTGGTCCACCTCCCCCACCGATCCATTATTAGGCAAAGACCAATCAATAGAATACTTACTATGTTTAGGAGAAGGGCCCTCCACCAAACCTTTACAAACATCCAACTCTTGGTTAACAAAAGAACATTTTCCTAACTTTGCATTGTTTGAGTAGGCCTTGGAAAGCCCCAAATCCATACAAATAGGGGTGTTCACCAAACTGCAAAAACCATCTGCAAAATGGCATAACCATACTACACCACAAGTAACAATGCACCGCACCGCATGGTGCAGTGTAATTTGCAATTTTATAATAGAAAAACTGCACTGCACTACACCCTCTCTATATATTAATATATTTATTTTTTTAATATTATATATATTATTAATAGTTTAATAACCCTATTTTTCAACAACAACAATAAAGTTTAATAACCCTAGCAAGTGTTGATTAGGAAAGCCAACTCAAAATAAAGGAAAACTAGCTTAATGGTTTAAAACTTGGCTTAAAACAAAGGGAAAAATCAGTTTTAGTCTAGGCATGAAAAACCTAAAATTTGAAAAATATACTAGTTTCAAACCATTTAAACCACATCTTATACACTATACCGCACATGTGACCACAAAAATGAGATGCGGTGCAGCTAAACCGCACTACAAAGTGCGGTGCTAAAAATGGCCTAAAACCACACCGCACCACGAACACCCCTACATACGAATATACAAAGGCTTAACATGGTCCAACTCTTGAGAAGTTTGTGGGCTTAAGAAAACTTCTTCAATAGCACATGGCACGTGATCCATAGTATCAAGTCTAGAAAAAGAATCATTTACTAGCTTTGTGGGACCCATTGAACCATCCTGTTGGATTTTGTGGAACCCAAGATTCAGGGAACTGAGTTCCCAAAATTTAGGCATCAAATATCCAATAATAAGAGACCTTCCTTGTTCAGAATGTTGACCTGCAAAATGGTTTTTCGCAATAGCATCATCCTAAACACCAGTCATTCTAACATTCGCTGCCAACAGCATAACCTAGATTCAATCAGTACGAATTGGCCCATCCTTATATCCATCCTCATGCTCGTTCTTCTTATACCTCAGACTATGACATCAAGGTGGAGACCAAGGACATCCTGAGTTAGCCCGAAGCCAATTACCATATTGAAATTCCCCCACCTCCTCACTTTTCTTCCTCTTAAAGTATGAAGCACAATGACGTAAATCATGTCCTAACAGCCCACAATAGTGGCAAAACATCAGGAGTAGCTCGTACTTGAAAGTAGCCCAAGTTCAAGACTCATCTGAAGTAATTGAGGGGAATTTGAATTCAAAGGGGAATTTGAATTCAAAAAGGAATTTGAACTGGAACAGATTCGAACCAACTTCAAGGATCTAAAGATCCTCATCTAGACCTCATACCTTTTTAAGAGTATCTTTAACAACCAGGCAATTGAAAGGTTTACACGTGAGAAACTTACCTATTAGACTAAGAGTACAACCCTTAATATCGAAAACCCTAATGTCATTAGGAATCACAATATCCTCCTTTTCCTCCACCATTAAATGCATTCCCCAACGTGTGAGCAACATTGTCAGCCATAGGGCAGAGTATAAACACAACTTAAAAGAAGAAATCGCCAACCTCTAGGGCAACCTAGAGGAGATAGAACCTTGTATAGAACGAGAGAGGGAGCTCCTACATGAGGAAAGAAAAAAAGTTTGGAATACGTTGGGTTTGCATTCATATTTATATATAGTACTATGTTATTGAAAATAAAGAGTTAATAATTAATAATTGTGAAGATAAATATAGTACTATGTTATTTAAAATCAATTACCATTCTATTTTTTATTGTATAAAATTTTGAATGATAGGACACAATACACAATTTTAAATGTATAACAACTAAACAAAAGAGAGATGACCATGTATAACTTGTTTAAGGAGAAACTAAAGAATTTTATTTCCTCCCCCCCCCCCCCAAAAAAAAGGTAGAAACTAAAGAAAAAAAAAAACTAAAATGCAAATTATACCATCTAAGTTTAATTGAAATTCATATCAGTCATTTGACTTTATTTTTATATAATTGAGTCATCTAAGTTTTAAATTTATTCAATTCAAGTCTTCCGTCTAGTTTTGTTAAAAAATTGTTGTTGGAAAAATTGTTCTCATATGAAAAAACTCTATAAAATTAAAAAAAAATATTTAATAGATTTTTTTATGTGAGAATTTTTTTATAATTTTTTTAGGCTAAAATGTAAAGTGCACCCACTAAATTTAACTGAAATTCATTTCTGTCTTCTAACTTTACTTTTGTTCAATTAAGTCCTTTAAGTTTCAAAGTTATTCAATTCAGACCTTTTGTCCACTTTCATTAAAAAATTTATCATTAAGTATGAAATTAACTAATGAAAAAAAGATTTTTCAAAAAAAATTCTTGCATCAAAAAATCTATAAAATATTTTTATTAACTTTATAAATTTTTTTTCATGTGAAAATAATTTTTTTAAGGGAAATTTTTTTAACAAAATTGGGCATAAGGCCTGAATTGAATATATTTGAAACATAAAGAACTTCATTGAATAAAAGTTAAGTTAGATGACTGAAATAAATTTCACCTAAATTTAAATGATGCAATTTGCATTTTAGCATTTTTTATATTAGTTAATTGCATATTTAATGACAATTTTTAACAAAATTAGATAAAAGACCTGAATTGAATCGATCTAAAACTTAGAAGACCCAATTGAACAAAAATATAGATAAAGGCTAGAAATGAATTTCAATCAAATTTATTGGGTGCAATATGCAGTTTAGCTACACACAACAAAATAAATAAATAAAATCCAAAAAAATTCAAAAAGAGAAGAATACATTATCCATTGGCCCAAAAGTCAATGGGCCTCAAATCCATTGAACTCAAGTCATACATAAAAACCCGTAAGGAAACCCAACCCATATATACATTGGGCTAGGCTGCGAGGTTGCGATTCTCTATAAAATAAAACACTTGTCCAATTCCAGAGCTACTCTTTCGTTTGCTTTTTCTTGACGAGCCAAGACCAAAACCAAGGTTTTACCAAAAATAATATGTTATAACGTAATACTTATTACTATTCATTTATTTGGTGACAACACAAGAATAGGACCCTAAAGTTTTTCAAGAAAAAAAGAATCTTGAAGATAATAGAATGAAAACATTTTAAATCAAATTGTTAAGTTGTAACATTAGAATAAAATTTAAGAAATATTTTAGGAAATATCTTAATCATATAATTATATTTCTTAAAAAATATTATTCATTAAATTTGAAATAGAGATTGGTTATTTTTTATGATTTTTTTTTTTTTTCATAATTGTTATGTTCATATGGAAAGTTTTTTTATTTGAAAATATATTAATTTTAGAAATCAATACACCTACTATAGAATAGCTATTATAGCGCTTTTAAAGAGAAATAATTATTCTTCATTTTAAAGAATAACTATTCATAATGAATTATTATTTTTTGTAATAAAAATATAACCAAACTACTGAATAACTAAACCATAGGAATAATTATTACATTACAGTACTTATTACAGTCTACCAAACATACCTCTAAAGTAACAAAAGTAGGATATTTAGACTAAAAATGCATTAAGGCTAATATGATTGCTCTAATGTGCCATTTATCATGGTAACAAAATTCAAGAAAACAATTATTTATCACTTACATGCCAAAAAACAAACTTGAAAAGGATAGGAGTAGAGGAACAAGGTATGCATAAGAAAATCCTCAAAAAAAATTATCTTTTCCTTTGCAAAGAGAGTTTGATCTTTCACTCAAGCTTAATTCAGAGCGTCAATATTCTTTTGCTTCTTTTCTTTTGTAGGTATCCATCCTTTAAGTCAATTGTGCAACTAATTATATGTCACGGAATGTAACCACGGTTTTTAAAACAAGGATGTTTGATGTGCATATGAAATATATTAAATAAATTACTGTCATATTTGCATAGTTTGCTTTACATTTATGCTATTTTATGACCAATTATAAATTATCTTTGTTTTAAAGTAGATGATAAAGACTATCCAGGACATGTTGAACAATTCACAAGTTGAATGCTAGGTGTACTAGGCCAATTGTCAAGCCAACTTAAGAGCTAGTCATGAAAAGAATTTTAAAAAATAAAATAAAATAAAAAATATGAAGAAAAAGAATAAGAAGTAAGTCCAGCCCAGGCGTGAACTGCAAGAAGAAAATTAAAGAATAAAAAGTGAGATCCAAGTTTTTTTTTTTTTTTTAAGTTTCAATCTATGATATCCACTCTTGATAATTACTTTTTATTATCAAACCAAAATATCAATTAGTTTTTTGTATAGGTGGGGAGCGAATCTCAAATCTCCTATTCGAATATAAAAGACTTTACTAAATGAAACCCAAGTTTAATGTGCTAAACATGTGGCTTGCAAACATAAAAGCTCCTAGTTTAACTAAGGACTATGTCATGGTGTCAGAAGACTTTTCTCATATACAAAGGCTTAGGTTAGTATTTTATTTTTGCGTTTTATTTCAATTGCCATGAGTAACTAAATTTTCAATTAAGGTTAACAATAAAACTTTGTTAAAGATTATCAGTATTTATTTATTTATGAGATTTGATTTTTCTCATAATTGTTGTTCTTTAATGATTTAATCCTTTTTGCTTTATATTAATTGACTAAAATATGATTCTCAATATGACTTCAATTATATTTTGTCATGATTTAGGATTTATCTTAATTGATTGAATGTTTAGTTTATTATTTCTTGATTTTAAAATTGGTTATCTCTTGTAATTTCTTTGTCAATGAACATAATTGATCATTTGATTTTATAATTAGGAAGTGAAGAAGAGTATACCTTAAATTTTAAACTAGAGATTTTAATGAGAATATCTTCCATGATATATTATATCTTTGCTTAGATTAATTGATTGTTTGTTTTTATTCAATTTCAAAACAACCAATTTTTATCAAAACAGATTAGGATTTAGTTGGTTAAGATTTGATTAATTTTCTTTTGTTCATACAAGTCCCTATAGATTCAACCTCGCACTTGCCAAACTATATTTCAATACAAATTTTGGTGCCATTGTCAGGGAGTTGGATAGGAAAATATATTAGACCTTAATTGAATTTTTCCTTTTACTATTTGTAGTTAGGATTAAAAACAGATATATATATATATATATATAATAATAATAATAATAAATTTAATCTTTTTCTTGTTTATTTTATGCTTCTAGACTTGTCCTTGTATATATTTTCTTGTCTAGTTTTTTTTTTTTTTCTTTTCTTTTTTCTTTTGTTCTGGCTGATATTTGGCAATAATTAAAATTTATAACAATCAGCTTAATAAGGTACTTCTTCTCCTCTCCACCTTACTAACATTATACTTGTTTCTCATGTTGCATATCCATATCTTGCTCTTATATCTTTCTAGGCATATATTTGAGAGTATCATTTTTAACATTGAGGACAATGTTTGGCTTGGGTTTGGGGGAGTGTACTTGAATTTTTATCTTTCTTTTATTTTATTTTTTATAGTTGTGCTGGAAAAAAAAAATATTTTGCCTAGCTTGAGGTTTAAGTTTTAATTTCATTATACTACTCTTGCATAAGGAAATTCACCGCTTTCATACTCAATATTCATTGCGCATACACGTAACCACTTAGACACAACTTGTTGTTGAAAGGTAAAAGTGAATAGAAAATCTTGAAGATAACAATGTGGAGATTATAACCCTTGTGAATTTCTAGCCTATCATTATGTTTGACTGGTTATTTAATTTTTCTAATCTCAAAGTTCATTTGGAAGTGCATAACATATTTCTCTTGTTGTAATCTTATTGTTTTTTCCTTTGGCCAAGAAAAAAATTTTAATATTTTTATGCCACACTTGAGTCTTTTGAAGTTATGGATATTGAAAGAACTTTACTAGTCTTTGAGAGATGAGATTAGGCTATTTTTGTTTATTTTAAGCCATATATGTGGATTTTTTTTTTTTTTTGATACATTATCGCTAATCACACTATTGAGTCTTTTAATTAGCGAGTTTTATTTCTTAAAGCCCGTTATCCATTGTGTTTCCAAGTAGGAATTTGATCAAAAAGTGATATTTTTATATATGTATATATAACATTTGGATGCTGAATTAGCTATATCAACATCACAAACTGATTTGACAATCAATTATGCCACACACAGGAACAAGATTTTATTTTGGCTCAAAATAAAACAAGCTGGATTATTCATGCTGGAAGTTACAACTAATAGTCTAATATAGATGGAGTGGGAGTCGAGGCTTTAGGACTGCAACAAGTGGGGACTTTCTAGGAGTAGATAAACCATAAACTTCTTCCATGCTCAAATCTCCTGGCTTCACATTGTCCGGCAATTTCCATTCAAATCCATGTAACAGATTAGCCAAGCTCGAACTAATCATCTTTAGTCCGAGGCTGTAGCCAGGGCACATTCTCCTCCCTGACCCAAATGGCAAAAGTCCAAAATATTGTCCCTTCACATCAATATCCTTCCCCAAGAACCTATCTGGATAGAACTCTTCAGGTGCATCCCACAGTGAAGGATCTCTCCCAATACTCCATGCGTTTACGAAGACTCTAGTTCCTTTATAGATTTTGTAACCAGCTACATCACAATCTTCAAGTGCTAAATGTGGTGCAAGCAATACAACCACAGGATGTTTCCTCATTGTCTCTTTCATAATTGCATCAATATATGGAAGTTGCGGAATGTCTTTCTCTTCCACCCACCTCTCTCTTCCAATTACTCCATCGAGTTCTTCGATTGCCTTTTGTATGAGGTGTGGTTGATTTAAAAGTTCAGACATTGCCCATTCCACAGTTTTTGCAGAGGTATCTGTACCCCCAGCTATGAGGTCCTGCGTTTGATGCACATAACCAAAACCAAAAATATATATCAATTGATGGGGTGGACTTGAAACTTAAAACTCGAATGGTTGATGAGTAAAATCATTTGTCCAATTTTGAGTGTTCCATTTTTAGGTTCCTCAGAAACTATAGCATGTCATTTTCTTTTCTTTTCTTTTTTTCATTTTAACTTTAGTTACTTTATTTAAAATAAAAAATAAAAATAAAAATAAAAATGTGTTACAGGCGGTAATTAGTGAATTATAAAATAAAGAGTCTAACTTACCTCTAATAAAATTTGAATAGCACACACTATAAGAAAAAAGACATAATACAAGTATTATTACCAAAAAAATAAATAGAGGTAATATTTAAACTATTGCAACAACATCACCCACTATGCCACTAATAATCCAACGGTAGTGATTAAAACTCAATGCCACATAGCAAAAATTAATGGAACAAACCTATTAAGCTAACGACGACGTTTTAACGCTTGAAGTTTAAACATCATTTTTATTTTCTTCTGTAGCATCACCTTCGCAATACTGGTATGAACGCACAACTGGGCAAAAGCTTAATATGTTCTCCATTGTTTCAGAGTAAGCATTAGGCATTTTTATTGTTCAATTTTTTATGCGATCTCCACACATAGAGGCATAGACAGACAAAAACAGACCCCAGAAGAATGCTAACGATGTGGTTTCTAATATGCTGCAAAATAATAGAGAATCAAAACTTGGATAGTCTTGTTATTTTGTAATTTTGCATGATGAATGCTGGTTGTTTTGTAATGGGGTGGCGTGTTCTGTAAAAGGGCAGTTTTTTATCTTGGGTTTAACAATAAGACATGCCAAGTGTTTGAGAAAAGTTTCCAATTTTAAATTGGGGCTGCTATTAATTATTTCAAAAGTTCATTTGTATTTACCTTTTGTAAATCTTCTTTCAGATTAGATCAATAAAAATTTATCATTAATATTAGAAGTCTCTTGATGACTGTAAGGACACAATTCTCTGGCGGCCCAATAAGGATGTTGGGCTCACGCATGGAAGATCCCTCACAATATGATTTGTAGAGAGTGGGCTTGAAAAGCTAGCTGTTGGTCACGGGGCGATACCCGGTCCTGGTTTTAGAGGAATTCGTGTAGAAGAAAGGATTTGGGCTTGAACGTTTAAGCCCTACGGCATCGCATCCTATGGGATGGGCCTCCTCGGACTTGATCCGAGGACCATTAGGGTCTTACCCAGGTTACCCGACGATGGGTTTTTTTTCTGTAATCTCAGGTGTTGTTGAGATATTCTCACCCAAATCGTCTCCCTTTTTTGGAGGTGGAATGGGAGTCCCCTTTCGATTTACTTACTTTCTTCTTTTATACTCGTCTGCGTTAACTGTCCTTCGTCCACGTGTAGGGTCAATTTTTACAAGACTGATATTTGTCCCATCAGTCTAATCCCAGAATTGTTGGGGATGGTTGATAAGGCTGCAGAGTACGGCTCTATCAGGTGCAGAGTCTTATCTGGCAGGGTAGTAAGGATAACTTCCCCCAAGATATTTTGGATCTCCTTACAAATTCGTTCCTATACCAGTTTTACCCCTTTATTCCGGTGGGATTCTGGATCTGCCGAGGACTGAACTGTCATCGGCTGCCTCCCAAAACTGTTTTGTGCTCTGTATTGTAGAGTTTGGGCCACAGCTCTCCTCAGCTTGGGCCTTCGGATTTTCCAAGAGCAACTGGGCCTGGCCCTTAAATTATTGGGCTCCACAATAGCCCCTCAAAACCCTGCTACCCGACTTCTTAGTTGGAAAGGAGGGTTTTGGTAAACCCGGGCCTTCAGTATGGCTTTATTTAATTCAGCCCTGCATTTAATGTGGGCGGTTTTCCACCTGTCCAGGAAACTCGCCGGTTTACCAGGTATTCCCTTTAATCCGTTCGTAATCTACTCCTGCCGTTTGGCTGTCCAAGATGCTCCTTTAATGACTTCTCTTTACGAGGCTAATTTGCGTTCGGCAACTCATCTGATGAGGTGGGGAAGTGGAACGGACACACCTTTATTCTTCAGATTCCTTTTGGAAACCTGAATGAATTTAATTCCCTTCGTTTTGCCCTTCCTATAAGAAGGCAAGCAGGAGGCCATCACTTTCGTGCAAACTCCCTCTCATCCTTCTGAGATTTGAAACCCCTAGCCTCCCTTAGCGTTCACTTAACCCCATTGTCATACACCCAATCAGAATGCGTTTACCATAACGAGTGATGAAAGAACCATACCCCTCCTCAAAGCACAGTGTTCTAATAAAGCTCGAAATGGCTCCGTCAGGGCAAGCCTGGCGGAGACTTAAGATTCGTCTCACCTTCCCTTCAGCCAAAATCCGAAGCAGGGACTCATCACGTCCAACTTTCGGCGTGATTGAGTCGAGAACTCCCATCATCATAACCAACCGCTCTCTTATGAGCTCACCTAGTATAGCCCCAGCGTGTTAGGAGTCAGGACCGAGGCAGGGACTAAGTGTCTCTGCTTCTTCCTTTCTTCGTTCACTGGTGGCCCTCTCCGCCTTCCTTCCCTAGTCTTCCCAGCACCAGATCCATTCTGGTACTTTCTCTTCTCCCTCTTTTGCTCCCTTTCTTTTTTTCATCTTTTCTCTCTTCTTCTCCTCCTTCTCTACTCATGTCCTCCATCTTCCTCATTCATCTCCTCCATCTTCTTCATTGATTTCTTCCTTACTATTTCCTTCTCTTTCATCTTTTTCCAAAGAAAGTTCTTATCATAACATGAGCAGCATTGAGGCAGAGATTGGAGAGACTTTTGAAGACGAGTTTAAAAGACGTCTGACTGTTTACATATCTGTACTACGGATGTTATTGTTGCTTAGGCAGTTCACATTTTGTATAGGCTTGTTTGAGCCCCTCTTTGTACGTTGTAATGATTTTTCGTATTAATAAAAAATTGTTGTCATTTCATTTCGCATATTCTGTCTCTTTGTTTTTATAAATTTGCAAGTGCTGCTCGGCTCAATAATATCGCATCTAAATCAATGACGACTAAGACCAAGATACTTAATAATAAAAAGATGTTGCCATAACTCCATAACTTTAATAGAAGTGCTTGGCACAATAAGGCCGACCAGTGAAAAGTAATACTTACCCACGCTAGCCGAGGAGAGAACCGAAGGCTTGATGCCGTGTGAGAAATAACCATCTGAAGACATATCACCCGCCAAATGAACAGCCCTCTTAGGCTACTGAATACTGGGGCGTCCCACCACCGTCCTTACACCTTTGTTGGCCTTAACCTTTTATGGTGTTTAAGCCGTGGACGGAGTAACCTGACATTTTTTTTATCAAGTAGCCCATCTTACGGAATTCAAACCTCTTCTTATCCAAGTAGTTGGTTTCTCCCATTGGCTTGAGTCCGAGGACCATACAAGGCCTTGGTTTTGTATAAAACTTGTAATTTCTTTCTTCATTTTTTTTACTCGGTTTCCCCATAGGCTTGAGTCCGAGGACCATGCAAGGCCTTGGTTCTGTCCAAAACTAGTGATTTTTTCTTTTTTGTACTTGGTTTCCCTATAGGCTTGAGTCCGAGGACCATGCAAGGCCTTGGTTCTGTCCAAAACTGTAATTTTTTCTTTTTTGTACTTGGTTTCCCCATAGGCTTGAAGTCCGAGGACCATGCAAGGCCTTGGTTCTGTCCAAAACTTGTGATTTTTTTTTCTTTTTTGTACTTGGTTTCCCCATAGGCTTGAGTCCGAGGACCATGCAAGGCCTTGGTTCTATCCAAAACTTGTAAGGTTTATTTTTTGTACTTGGTTTCCCCATAGGCTTGAGTCCGAGGACCATGCAAGGCCTTGGTTCTGTCCAAAACTTGTAAGGTTTATTTTTTGTACTTGGTTTCCCCATAGGCTTGAGTCCGAGGACCATGCAAGGCCTTGGTTCTGTCCAAAACTTGTAAGGTTTATTTTTTGTACTTGGTTTCCCCATAGGCTTGAGTCCGAGGACCATGCAAGGCCTTGGTTCTGTCCAAAACTTGTAAGGTTTATTCTTTTTGTACTTGGTTTCCCCATAGGCTTGAGTCCGAGGACCATGCAAGGCCTTGGTTCTGTCCAAAACTTGTAAGGTTTATTCTTTGTACTTGGTTTCCCCATAGGCTTGAGTCTGAGGACCATGCAAGGCCTTGGTTCTGTCCCTGGGCCCATATGCTGAACGGGCCTGGGCTGCGAATTTACTGGGCCCACAAATTAAGAGGTATTTCCGTAGTCTTTGATCACGCGGTACTTTTTGGCGTCCCAGTGTTCGAGGTGCGCCTTCTCGAGACTCCTTTAACCTCAGGGTTGCAGACGACGTTGGAAATCGAGCCAGAGACATTTTGTCTGTAGCGTTCCTTGGGACGCTGCGTAAATTAAATGCCACCACCTCGTCTTTTTAAATAAATAAGAGAGAAAGTTGCTTTACCTACGCACAAATCCTTCAGTTTCCTCCCTTAGCACATCATGTTTGAGGCGAGGGTTGGGGAAAAGGAACTTTCTCCGCCACAGAGGCGCCATGTCCTCCTGAGGCTCAAAAGAGTGATGTACGGGCAAAGGAGGCATAAATTCAAGAGAATACTCCAGTTCGGCAGAGGGGAAAGGGTGTTTCTCCCTCTTTTAGTCAAAATCCGAAGCAGGTTCTGGTCATGCCAGATTTTTGGTATGTCAGAAGAAGGAATTTCCGCCATCAGCGCCGTCTGCCTTGTAGCAGGCAAATTTTTGTGGGGGCTCCCCAACTTCCGGTTCCCTGCACCTTTTCTGTAGATGGTGTTAGCCTGAGGTCAGGTTCCCTGCACCTTTTCTTCACCGGTGCAGGCCCCAAGTTGGGTTCTTTGGCTGCCTGAGTTATGGGCATGTAGAAGCGTTGAGGAATAGTTTCCTTAGACGACATCTTGGAACAGTAGCCAACCTCTCATCTGCGCCTTTTTTCTTCGGCTTTTCTTCATTCTATTGTATCTTTTTTCTTTTCACTTGCATAGTTAGTTGTAATGTAAGCTTGTTTTAGCTTTTCACTGTACACTGTACTGTTCCTTTGTCTTAATAAAAGATAAGTTCATTTCTTTACACATGCTTTTCTTCTCTGCAACAACTACTTTGCGCATGAATATTAAATGTAAGCTTGCCCTTAATAATATTCCGGGCAGAAAAATGCCTTAACGCAAATTCCTACCAGTTTAAACTCACAAATATTATCAAGTATAACAAGGGTAAGCCTTAATAAATTAAACTCTTGGAACTAACCGGGATAACCGCTGAGTGCTGCGCGATGCATGCTAGACCAATGTCCGAGAGGGTGGCCGAGTAGCGAGGGACTTTGATTGTGTTTTTGGGTAATATATTGCACTATATCACATCGATCCCTTTGGTGTTGGGGATCCGAGGGTAGACTGGGGGATCCGTGCAGTTTTAGGGATCAACCCTACTGTCAACGGGGAGTTCTCCTCGGATGGATTTTAATGTTCAAGTAACAGTTTTTCTTTTATGTACTTGGTTTCCCCATAGGCTTGAGTCCGAGGACCATGCAAGGCCTTGGTTCTGTCCAAAACTTGTGGATTTTCTTTTATGTACTTGGTTTCCCCATAGGCTTGAGTCCGAGGACCATGCAAGGCCTTGGTTCTGTCCAAAACTTATGGATTTTCTTTTATGTACTTGGTTTCCCCATAGGCTTGAGTCCGAGGACCATGCAAGGCCTTGGTTATGTCCAAAACTTGTGATTTTTTCTTTTTTGTACTTGGTTTCCCCATAGGCTTAAGTCCGAGGACCATGCAAGGCCTTGGTTCTGTCCAAAACTTGTTATTTTTTCTTTTCTGTACTTGGTTTCCCCATAGGCTTGAGTCCGAGGACCATGCATGGCCTTGGTTCTGTCCAAAACTTGTTATTTTTTCTTTTCTGTACTTGGTTTCCCCATAGGCTTGAGTCCGAGGACCATGCAAGGCCTTGGTTCTGTCCAAAACTTGTATTTTCTTTTATGTACTTGGTTTCCCCATAGGCTTGAGTCCGAGGACCATGCAAGGCCTTGGTTCTGTCCAAAACTTGTTATTTTTTCTTTTTTGTACTTGGTTTCCCCATAGGCTTGAGTCCGAGGACCATGCAAGGCCTTGGTTCTGTCCAAAACTTGTATTTTTTCTTTTCTGTACTTGGTTTCCCCATAGGCTTGAGTCCGAGGACCATGCAAGGCCTTGGTTCTGTCCAAAACTTTATTTTTTTCTGTACTTGGTTTCCCCATAGGCTTGAGTCCGAGGACCATGCAAGGCCTTGGTTCTGTCCAAAACTTGTATTTTTTCTTTTTGTACTTGGTTTCCCCATAGGCTTGAGTCCGAGGACCATGCAAGGCCTTGGTTCTGTCCAAAACTTGTATTTTTTCTTTTCTGTACTTGGTTTCCCCATAGGCTTGAGTCCGAGGACCATGCAAGGCCTTGGTTCTGTCCAAAACTTGTAAAATTTCTTTTATGTACTTGGTTTCCCCATAGGCTTGAGTCCGAGGACCATGCAAGGCCTTGGTTCTGTCCAAAACTTGTTATTTTTTTTCTTTTTTGTACTTGATTTCCCTATAGGCTTGAGTCCGAGGACCATGCAAGGCCTTGGTTCTGTCCAAAACTTGTGGATTTTCTTTTATGTACTTGGTTTCCCCATAGGCTTGAGTCCGAGGACCATGCAAGGCCTTGGTTCTGTCCAAAACTTGTAAAATTTCTTTTATGTACTTGGTTTCCCCATAGACTTGAGTCCGAGGACCATGCAAGGCCTTGGTTCTGTCCAAAACTTGTGGATTTTCTTTTATTCGGTTTACTTTTCGACCATAAGCCCCTATACCAGGGCGGGGAAAGTTGGCTTGAGGCCGGAAGCCCCTAGAGATGCCCGCGCCCTTGGCACTGTAAGGCGTAGCCCTAGCAGAAGCTTATGCCGGAGCAACAACTGTATGTCGCCGGAGTCGGAGGAAGCCCCAGAAATTTCTGCTTGCTAGAGAGCTGACTCCATCGCCACCTGTGCCAACGCGCAAACCTTCCCACAGACGGCGCCAATTGTAAGGACACAATTCTCTGGCGGCTCAATAAGGATGTTGGGCTCACGCATGGAAGATCCCTCACAATATGATTTGTAGAGAGTGGGCTTGAAAAGCTAGCCGTTGGTCATGGGGCGATGCCCGGTCCTGGTTTTAGAGGAATTCGTGTAGAAGAAAGGATTAGGGCTTAAACGTTCAAGCCCAAATCCTTTCTTCTACACGAATTCCTCTAAAACCAGGACCGGGCATCGCCCCGTGACCAACGGCTAGCTTTTCAAGCCCACTCTCTACAAATCATATTGTAAGGGATCTTCCATGCGTGAGCCCAACATCCTTATTGGGCCGCCAGAGAATTGTGTCCTTACAATGACAATTTTTTTTTTTTTTTTTTTTTGGGGAATAAGGAAGAACCTTGGTTGGCTGTCTGGAAAAAGAAAAAAAGAAATTCTTGGGCAAAAAAACATATTTTGCTCATTTGTCAATTCTTATTTCTTCTCCCGTTCAAATTTTTGCCTAGAAGAGTTGTGCCTTCACACTTGCAATGGTGATGCAGCGAAAAAGAAATGATGTTTAAACTTCTAGAGCTAATGCAGAGTTAGCTTAGATGGTTTATTCCTTTAGTTTATGCTTTAGTTAGAAGGAAGTAGTGTTGGGTTTTAATCTCAACATTAGATTTATTAGTGGATAATATGGTTGTTTCTCGTTAAAACAAAAGAAGATGTTCAGTTAAAATTTCAATAGAGATAAACTGGACCCTAAAATAAAACAATCAAAGTGAGACAAAGGATATTTATTCCATGTTTGCAAATTTCATTTTATTCTTATAAGTAGTGCAGCTTGTTTAAAATGTTTATGGGTTAATAAAGTATTAAATTTTGCATTTGACACTTAATGATTCAAGATTTATTTGCAATATGTATTCGACCATCCAAAATCAACCTTAAAAATAACAAACTAGTGGATTTATTGGATTGGAAGTTGCGATTTTAAATGGAAAGCTTTAATTAATGAGAATAAATTTGTTAATTTTAACATAATAATGTACCTTGGCACCCAACGAACTTTATAATTTCTCAATTTCAATACTAATTTTAGATGGTGATATGGACATTGAAAATTATCTCAACCTAAGATGTAACCCATACTTTCACATAAAAACACGGGACAATATTGATGATAAGGTGATCTTATCTAAGTGAGTGAGGTGCAGGATCATTCCAATTTTTGCACTAGGTACTATGAATGTGTCATTTGGCACCAAATTTAAGAAAATTAAATTGGATAAATGACTCAAAATTAAATTATATATATATATATATATATGTGTGTGTGTGTGTAATTATTGTGTCTTTTTTTGGTAGAATATTATGTAATTTTGGAATATTATATATATATATATATATATATATATGTATATATATATGTGTGTGTGTGTGTATGTGAGAGAGAGAGAGAGAGAGAGAGAGAGAGAGAGAGAGAGAGATTATCTTGTCTTTTTTTTGGGTGGAATATTATGTAATTTTGGAACAGGTGCTACAAATGACCCCACAATCATAATTGTTCGAAAACTATGGTTTTGACTTATAATAAGGATTTTATTAATGTATGCCCTTAGGGCATATATTAATTTTCATTTTTGGAAAAAATTTCTCGAAAATTGAAAAAGTAATGACAACTTTTTCAATTCCCGAAAAAATATTTGTAAAAATAGAAAACTTAATGTGTGCCTTAAAGGCACACATTAACCGGACCCTATAATAATACCAAGACAAACATGTTTTTCACGTGGTTAATTAGGATCAAATATCATTGAGGCAAGACCCACTTGCCTAGATCTTACCGTGAACTGTACTATATAAAAAGAGCAAATGACTCTATATACTGTAACTTTCATTTAGTCCAATTTTGTCCGTTTGTTGAGAGGCCAAATCGGTGCGTTGGCTGAATGAGAGAGTATTTGGATTGATAAAAAAATAAGTTATATAACTTAGTTTTCATCACCCAAAATTCAAAAAATATGGGATCCACTGAGTTATAATGTGTTTGGACAAATTCTTGAGTTCAATTCTTATAACTCAAAACTCAAAAATATGTTTAGAGTTATAGAAACTGAAAAAAAAAAAAAAAAAATTATATGTTTTCAAGTTATGAGAATTGAGTTTCAATGGCAAAGTTGTAATTATTCGGCAACTGTGAGGCCCGTGGCAGTGAGTGGTCACGTCAGACCCATTGAGACCATTGGTTGTGCTCTATTTGCTTTTCTTTCAGTTTCTAAGGCCTTGAACTTAGTCCACTATATTTATCAAAGTGCTATTATTTATGAATTCACTATATTTATCTTGTTCTTGATGTTTATGCCCTTTTAAGATATGTTTATGATAATATAGAATAATTAAATTTTGGGATGGTTTGGTTGCATTTTGATAGGGACATTGGCCAAAGGTCAAGTTTTTGGTGGTTTGAGAGAAGGAATTAGCTTTTGTGTTTCTGATTGTAGCTTGATTTGTTGGTTGGTGGCAGGTTTGAGACCTTTGTGGGATACCGATCGATTGTGGGCAATGAAATTGGTTTGGAAAATTCATATTTATTTTTTTGTAGTTTATTGTTTTCATCTGTTTATTCATTAGTAGTTTAGGATAAAAATTGTAAATTTAAATGTAGAAGTGTATGTTTGATTCATAACTAATGATTCAATCATGCAACGTTGCACGTACAAGAACTATATAAAATGTTTTGCATATTGATGAATCCTAGATGGATTTAGATAACTGTAAAGGAATATTATACAAGAACTATATAGAATTATTTGCATTTTGATGAATCTTTGATTGGTTTAGGAAACTGTAAAGGATTGCAATATATAATTGTGTGATTTGCAATATATAATCATAGCTAGAAAAGTATAGGATACTGCAAAAAGTTGTCCTTTATGTAATTGTTTTTTCTTTCTATTTTTTTTGGGTAAAAGTCCTTTATGTAATTCACTAGTGGGATAACATATATTTTGTTCACATACCTTCCCCGAGTCAAACAAGAGAAAAAAAAAAATAATAATAATAATTGAAATAGAAAGGTAATAGTAGTACCTGAGTGAAACCCTTTACACCCTCATAGGTTAACTTAACGTCAAGATCAGGATCATCACTTAGCTGCAATAATAAATCCACATGTCCTTTGGCACAAAATGCTTCACTCGTTCTTTCTTTGCTTTGTGTTCATCAAACACATGGTCATAGAATCGATCAAGTTTTTTCTTTAAGGCCTTCATTCGTTTCACGTACCCTTGTAAGTCTAAAAAATTGAGCCATGGTATCCAATCCCCTATGTTGAATACCCCATTTAGCAAGAACACCTCGTCTAACATTTCTTGAAATTCTTCAAGCGTCACAATCGAAGTTTCATGTTTGGACTCACTAAAATACTTCTTACCCAATACAATTCTGCTTATAATGCTTAGAGTAAGACGGGAGAGATGATCTTTTAGCATAATTGGATTCCCTGACAAGGTGCCAAGGCGTGACACAAAGGCTCGCATTTCTTCAACACGAACATATTGAAAGGTTTCGAGTCGTTTTGAGCTAAATAGCTCAGAGAGGAAAATCTTACGCCCTTGACGCCAATAGGGTCCATAAGGTGCCCATGTAATATTGAGATAGTTATAAGTGATATATTTACCAACAGCAGTTTGGGGTCTAGAAGCAAAGACATGGTCATGTGTCTTCAGGATTTGCTTTGCCACTTCTGCAGATGATGCAACCATAACAGGAAAGGATCCAAACTTGAGTTGCATAATTGGTCTATATTTTTGGGCCAATTTGTGAAGAGATTGATGAGGAAGAGGACCGATAAGGTTTAGATTGCCTATGATAGGCCAAGTTTTGGGACCTGGGGGAAGTTTTAGTTGGTTGCGTTTGAAGGGTAATAATAATTTTGAGAGGAAAGCTAAAGCTGCTAGGGATGCCATTGCTAAAAGAGCCCAATAGGGAGACTCCATTGGTTGGAATTTAATTTGGGTTTATGGTAGTGAGATTTTGAAGTGAATTATGGGTTTATATAGTCGAATAAGCTAGTGTAATGCTTCTTAGGGCCTTTCAATGTTCAGTGCATAGTTACCGCAGATTCGTGATCATGAAGGCACGGTAGGGCCTTCTTAGGCCCTTTCAATGTTTTCTACACTGACCTATCTAAAAGGACCTGCTAACCGAAAAAAATTATTAGCACAAGTGGGTCTAGTGCAGGGACGGACCCAAGTGGGGGCTCGGGCTTCCCAGTCCAAAATTTGTTTTTTTTAGTTATTTTGTATTACATTTTTGTAGTTGGGTCCTTTTCTTTGATTAGTCTAGTTAGCCTAATCTAAATAGTAACTATTCAACTTAAAAATTTAACAAAAATAATAAAAATATTCACAACAATGATTGTATTTTAGCCCCCAAAAAAAAAAATCATGTGTTATTGGAGAAGTTAAAACTAATTTTTTTCAACTAAAGTAAACTGGTATAAATAGCAGGTAACTATAACAAGTTATTAAAAAAAAAATACAATATTTTATTAAGATTATAGCTCTTCTTTCAATTAAAAAACTCAAATTCTCTTTCTTCCTTATTATTTTAATGAGTTATTTATATTATTTTAAATGAAGTGATAAAAAAAAATTTGATATTAGATGTATTGTAAATAAAAGTAAGGTGGTAAAATAGATAAAGTAGATTTTTAAGATACTAAAAGCTACAATTTTTAGTACTACCACTCTGAATGCTCTAACTTCACCAAAAAAAAAAAAAATCCTAACCAGCCTAGTATTAAAAAAAAAATTGTTTTTTTTTTGTTTTTGTCTTTGTTGGTAGATGATTGCATTTTAATATATTTAGAAACAACGATTTTGTGTATTTATAATTTTTTAATACTATATGGATATCTATTTGGAGTTTTTTTTTTTTTTTTACTCTGATTCCTGCTAGCTAAAAATCCTGGGTCCATCCCTAGTCTAGCGTAGAAAATTTGTCATATAAAACATACTTGTGCTAATAATTTTTTGGGTCTTTTGCTAACTAGGGGTCTTTTTAGATAGGTCTAGTGTAGAAAATTTGCCATATAAAAACATACTTGTGCTAATAATTTTTTTTGGCTTTTTGCTAATTGTGGGCCCTTTTAGGTTTCCATTAGATAGGTCTAGTGTATTATTATGCGCTCTTTTTTGGAGGTTCAGGATTTTTCTTTTTCTTTTTTTTTTCTTTTTTTTTTTTATGTTATGTTATGTTACCATGGCTTTTATTTTTTGTAATTGTGGGTTGAATTTCATAGATAATTGTCAGCTGATTTTGGTGGTAGAAGTAGGCTGTGGGTGGTGGTGGTGGGCTGTGTGAAGTGGTGGTTGATCGGTGATGGTGGGCTGTATATTTTTATTTATTTATATTATTGTAGTTTTTTATGTTATTTTAATGTGTAATGAATATATTATATTATTGTATTGTTTATATTATTTTGTTCTATTGAAAGTTAAAATAAAATTATTGATGTTGGATATTTTGTAAAGCAAAGTGGTAAAATAGATAAATGGGTTTTTTGTTGTACCAAATTGCTAAATCTATAGCTCCAATAGTGTGGATGCTCTTCCGCAGTGTAGAGCAATGAGACATAGTGTGCATTTGAGCTAAGATTAAAAATTAAAATTATTTTACTTTTCAACTTATTTTTGTTACTATTCATGAGTCTTACTGCACTTTTTGGCACTATTTATGGGCCCCACTGTACTATTTCAACTAACTTTTACATTTATCTACAGTATTTTCAACAATAATTTTTCAGTTTCAACAAAATAAGCAATATTCAAATACACCGATAGTCTTCCTTTGTATATAATCCTCTCTATTACGTGACAAAGACACTTGTCCTTTTAATTTTCCCATTTGTCAATACAAATACTCATACTTTAAAAGGGTGTACTATCATGTATCAATGAGACATAGAGGTAGCATAAGTAGTGCAAAAACACATGGGTATCTAATGCATATCCTTAACAAACCGTTTGAGATTTCATATATATTTGGGTACGAATGAATATAATTTTTCTTTTCGTATATTACTTGAATGTTTTGCAAGGAAAATAATGAGAAGTAAAGTAACCCTTTTTTAGGGAGCAAAATTACGAATTTTTGTTCGGAATTTTTTAGTAGCATACTACTAATTAGCACTCAGAATACTAAAATTCTAGACAACTGTGTGGGTTCTTTTTTTTTTTTTTTTGGAAGGTACCCAAGTCCATTGATGACAAGGGATCTTGGGCCTCCAAGGATGGATAGTTGGACTGAGTCCGATTTTTACGCAAGTCATATAAAGCTCCTTATGGAAAAAATGTGATTCCTCATAAGTAATAGAATACCATTATAAATGTTTTAGTGTCATAAAATGATCCTTTGCTCTTACAAAATAAGTAAAATAATCATTCATAATATTCACAATGAGAAGGAGATTGAAATAGAAGGTTTCGAGCTCATCTTTTATTGTGTGAACATTCAAAAGAGTTCCTTCACTTGGTTCCCCAAGTGTAATATCGTGGTACCTTGAATGTGATGTCGTGGTACCCTGAACGTGATGTCGTGACTCCCAAATGTACTAGGTCAGTAATCCATGGAACCCAGAATCTCTGGTTCCTTGAATCGTATGACCTTTCTCCATGCTTATTATGCAATGGAGCTTCGTCCTTTCCCTTTATCCCATAGGTCTTGCACAAAAACACACTATACAATACACATATCTTCAAATAATTTTTAGTTTCCTAGATTAGAATATACATTTTAATACATATACATATATGTAAATGAATTTCATAAGAATGAGTCAGCCACGAGGATTCTAGCCCCAATTCTCACAAACTTAGTGCTTTTGCACAAGACTTGTGGGATTTGGAACTCAAGTCCAAGTAGTTTTGCTTGGGCATTTCCTTCCAAGATAGTTAGGTGAGGAGAATTTTGTGGGAGAGAGTGATATCTGATGTGTGTATGTTTTGACATATTTTGAATAATCTCAAGGATATGGGACGAATTCCTACTCCTTGGCTCTCTCTTGTTTTGTCCTTTTTTCATTCCCTTCCCTTACTGGGCTCTTATAACTCTAAGAATATATCTTTTGAACCTCTGAACTCTCCCTCCTTTCCTCCCTCTGAATCCCCTTTCTCCCCCCCCCCCCTTCTGCCATACCTTAGTGTTCCTTTTATAGTGGACATGATCTGATATCCCAGGCAAGGACGTCCCTAGTCTGCTAGGTGAAACCATGTTCTCTAAAACCTAAAAAAGTGCATTGGGCAATGGTTTAGCTTAATTAGGCAATTACAACTCAAAAGGGGCATTTGGCTTTAACTATAAATGAAAGATTCATTCTTGGAAAGTTAAAGGAGTGGGTGGGCTACTCAATGTACTGGATGACAGTTTTAGTTGAAAATGACAATTGAAAGGAAATTGTGGGGAGGTATCATGCATATGGGGGAACTGATTTTTCCATTGGATCATGCATTCTAAGGAAATATATGAACCAAGGGAAACCTTCGGGATCCTCCTTTCACCAGAAATCACCCACCTACCAACCAAACTATTTCTCCCTTACTATCCACTCGGGATCCCACGGGCTTGGATCATGGGTTACAAAGATAATACCTGGTTTTGCAAGATTTTTAATGTCTTTTTTTTACAGGAAATCTAAACATACACCTTGGCTTTCCCATATGTCAGCCAAGGTCCTCTTCTCAAGGCTTCAAAATGACACATAAGGTCCTAGGGTCTTGATGTTCATCTTGCTGCATATCCTCTAGCCTGACCGAGATCTTTGCTGTATGTCCTCTGGCCTGACCAAGTTTAGGCCATCTTCTTTTTTCATTTTTCTTTTTATTATTATTTCCTTCTTTTTCCTTCTTTTTGGGACTTTGAGCCTTCATGGTCCTTCTTAACTTCATGAATTGGGCCTTTTTTTGTTAAGGCCAATGTTCTTTCCTTACTTTTTATGAATGTGCTTTCTTGTGAAATTTTGGTCCTCAACGACCAATTGAGCATTTCAAGGTCATTTTTTACTTGGTTTTCTTCTATTCTTTTGAACAATCAGAAGTTCATAACATTCATAAAAATTATATATAAGTATATAACAAAACTAGACTACTTCTACAAGATAATATACTATTAAAAAAAATTAAATATAACAAAATCACTATAAGCAAGTATAAAATAAATAAAATTTAAATTAAACTAAACTAGACTAGACTAGACTGCTATGGTCAAAAATAAATTCAAACTCACTTTTGTACCTTTGAACTACATAGAAATTGAATAGAAGAAGAAAATAATCAAATATATCATAAGATAATAAATAGAGATTGAACGAAAATAGAAAAGATGTATGAAGAGCAACTACGAGTTAGACTTTGTGAAAAGAGAGTGGAGGGAAGCTGTGTATGAAAGTTAGTAAAAGTTATGGCTAAAAGTAATTAAAAAAGTAATTAGAAGTTAGTTGCAAGTTAGTAAAATATATAGGCATGTGTTGATCTGCTGAGAAGAGGAATGGGAAAGATTAAGTGTTGAAAGAGTCGGGATTTGGGAATGGTGAAATTTTGTGACTGTGTTGGAGGGGGGGTGGAATTTGCCCTGGGGGGGGGGGGGGGCTCATAAATATTTGAAGTGCGGTCCATGCTTTACTTGCTATTAGAGAGGTCCTATAAATTTTTAGAGACCCCTCCCTCCCCCCACCCCCCACAAATGTACAACATAGTTCCCCTCATGCCTTCTTTGAGTTATTTATGAAGTGATATAAGAATGAATGAAAATGAATCGATTTGTAACAACATGCCATTATTTTCCTCCTTAAAAAGAAATCATTTGTTCAAATTATTTTGAAAAGAAAAGAGTACCCTTCACCGAAACATTTTAACCATATGGAGATTATAATATTATGATAATAAATTATTTATTATCATGGAATTGGTTTTATTTCATATTGCACAAATTCACCCTATACTATAGGGGTTTTGTACTTTACACCCCTAAAAGTGCACTAGTCTAATTATTAGATGCTAATTACGACCCCTCTAAATTTAATTACGGCTTGATTAATTTTAAGCTAATCACAATTAATACGAAATTTATGTAATTAATTAATGGATCAACTGAAGCTATAAGGCAAAGCATGGATATGTATAATTGAATAAAGCAATTAAGCTAAGGGCAACAAGTAAAGGGATGCAAACCAAAGATAACACCTAATGTGTTATCAAAAAAGAAAATTGAAGGGACTCAGATTCAAAACCGCTTCATGCCTACGGCCTTTCAAGCCGAAAATAATCCACTAGTAAATAAGTTGGAGTACAAGGATAATCAAGAGACTTGATCTATCCACTATATTTAAGCTCTCCAAGCTTCTGCTACCAACAGACAACTCAGAGTCTTGTCTTCACTAACTTTTCAGATCCCACAATAACTATTGATTACATAACCACGCCTTACTGGATGAATATGCGATTAAGCTCCAATACTTCCCAAGCTCCAAAATATTATCAACACTCAAATTGTGCATGGGATATGTTTGGATGAAAACTCCTCTCAATGTATGAAAATGGGAGAGGGAAGAGAAGAAACTACAAGAAATTCTCTCTTAAGGGATAAGTAGCTCTCTCTCAAAAGCAAATGTTTCTAATCTGTAAAACCCTTAATCTCTAGGTTAAAAATTGTGGGAAAAAGATGTATTTAAAGAGAAGGGAAAAGTGGCACAATGAATCCACAAAATAGGTTGTTAGTGTAACTTGTAGGTCACTTACGAGTTGACCAACTTGTTGTTGAGGACAAATTTTTCACACCACATGGCTTCATTCCCTTGGCGACCCGTACCACATCAACATTATCATGAATTTTAGGAAAACCTCTCTTAAAACTCAAAAGAGCCCATATTTACACAAAAGGCGTCAAAGCCCAAGGTTCAAGCTTATAGCACATCATCTCATTTTTGGCTCATAATCCAAGCTCATGAGTCTCATTGGGGGAATTTTGGGGATCGTGGTTTGGAGGGTCAAGAAGTATGTTTAGTAAAGCTCCAAGGGTTCAAAGTTGATAAAGGAAAGCATGTTGCTTAGCATGTCTTCCCCAATTCCCTAAACTCTGACAGGTCAATGTGCAATAGGTAACATTTGGTAAGCCTCTCATATCACATAACACTTCAAATGATAAAACTCTCCATGCTCTTTACATAAAAATTAATGTTCATCATATAATATAAGTTTAAAATTGTAATTACAGTATTTCATATCAATTATATTGTTATCATCTAAATCAATTCCAATCACATAACTAAATATATATTAATATCTCATATCTAATATTAAAATGCTCTCCATACTCTCCAAGATTTTCTTAAAATACAAAAAGAAACTTTAATTACATCTCTAAAATTTCATCAAATATCAACTAACTAGTCTATTACTTACCAAAATTATACATATAATTTTCCAAAAGAGGAAACTTAGCCAAAAAAACCAACAATAACTCCAACAGAAGCTGCAACAGCTCCAGCGGATGCTGCAACAGCTTTTGTAGCTTCAGCGGAAGCTGCAAACAGCTTCTGCAGAAACTACAGCAGCTTCAACAAGTTGACACCTGTCCTAAAATAACATCACTTGCTCATTAATGCCCAATCCCAGCAGCTTACTATCATACCCACAGAAATAGAAGAATCTCATAAAGATTATCTTACCATTTTTAGCCAAATCATGAATTTAATGCCAAGTATTGTCCTCCAAGCAAAAGATGTCATCAACCAACTATGACAACTATGATTGATAGCTGTAACAGCAGCTCCAACACCATTAAGTCTCAAACTTTCTTCTTTTGGCCAAAAAACAAAAGACCACTTACTTTGTTAAAGATTTTTTCTGATTTGCTAAATTTCCCTTCAACTAGTTCTAATCTAGTTACATGCTTGGCTCTATATAAAGAGGACCAAACCACACACCAAGGAGATCCCCTTTCTAATCCAGCCCTTTCTCATCCCCAATATTCTGAAACTTCACTTTGCTGCATGTATCTCTAAACTCTTCTATACTTCTCCATCTCCCTTACAAAATATCTCTTCTTAGAGCACACCATTATACACTATCCATCTCTCTCACACTTTAATATTCTGAAACTTCATCATTTTGCTGCCCAAAAACACATCTTCATCTCATTCTTTATTTCTTATACAAAATCTCATTTCTTAGAAAGCAACATAACCCATGACATAACACAAAAAACCACTCCAACAGCAGTTATAATCTCATTTGTTTACTATATTTAACCTTCATATCATCTATCTTA
Organism: Quercus lobata; assembly: GCF_001633185.2. Classification (NCBI taxonomy): domain Eukaryota; kingdom Viridiplantae; phylum Streptophyta; class Magnoliopsida; order Fagales; family Fagaceae; genus Quercus; species Quercus lobata. Next base: position 943,927 of record NC_044914.1, read on the forward strand.
CACTTCCATATATTTTACAAACACATTCCTCACAAAATACTCATACATACTCCTCATATATCTTTAAAATTCATGTCTCACAAAGTATACATATACAATATTCATGTCCAACAAAGTATCTACATTTAATTCCTATATATTACAAACACCATATCTCACAAAATATATATACTTCTTACCATCTCCACACATCTTAAAATATATCAAACACTCTTCCAAGAACACATTACAAAAGCCCTTTCTCTTGGAAGATATATATTTATAATGTTAAAAGCCCTTCCTCTGAAAAGCAAAAACTTACAATACTAAAAGTCATTCTCATGGAAGGCAATATCACTCATACTTGACTAAAAACTAAATTATATGGGGAAAGTCATTTAGGTGCATGATGAAAAGAGATAAACTTAACCAATCTATGCACACAACTGAACATGCTCTCTCTCCCTCCAATTGCACCCATTTTTCCCCTTCAATCATGAAGTCACCACAGAAGGACTCATAATATCACATTGTACCGCTAGACTTGTTTTATCGCACTGCTAAAACGTCATAAGTCCATTATTGTTCTACGGCAGGAGCTGCAAACTGTCAAGATAAGTCAATCTTTCTCCATCTTTGAAATTACATCATTAAGTATATGTTAATTCATTATTATTTTATCGTTGGGTGCAAATTATTTTAATATCATCTCACTATTTAATGAACATGATCTCGCTAACACTTCGTTAATGAACATACATATTAATAAATCGATCTACCACCATCGAACATATATTATTTGGACATGAACCACCCTTGGACACATTTTTTTTGGAAATAAACTACCATTAGACATATATTATTTGGACATGAACCATTGCTGGACATACTTATTATGTTAAACATGAACCATAAACCGCAACTAAACATGGACTATTGAACTCATCTCAATGTTGGACATTTGACACCTAATTAATTATTTTCTAATATTGGACATCACTTAATATACATAATAATAACGTATCAACTCACCATTTAATCAAAGCTATCATGCTAAGCATATTATTTATTTATTTCAACCATTATCATAATTCTAAGACTTTGGGTTTCATCTATTTTGTAGATTTAAAAATACACTAGAAGCCATTGGCCTATGCGGCCCAATGTCGAGTTCCTGGTTGAACTCCCTAAAACAAATCTGGGCTTAGCAAAGTTACACTTCCAGCGGGAGACACATGGCTACGTGCAAAAACCGCCCCCGACACCCGTGAACTACTCGCAAGACACCTTGGCAATAATAGACTTTTGAAGTTTAAACTTCCTCACCTGCCATTGGCAAAAAATTTTGAAAACATTAAATTTTGATCAAAAGACACTTGGGACTTTATCAACTCATGAGTGACTCTATTTCCTTTTTCTCAAAACTAGAAAAAAAAAAATGAAATTTTGAAAATCTAAATTAAGTACAAAACTTAGTAACAAAAAGATTAAACACAAGATATAGAAAATCACTTCCATAGACAAAAATCAAAAATCTTTTTGATTTAACTTCAATAAGCTTAAGTGTGCACACACATTGAATTCAAATGAGTACAACCACACAAATGAGATAGGAATTCGATGAGTATTAGACTCGTGTGTCATGTGTGAATATCAAATGTGAATTAGTCCAAAGTTCTAGAATGATGCTTCAATGACCAATTCAAACAAGTCATACAGTAATGACAAAACATGAATAGAAAATAGCATATATGACCCCTCATGTACAAAAACAAAATGTGTTGAAATTGAAGTTGGCCAACAAAACATTCTTGGAATACGATATTCATAATCTCGGAATACACGGAAGTTCAATCTCAATTGCACCAATATAGATATGAAATGATGATTTTGTTAAAGATGAGAATAAAATAATATAAAGAAACGATAAGCAAGAAAGAGAGAAGAACACAAGGGATTACGTTGTTCGGCTAACAGTCTGCATCCACACAATAAAGCCCTAGCAGCTACATCTTTACTGTATACTCAAATCAACAATTACAGTAAACCCTTGATAGGGTATACATAGTGAATAGAAGCTAGGGTTAGCCCATTATGGACTTACAACATAATTGGACCTTTTGGGCCATTAAATCAACATAAACCCAATACTTTAACACTTCACCTCAAGTTGGAGCTATAGTCATATAAGTCCAGCTTGTAGCACATAACTACCAACTTGCTTAAAAAGGCTAAAACTAATGTAAATGTTGACACCCCATTTTGCAACCTCCATTTAACATCACATGCAGGGTAAAAGGGTAATTTCACCTTCAAAATATGTATCGTAATTCTATCCATTAGATCTTTAATCTCATTTCACCAAAATGATATTGATATTGTAATGATCAAATCGATTGGTCATTAACCATAATCGAACCATCAAATTGAAAGTTATCATCAAATCGAGTTTTAATGGCCGAGATGCACAATCACAAATTGAGTCCAATTATATGTGATTATGAACAATTGATTCCAATTGGTTATAATTATAATCAATTTGATATTATTAACGTGTCATAATTTGATTAGTTAAGACTGCATTTTGTGGTAAGGTTACACACACTTAATTAATTAGATAGTTAAATATTAATTATTCAATGAGTAATTTGTGCAATTATCTTTTTAATTATGGTAAATTTTAAACTAATTAAGTCTGAAATGGGAGTGATTAGAACCTATTAATGTTAATTGGAAACTAATTTGGGACTTATTAATGTTAATTGTGCTTAAATTATTTTCTAACAAATGACCTCTGCTCACCATTTTGTTGATATCTCTCATAATATTTTGAATCTATGAATGACGTTAATCTTCCCAAAAACTAAACATATGGGGCTTTAATTTGAACACAAGAACGAGACAATTCTAATTAGAATTGAGTAAGATATAATTTTTTAAAATTTGGCTCTACAAGCTGTTACAGTAGTTACGAGAAAACCGACTTTTGCTAACTCATCACTCCCACAATCTCTACATTTAATATACTAGATTTTCCCAAAGTCTAAAATAAGACCTAGGTTCATGATTCATTCTAATCCTTTGTCAACACTCATTAAATGACCTTCTACTCATATTTTCTCCACCACTACTATATAAACTCTCCTCCTCCATTCCAACACAGAAACACTCTCTCTTCTCCTCTCTTAAGTTCTACTAAAATTGAGTAGTTTTGTAATATCTTGGTCTTCTTGAAACTTAAAGTATTAAGTGAGAAACTTAAAGTATTAAGTGAGACTTACTCTCCATGTCCTAGTTTTTTTTTCTACTCCACTCTTAGGACTTCCACCAAGAGCCTCCTCCTCCACCGTGTGGATCTTAAATGCAAGTATAATCTCCATCTTTAACTCGTTTTTCATGTTACTATAATGTTAATTTAATATTAGAGCATGCTAGTTTTTATTGAAATTCCTTGAATATGTTTGAATGTTTTTAAATGTTCTTATGTGTTCTTCACATATTCATGCATAACACTAGATTTGATTTTAAATCCACATAAAAAATATGAAAAAAATCTGTGTTTCATAATTCTTTCAAAACCTTGAATCTAGGATATTACCATCCACACACATTCACTAGAATTTAATTTTCAATCCAAATGCAATACTTAATAAATTGAATTAGGGTTTATTACATGCACACACATTAAATTCAGCATGCAAATTGATTGACATATTGGATGATATGATATGAATGTTGGTCACCATAATCTATAAGACCGGTTTCACATGGCAAGATGTATGCTTAGCACCTTCTCATCTTGTAACATAGCCTCTGAGATTAGATCAAGAGTTAATAGATCAATACTTATCCATATAATTTACAATTTTTAGATTATAACTAGGAAATAAAGTCATGTACTTTATCTTAAATTGTATCTAGAAACAAAGTCATGTAATCTCTTATGATCAATGTAAATTCATTTGCAAATCAATAAAATGGGGAATTTTTCAATTTTTATTTTTTTATTTATTCCAATAATTAAATAAGTGGCGACTCAATTTTAAAACACTTAATCTAAAGGAAAAATTATAATCAATCGAACCTCCATTTTGAGAGACAATAAAACGACTCCACCCATTCACTTGAATTTGGCCCAACATTCACAAAACGGGTCAAAGGCGTGATCTCTCACAATGAACCAGCCAAAATTTGAGGGAACCAACAAAAATTGAAGCTAAACCAACCAAAAAATGAGATGAACCGACCGAAGATCTTCAGTACCAAATAAAAACCAAACAAAGGTTTTATAGGGGTTAGGTTATCCTTATCATGGATAAGGGACATCCAAAACCTATACCCAAACAACCAAAATTACCAAACAAATCTGGATAGGGAATAGCAAAAACTTGTATCCAAACAACGCCTTATCCACCAAACAAATGTTATCCCTATCCAGGAGTACATTATCCTTATCTTGGAAGGGGAATAGCTTACATTGTGAACCAAACAGGGATATTCCCTATCAACTCTAACCAACAACCATATCGGCGGCCTCAAAACTCGCTAGTGACAACTATAGCTGCAACAACCAACTCTGGTGACAACTACCAACAACTCTGGCAACAACAACTACCAACAACTCTGGTAACAACAACAACCACTAAGAAAACCACCCCAAGACTAAATCTACCACCGAAATCTACCAAGTTAGGTTGCAGTAAGATCTAAATCTCAGTTCAGATTTGTGTCTATAGGTTGGATTTGCAACACCAACAAACACAACAAAAGAAAGCCACTAGTGACAACCAACGGTAATGACAACTAGTCAAGAATAACAACCAACAATAACAACAACGAATTTGTCAAGAACAACCAACAACACAACAACCCCTCTGCACTGAGATCCAAACCACACGTCTAGATCTTTCGATACACCACCCCTAAGTCCAAATCTACCCCACTACTACTCGACCAAACCTCCTTAATAACCTCTTCACAATCATCCTATAAAAGCCTAGCTTCCTTAAATTTGAAACCACGAGGCCCATAAGGCTTCATTTGGTTACCAGTAACTGTTTGTAGGAAAATGGGCAAGTTATTTGATGCATGAGTGGGTGGATAAGTAACCATACATGATGGGAACTTAGCTTTCCTTAATAACAACCACTAAAAAAACCACCCCAGGACTAAATCTACCACCGAAATCTACCAAGTTGGGTTGCAGTAAGATCTAAATCTTAGTTCAGATTTGTGTCTATAGGTTGGATTTGCAACACCAACAAACATAACAAAAGAAAGCCACTAGTGACAACCAATGGTAATGACAACAAGTCGAGAACAACAACCAACAACAACAACAACAAATTTGTCAAGAACAACCAACAACACAACAACCCCTCTACACTGAGATCCAAACCACACATCTGGATCTTTCGATACACCAACCCTAAGTCCAAATTTACCCCACTACTACTCGACCAAACCTCTTTAATAACCTTTTTCACAATCATCTTATAAAAGCCAAGCTTCCTCAAATTTGAAACCACGAGGCCCATAAGGCTTCATTTGGTTACCAGTAACTGTTTGTAGGAAAATGGGCAAGTGATCTGATGCATGAGTGGGTGGATGAGTAACAATACATGATGGGAACTTAGCTTTCCATAATTCGTTGCCCATGGCCCTATCCAACCTCTGTCTAGTGTTAGTTTCCTCCAATTTTTTGTTATTCCAGGTGTAAGTGTTGCCTTTATAGCCCAGATCAATTAATCCACACTGTTCTAGAGCATGGAAAAAATCCTCCATCTGTTGAGAGATAGCCGGTCTAAGATTAAGCTTTTCAGTAGAACAAAGTGTAGCATTAAAATCCCCAATACGAACTCATAGACTATCAACAAAAGACTTGATATGATTTAACAATGCTAAAGATTTAGTTTTCTAAGACGCCTCAGGCCAACCATAAAAACCTGTAAGGAACTAGGTAGAACCATCATCCTCAACTATCTTCTTTAAGATATGGTTGTCCGTGTGATTAATAACACAAACATTCACTCCCTTCTTCTAAAGAAGAGCCAAACCACCGCCCAAGCTTGGTTTTTGTTTTTTTAACAATGTACCGGTGGGGCATTTCAATATCCTTACACAATTTCTTGAAATTCTCTTTATGCATTATTAGGCAAAGACCAATCAATAGAACACTTACTATGTTTAGGAGAAAAGCCCCCTGCCGAACCTTTATCACAGATATCCAACTCTTGGTTAACAAAAGAACGTTTTCCTAACTCTACATTGTTTGAGTGGGCCTCAAGATTGGAAAGCTCAAAATCCATACGAATATACCTTGTTCAACCACTCTTAGGCTTAGTAAAAGGCTAAACATGGTCCAAATCTTGAGAAATTTGTGGGCTTAAAAAATCCTCTTTGTGCATTATTAGGCAAAGACCAATCAATAGAACACTTACTATGTTTAGGAGAAAAGCCCCCTGCTGAACCTTTATCACGGATATCCAACTCTTGGTTAACAAAAGAACGTTTTCCTAACTCTACATTGTTTGAGTGGGCCTCATGATTGGAAAGCTCAAAATCCATACGAATATACCTTGTTCAACCACTCTTAGCCTTAGCAAAAGGCTAAACATGGTCCAAATCTTGAGAAATTTGTGGGCTTAAGAAAACTTCCTCAGTAGCACATAGCACGTGATCCATAGTATCAGGTCTAAACAAAGAATCCTTTACTAGCTCTGTGGGACCCATTGAACTATCCTGTTGGATTCCATGCAACCCAAGATTCAGGGAATTGCTTTCCTGAAATTTAGGCATCAAATCTGCGATAATAAGAGACATTTCTTGTTCGGAACATTGACCTTTGCAAGGGTTTTTCGCAATAGCATCATCCCAGACACCAGCTATTCTAATATTCACCGCTGGTAGCACAACCTGGATTTAATCAGTACGATGTGGCCCATCCTTATATCCATCCTTATGCTCGTTCTTCTTATACCTCAAAGTATCACGTTAAGGTAGAGACCAAGGACGTATTGAGTTAGCCCGAAGCCAGTCACCATACTCAAATTTCCCTACCTCCCCACTTTTCTTCCTCTTAAAGTATAAAGCACAATGATGTAAATCATGTCCTAACAGCCCACAATAGTGGCAAAACATCGGGTGTCACTCGTACTTGAAAGTAGCCCAAGTTCGAGACCCATCTAAAGCAACCAAGAATCAACCCCGCCGAAGCAGTTTCGAAATCAAAAGGGCTAACGAACTCTAAGAAAAAGATTTTGATTGTTCCTACTCCTAGGTTCTCCAAGTTCTCAACCACCCCTAATTGAGTACCCACATCAGTAGCCACCTTCAAAGATAGCATGTCAAATGGTGCACCCCAGATTTGAACCCACAGAGAAGCATGTTCAAGAGACACACTACATGCATTCATCCCTTTCTTCCACCCATAACATCAACAATTGATTACCAAAAGACCACGGGCCCCTATAGAGAATACAATCATATTCAAATTCAAAGGGGAATTTGAACTAGAATAGATTCGAACTAACTTCAAGAATCTAAAGATCCTCATCCAGACCCCTAAACCTTTCTAAAAGTATCTTTAACAACCTAGTGATTGAAAGGTTTACATATGAGAAACTTACCTATTAGACTAAGAGTACAACCCTCAATATCGAAAACCCTACCATCGTTAGGAATAACAATATCCTCCTCTTCCTCCACCGGTAAATGTATATTCCCCAATGTGTGAGCAACATTATCAGCGATAAGCAGAGTATAGACATAAGAAAATTACTTAGAAGAAGAAACTGCTAGCCTCTAAGGCAACCTAGAGGAGAGAGAGAGAGAGAGAGAGAGAGAGAGAGAGAGAGAAGGTTTGGAATACGTGGGGTTTGCATTCATGTTTATATATAGTACTGTGTTATTTAAAATAAAGAGATAATAGTTAATAATTGTGAAGATAAATGTAGTACTATGTTATTTAAAATCAATTACCATTCTATTTTATTGTATAAAATTTTGAATGATATGACACAATATACAATTTTAAATGTATAACAACTAAACAAAAGGGAGATGACAGTTTCTAACTTGTTTAAGGACTGTCTAATTTTGTTAAAAAATTGCCATTAGAAAAAATTGTTCTCATATGAAAAAATTCTATAAAATTAATATAAATATTTAATAGATTTTTTTATGTGAGATTTTTTTTTTGGTTAAAAAATTGCCTTTAGAAAAAATTGTTCTCATATGAAAAAATTCTACAAAATTAATATAAATATTTAATAGATTTTTTTTTTATGTGAGAATTTTTTTTGAAAAAAAAATTTTTTAGGCTAAAATACAAAGTATACCCTCTAAGTTTAACTAAAATTCATTTCTGTCTTTTAACTTACTTTCGTTCAATTGAGTCCTTTAAGTTTCAAAGTTATTCAATTCAGGCCTTTTGTCTACTTTTATTAAAAAATTTATTATTAAGTATGCAATTAACTAATGAAAAAAAAAATGTTTTGAAAAAAAAATTCTTACATAAAAAAAAAATCTATAAAATCTATTTATTAATTTTATAAATTTTTTTCTTGTGAAAATATTTTTTTTTAACAAAATTGGACATAGGACCTAAATTGAATAAATTTGAAATATAAAGAACTCAATTGAATGAAAGTTTAGTTAGATGTCTGAAATGAATTTCAACTAAATTTAGATGGTGCAATTTGCATTTTAGTTTTTTTTTTATTAGTTAATTGCATACTTTATGACAATTTTTAACAAAATTAGATGAAAGACCTAATCTGAATAGATTTAAAATTTAGAAGACCCAATTGAACAAAAATAAAGATAAAGGCTTGAAATGAAATTCAATCAAATTTATTGGATGCAATATGCATTTTAACTAACAAAAAAAAAAAAAAAAAAAATCCAAAAAAAGAAGAATGCATTATCCATGGGCGCAAAAGACAATGGGCCTCATATCCATAGAACTCAAGCCATACATAAAAACCCGTAAGAAAACCCAGCCCATACATACACTGGGCTGGGCTATGAGGCTGCGATTCTCTATAAATTAAAGCACTTGTCCAATTCCAGAACTACTCTTTCGTTTGCTTATTCTTGAACCAAGAGCTCTATCTAGCCATGGCGACCTTGGATTCCGACGTGCCGATGGTCCCAGTCGGCGAGGCTTCGAGCAGTGCCGGACCTTCTTCCTCAAAGAAGAACAAGCGTTTCGAGATCAAGAAGTGGAACGCAGTCGCTCTCTGGGCCTGGGGTACCTCTTCTTTCCCAAACCCTAACCCTAGCTTTCTCTCCCTCTTTTTGCATTATTTTGTTACAATTTGTGCCTTTGTATATGTTTTATGCGTATATCTAGGGTTTTTAATTTTTTTTAGGGTTTTTGATGATTGACTCTTTGGAGTAATGTAATGTTGGTTTTTGCTTGCAGATATTGTGGTTGATAACTGTGCGATTTGCAGGAACCATATCATGGATCTTTGTGAGTTTCTTTTTCTGGCTTTTGATTTTCCATTTGTTCTTGCTTATGACCTTAACTTACGAATTTCTACTCAAAATTTGGCCCATTGTCGAATTTTCGCCCTTGTCCTTGAATTATTGGAAATTTTGTGTCTAACAAAAACAGATGGGAGATTTATGGGTTTTTTTTTAAATAAATAAATAAACAATTTGTGGTCTAAACTGTGTGTTTTAGCCTTTAATTATTAGTATGTATTTTTATTGTGGTCATGGTGTTTGCTGATCAGGCATTGAGTGCCAAGCGAACCAGGCTAGCGCTACAAGTGAGGAATGTACAGTTGCTTGGGGTAAGATTTCGATTCTAAAAACCCTATTCTTCGTTTACTATTATCTTACCTTGTGTCTCTGTATTGGTTTAGTTGCTGTGTTGACCATTGTCAATGACCTTTAAAGAGTGTGGTAGGTTATAGTTTTTAACGTGTTCTATAATACACTCTTTCAATTCATTCCTTTATGGGTTTTTCTTTTTCTTTTTTTTTTCGATTTTAGTCCCTTAACTTTAAGCTGTTTTAAATTTAGTACTTTCACTTTCTAGAATGACGTTTTAGTGGATTTAATGTTGTAGATTGGATGGAAAAATTACATTGGAATCAAATGGAAGTTAAATAACTTAAATGAATTTTGGAAAAAAAAAAAAAAAAGAACTGAATTGAAAACAATTCAAAGTGAGAGGATGTAATTGGTAGTTTAGCCTATTATTCATAAGCTTGAAACAAAGTGTGCTTGATATAAGGGATGGTGAAGTATTTCATAAATTTAGTTCTTTGTGTTGAATTTTGCTTCATAAGGATATCTATTGTTTTCTTTGGTTTGGTTGAGTTCTATAATACACTCTTTCAATTCATTCCTTTATGGGTGTTTTTTTTTTTTCAATTTTAGTCCCTTAACTTTAAGCTGTTTTAAATTTAGTACTTCTGTGTAGGTCCATCCAATCTTGCCCCTTATTGTAGTACTTTCACTTTCCAAAATGACGTTTTAGTGGATTTAATGTTGTAGATTGGATGGAAAAATTACATTGGAAACAAATGGAAGTTAAATATTTTCTATAAAATCAAGTGGTTAAGAATATGTTTACAAATTTTCTATGTGATATGAGCATGACATCTCTCTTGTTCTTAATGCAGTATAATTTGAGAATTAAAAGTTTCTTAATATTTTTACTCTGTAAAATGTTATTTATATTTTTGAATGTTTGATTAATGATGTCTTGGCCAAACCCTATGTTTTTGTTCAGTGAAAAGAGTTATATCTGACTATTTTGTGACATAATCTTTCAGCTTCATACTTCTGCTATTGTTATTTATCAAAAATAAATAAATAAATAAAAATAAAAAGAGAGAAAGAAAGAAGAAAAAACTTTATAATTCTGCTATTGTTAGAAATGATTCGGAAGAATCAGAACACAACATGGTAAACACATTTCAGTTAAATAATTTCATATGCCCCCAACCTCTATTCACAAGTGCTCGTGCGGCTGAAGACACAACCTTTTATACTTACATAGCATTTGGTTTGGGGAATCTTGGATAATCTAATATGCCACATAGCATTTGGTTAGGGGAATCTAGGATAATCTAGTATGCCCCTAGCAATCATTTCCCTAGGAATGTGATGCTGAAAACCTAGATACTTGGAAATATAAATGTTCACGTTTGATGTGATTAGGGATCTAATAAAGTTTCTTAAAATGTGAGATCTCAATGTTTGGTATGTTTCTAGGAATAATGTAGAAATTATTTATTCCCCCCAAAATATATTGTAATACCCATCATTTTATGTGGCTTATTGCAAATAAAGAAAGGGATTTGACAGCTTTTTTATGGAAAATGAAAAAGTAATTAACTTTTTTGACAGTTTTTTCAATTCTCCATAAAAAGTTTCCCAAAGAAAAAATAACCGGACCTATAAAGAAAAAATAATTTGAGCCATGAATTATATCTAATCTCCTATGATGATAGTCTAATATCATTTTCACATAATACATGCAAGAACAACAAAAATATTTCAATTTATTTTCTTTCTTTTTTATGATCTATTAAGACATCATGTCTTGTCAATCAAAATTATTTATTTTTATTATAAGACTAAAACAGTTCGAATAGGAGATAAAAATCAAAGTCAATGATAATCCTTAAAGGGGAAGATAACAACCCCCCCACACCCCCCCCCCCCAAAAAAAAAAAAAAAAAAAAAAAGAATACATAGAAACGACGTGAACATGGATCCCCTCCTTTTTAAAAGGGAATCACCTTCCCACAAAAGTGAGGTTTGATGGGATTCTAGAAATCTTCAAGGATAATCCCAAAAGATTACCCAAAGTCAAACAACTTGTTATGTTAGTTATTCAACAAGTTTTTATGGGGCAGGACCGTACCCTTTAGGTTTTACATTCAAAAGTAAAAAAATTTCAGGGCTGTACCCTTTCTACTCATAAGCTTCTTCTGACCCATTTCATTTGGGGATTCCATACTGTTACAAAACATAGGTAGAAATAATAAATATTATTGTCTATAAAGTAGTAATGGCCGGTCTTCCTTTAAACTTGTTGAAATACCAGCATTAAGTTGATATGTGATTCTGCACAATCAAATTGCTTTGATATGTTTTATGGCCCATGTCCATAATGGTGTTACAAATTAATTACCCATTTTTCTTTTGGCACAATTAGAAGTGTGTGTTAAATGCATTTTGTTAACAATAACCCTACACTTGTCAGATCTGTGATTTTGTACAGCTTGTATAAACATACTGTGTTGCAGTTTTCAATTGATGTGTGAGTTGGTGTGGTAGTAAAATACAACCTCTTATGTGCTTCTACATCTGGTTGTGCGCTGGTTTTTGCATTTATCTCAATTTTTGAAATAAAAAAGTAATTAAGATGATTATTATTGCATTTTCCACTCGTGTGCATATGATCTCTTGGCTGAGGGGCTGGTTTTTTTGATGTAGGGGTTTGCAATCATGCCTTTCATTTCCACTGCATCAGTAGATGGCTCAAGACTCGTCAAGTGTGCCCATTAGGTAAGCATTGTGCTTAACACCCCCTCCTCTTCTTTTTCTATCTGTCTCTGTCTCTTATATCATTTTAAGAACTTTTTTTATTTCCTTTCTTATTGCTTTTGCAGATAACAGCGAATGGGAGTTTCAAAAGTATGGTCATTAGAGTCAACATGAAGTGGCCTTTGGACCCGCGCATCTGTTTCTGCTACAGTTTTGCTAAGAAAGACCAGGAGTTCGCATCTCTTTCTGCTACAGTCTTGGTAAGAAGGACCAGGATCTCTTATCTGTTTCCATAATCCATTTACTCTTTTTTGTGAATTGTGCTGGAGTGTCTTATTTCCAAGAAGCATTTGGACTGTATAACTGTAGGAGTTTGATTGGTTACATATCAAGTGCAATATGTGAAGTTCTCTAAACATTTTTAGCACTGTTCGATGTTTCTGTTTTTCCATGTTTTATCGGCGGTTGGATTATGCGAATTTTTCATTGACATGATGATAGCTCATACTTTACCCCAGAAAAAACTGTGGCTCATCCTTAAATATTTTTCTGTGTTTTTGCCCAAAATCTATTGTAAAAAAAAGCTGCCTATGCCCTATGGTCTAGCCAGTTAGCCGCCATCTGTGAATTGGTTCTGAACTCCTATTATGACAAAAATTCAGGGAACAGCAACTGTGCCTATTGTACCGTCGCACTAGAAATGTTCTCTTAAACCTGATTAGCTCACACCGGTGCACGTGTCTTCGCTTTTCTCTGAAGAAATTTTTGTAACTAGTTTTGGGGTGGGGTTTATATACATAATTTTCGGGCTAATTTAAAGGGAGAAGACAAACACAACAAGGGCGATGGAAAAGTGGCACTGGGCTATAAACCCATTGGGCTAGATAGTGTGATTAAGCCATGCGAAACATTGCCTTTAGTAACTGTTTCCACAATTGGCTTGGTCTCTGGATGTTCAAGCATTGACTAGCTGCAGTGAAACTTTTGGAAAGAGTTAATATAGCATTCACAATTTGGGCATTCTTAAACCATTTTAAGAAAGAAATGGTTTAAGCATGTTGAAAAGGCTAGACATAACATCATTTTCCAAGAAAATGTATTTATTTCAAGTATACGTATACCCAATTATGTCTTGCTGCTCTCAGATGGTCCATGACTTATATATTCCCTCCCAACTTCCCTCTCAATAATATGGTGAAACAAAACTATGTTTTTCATTGAGAATGTCATTATTCTAAATATTATTCAAACACACAAAGTCATTACCAATATTCTTTTCTTTTCTTTTCTTATTTTTCAACGAAAAGTAGGATTCTATATTCCTTGATCCGATCCTACAATTCAATATATGAAACTCTTCCACCAATCCTACGTAGATCCTAATTTGAACAAGCTTGATTACATGATTTTACTAATCCCGTCTGGTTAGCCTGTGATGATAAAAATTATTGTTAGCCAATTAGCTAATTCTTATAATGTATATGTGGTTTACCATTTGTGAATTGGTTCTGAACTCCTATTAGGCTATTATGAAACAAAGTTGAGGGAACAGAAATTTTGTGTTCATTGTACTGCTGCACTTCTGAAAAACAAATAAGTCTCTCATGATGATTATGTCTAAAAATAGGGGTGTTCATGGGTGTTTACGTAAGTTATAGCTGCCAATCAAGAGGGAAAAAAAAAAACAAAATAATTTGATATTTATAATAAAGGATGAAAGAGTTAAATCAGTGCCTAGTCTGAGCAATCATAGTTTTGTTAAGCCAACCCGAAGGATACGGCCTAGAATTTCACACCTTACACAACCTAAAAGTATTCTGTCAAGCTCTACCTAAGTTGGCCGATCAAATCCAAGTTTGGTCCTTCAATTAGAATAGCCAAGTATGGTCGACATGTACCACAAAACTAATAAACCTCCAATATGATGTGATCTACATTAGGCCTTCATAAATCTATGGAGTTCCCAAAGGAATTTTCTTAATTTTATTATTATTATTAATATGGATCAAGGATTTTGTATATAGCTAGAACGAGCTTCAAAATTTACAAATACTAATTTGTTAAGAATTAATCGGATTGAAGCTATAATGTCATTATTTACTAAAATTCAAATATCAGCGAGAGGTCACAATTTGTATCGATTAGACAAATCAAACTTGGAGAGTCTTATATAGAGATTAGCTACTGACCTCATCTAGCTAAAAAGAAGTGTATGAGGGAGTACATCTCTGACCTCATATAGCTAGAAAAATGTTTGCACCCCATCTTTTCTATACTTTGTCATTTTCTTGAGCTTACTCTAACTTTTCCGGAAGAGGGGATGGGGTGGAGGAAGGGGCTTATTGCTTGATCACATGTCGTTCTATCACACGTTAAACAGCTAATTGGTCGCTACTGTTCTGCTTCTCCATTGACAATAAAATAATGTAATTAGTAAGTAAAGTAAAATAATTGGTGGTTTAAGAAAATAATTAATTAATATAAGTAATAACATTTCTGTTGTGGATTTAATTGGATTATAAAGCATCTGATAAAAATAGTGAGAGATTCAATACGTCCAGCAATGGCGTCTAAGTATACCATTTACCTTCTGGTAACAAACACAAATACAAATGTGGGATATCCAGCAACAACATGCTAAAGAGATAAAGAGGTCCAGCAATGCTATTAAATAGATTTAACAAAGCAATGTAAATATTTTATCAAAGCTATGTACATATATTCGGCTATGGCAAAATAAAATATTTTTCATAGCCAAACGAGTATCCAACAATGTCAAGTAAGTAAGAATAAGACAGTAGCACAAATATGAAATATTAGTATAGTCAAGGACAGAATCAGAACTCTAATTTAGGAAGCGGAATTATAAACCAGAAAAAATTATAATAAAACTCCAAATAAGCATTCATTTAGTATTAAGTTATTAACAAACTATCATTGTTTCTCAAAAAAACAAACAAACTATCATCAAAGATAAAAACACAAAATTATTGTTTCTTAATACATTATAATGCAATCATTTATGATAATAAAACTTGACGTTTCTTAAAGCTTAGAAATCATCTTTGAATAAATTCATATTAATTGTCACATTGATGTCCTTTTCAATGAATAATATTTTAGCATTTTTGTTGCGAATATTAGTTTTGATGACATTCATAACTAAAAATGCTCACTCCATAGTTTTTCACTCTCTCTTCTCTTGGTTAGGTTGCCTAGTCACTTAGGGTTTTTTCTTTTTTTTTTTGGTTGTGTCTTTGATGTGTGTATCTGTTGCTAGGTTAGAGAATTTTTTTTTTTTTTTTTTTTTTTTTTTTAAGGTCTAGGATGTTTGTTTTAGGTAAAATTAATTGATTGAGCTTAATTTTTTTTTTTAGTTTTGCTATTTGTAATTTTTGTTGTTGTACTAATTTTTTTTTTAGCTTGTTAATTTTGTTTTCAATTTTACATCTATAAATTTTTTATGGCCTTTAAAACAATTAATAATATATTGTTAAAGGGGGCTGAGTGTAATTTTATTCAAACAAATTGCTAAAATTAATACATATATTAATATATATATAGTAGTATTTTTTTTATTTAAAAAAAATTGGGGTACCATTGCCCACAAGTGGCAAAAAAAAAGAAATTACATAAACATGATGAATGTGAAAGTAAAGCTAACAAGTTAAATTTAAATTGTAAGTTAGAGAAGGAAAGTGAGTAAAAGAGGGGGAGAACATAGTTTTGGGTGGTTTTTCATGATTTTAATGGGTTTTGGTTAAAAGGTTTTTCTATTCATCTAGGAACAACTGCCAATAACATAGCAGAATTATAAGTTGTTCATTTTAGTTTAAATCTAGCTTGGAATATGGGGTTTAAACATTTTAATTTACAAATAGATTCTATCCTGGTTTTGCAATGGCTAACACATGATGGTGCTTATGCGCTATATCTTTATGTTTTAATTAATGACTACAGGTCCCATATCACTCACGAGTAGATCGTCTTTCTTGCTTTCATATACCAAGAGACTAATGGAGTGGCTGAGGGACTAGCTAAAAGAGGAAGCTTGCAAATAGATAAAAATTTTGTATATGAGTCTTGCCCAAGTTTTGTGTATGAAAAGTATCTTAGAGATGTTTGTCAAATGGGCACTATTAGAAAGTACTATGTATCAAACTATGCACTCTCTTAAACTGTCTATTTGAATAAATAAAACTTTCCCATTGTACCAAAAAAAAAAAAAAAAACGTATTTAGGGAATACGAGTGAAGAGGATTCAAAGCAAAGGTATTTTTAGGAACATGCACGTTCGGGCTATGACATGGTTTTTATTCCCAAGCAAACATGGTCAAGGTACATGAAGTTCATAGGAGTAGTAAATAAATTATGACACAATGGCCCAACTTGTGTAGTTCAATAATTTGGGGTGAGAGCCCAATATATCATGAAGACAAATAAATGACCTCATGCTTGATTGTTTGGGCTCAACCTGTGCATTATAGCCCAAGTCAAGGTTACCAAACAAAAAATCCAAAAAAGAGCCCTCAATTCTAACTTTTTTTTTTTATAAGAAAGTTTGCTCCTAATAATAGCTCTTTATAATCAGAACAAAATATCAATCGGTTTATGGTGTAGGTGGGGATTGAACCCCCAATATGTTATTTAATCATTAGAATCTTTATCAGTTGAACTAACTGAGACTCACCCCTCAACTCTAACTTAATTGTCCCTTGGCTATTATTAAATGCTTGGAAGTATCTTTGTACTTTTAGAGTCTTGTATCTTTTGTAACTAGCTGGGGATTTTGAGTGTGGAACTTGTAAACTATGGACATTTATTAGCTTTCGCTACAGTGAGTGACAATAATTTGTAACTGCTTATGTAGGGTTAGGTTGTAAACCATGTTGTTGCCTACCACTACCTCTACCAGTGACAATACTTAAACCAGTACCTATAAGTCTTTGGATGTCACCTGTTAATGGAAAATTTTAATTCCATCAATCGTATTCGTAGAGTTTTTAGCAAAAATTGGGGTTAAGGAAAGCGACTCCAATGAACACGTAGTTGACTACTGATTCAATGTTGCCACCTGCCAGTAACTTTTTTCAATTTTGCATGTCGAAGTTTCATTAACGGTGCCGTACCTAACACTCGAGGACTCCAATTAGTTCTAGTTCTCAACGGAAAGCCCTTTCACAAATCTGGCATAAATCATATAATAATGTGTGTATAAATAACATAAATAAGTTTATTAATGCCAAGAATTTTGTAACTCAACAGACATTTATTGATATTTGGAGATGTCAAATGTTAAATTCACTCTCTCCCATTATAATCATCAAATTATAAAAATAAACAATAAGTTTAGAGTCACATAATAAACCACCCTCCCAAGAAAAACTATTGTATGTACTCTAGTGTTTTTTTGGTTATGTTTATTGTATATAGTATATACAACGGTGCTGTACCGAACTCCAATTAGTTGTAGTAGTCAACTAAAAGCCCTTTCACAAACCTTAAATAAATCATATAATAATGTGTGTATAAATAACATAAATAAGTTTATGAACGTCGAGAATCTTGTAACTTAACCAACAATTACTGATATTTGGAGATGTTAAATGTTAAATTTTCTCTCTTCCATTATAATCATCGAATTATAAAAATAAACAATAAGTTTAGAGTCACATAATAAACCACCCTCCCAAGAAAGAAAACAAAACAAAACCATACCAACTAAACTATTATAAAAATAAATAGGGGTAATTACACATAACCCACCTGTGGTTTGGGCGAAAATCACTTTGTCTACTCGTGGTTTGAAAAGTGTCACTTAACCCACTTGTGATATGTTTCTGTCAATCTCCGTAACCCACCTTAAGCCCAGCCGTTACAAAAACATCTCTTAACCCCAAAACACAACATAACGCGAATCAAAACACCCAAAATTCATAAACTTTTCGAGAGAAAGGCCTGTGATGAGATCAATGTGTTTTTCGTGGTTTGGAATGTCTAGAGGGGGAGAAAACAGAAGTTTCGCAACATCAAAGCTAGGGAAGGTAGTTTCGGTAAAGAAAATCAAGGTATTTGTGTCTGTTCTCGATTTAGGATTTCAGATTTTGTTCAAGTGCCAACTTACTGTGTGAAACTCTAAATTTGTACTTCCCAGTAATCGTGTTTCGTTGATATGTCTTCATCAAGTGGTCATTTCTCAAGCTCATGTGAGCATATGTGCAATGAGCAGACTTATGTTTTAAGAACAAGTTTGAGTTTGTATAATTTTGGAGGAGGTTCTTGGGTTGTAGCCATTATAAGGTTGGTCCTAAGTGTCCTTTCTTTGTTTGGCTTGATAACCCAACCTGTCCTCGTGGGAATGAAACTGCACCTTTGGCTCTAGAGAGGATGTCTAGACTTTAGAATGCTCTCCAACTTGCCAATGAGAGCGAAAGGACAGGTCTGGAAACAGTGGATGCAGCAAGGCAGAAGAAGTTAGGAAAATGGCAAAAAATACTCTTGAAAATGAAGCCAAAGCCAAGGAGAGGGAGAGAAAGGCTCGAGCTGTCTATGCAAAAGCTAAGGAAAAGGCCATGTTTGCTGAAGAGAAGCAGAGAATGTGGAAGTTTGCATGCATTTTGTCATGGATCTTTTTTGTTATTGTTATGTTGTTGTTGTGTTTTGGCTCAATTGAATTCTCTGGAGTGAAGAGACCGAGGTTGTCATCCTGAAGTAGTTAATTGGTTAGTAGAGATAGTTATGGTAATGGTGTTAATGAATTTGCATTATAATAGTACTAGCCTACTGATGTAATGTTTTGATGTGTCAATGAACAAAGAATTGGTCAATTATTGAATATTTTGTGCATACCATAACAACCATTCAATGAAAGAAGTATTGGTCATGCCACTAGTCTCTAGGCATATAATAAAAGAAGTATTGGTCAATTATCAATGACCTACACATACCATAACAACCATTCCAAAATAACAATTTTCATACACTCTATATTGGAAAAATCTACATGGACACAATCTGTAGTAGCAATAAGTAAACTTCCATATAATCTGGTTTGGACAAATAATGCTCCATACAAACTGTTTTGGACAAATAATGTTCCATACAAATTGAATTGAATAAATAGCACAACTTCCAAATAATACCACAACTTCCATATAATACCACAAAATTTCGTAACATAATAACAACTTGAAGTGTATTGTACCTTAACTTCTAGTAAATTACAAAAAACCACATTCCAAGGTCAGTTACACACACACATGCATATAATTGCTCAAAACAAGGTGATTGTTTTTTACTCTAATTGATAATTACAAAAAGCCAACAGTGGTCTTCACAAAAAACACCAGTTGCAAACCCACATGTTCTCCTGCCCCTGCCTTTACTCCTAATGCTGGCATGCGTACCCACTAACTTTTTGTAATTGATAATTACAAAAAGCCAACAGTGGTCTTCACAACAAACACTAGTTGCAGACCCACATGTTCTCTTGCCCTTGCCTTTACTCCCAATGTTGTTATGCATACCCACTAGCTTCATTTCTTACCTTTACTCTTTCCACCAACTGAATTCATTTTTGGTGGCCTTTATGCAGCAAGCTTGATTCTGGGGCTGCATGGGGTGCATTGCTTGATTTTGGGGTTGTATTGGGAGCATGGCTGATGGCGAGGCTGTATTGGGAGCATCACTTGATTCTGGAGTAGAACCTTGTGAAGCAGAGTTTGGAGCAGCAAATATGTCATCACCAAAGTCCTCCCCCTCTAAGCCTTCATATAGCCAATCATCATCATCATCTCCCTCAACATTCTGTTCTTCAACCCTTGCACCAACATCAACATCTTATTCTTTAACTCTTGCACCAACCTCAACCAAGGGAGTCAATACTGTACTGGAGGCTATACCGGTTTGGCCAGTGGTACGATATATTTTGGATACTGGTCAATACCGATGTACCGTTTCGGGTTTATAGCTATTTTTAACTATTTTATACAATATACAAAATTATATTTCTAATAACTCAATTTACCACCTTTACAACTTTTTATCTTTTATGATGGAGTTATCAACGTAAATATATAAAAGTGAAAACTATTAAATAATCCAACACCCACCAAACTCAATAAATGCTAGTCCCACATGTCAAAAGAGTGGTAATATCAATTCAAAATATCATCTGATGCTTTGAGAAAATCAAAAGCTAGTGTACTCTTTTGACCAAGTTTACTCAGCATTTATATTGAAAAAGTAAAAGGGAAGTCTAGGGAATGGTAAGTGTAGAGAACGGAAGTTACAAAACAGAAGAAGCAAATCGGTCATCGTTGAGTCCTTAAAGAAGATGGTAAAAGAAAAATGTGAAGAATAATGAAGTCGAAGTCTTGAAGAAGAGGTGAGTCTAACTTCATTTTGTAAAGCTATTGTGCGTTTTTCTTTCATTTTTCTCTTTCTTTCTGTTGGCTTTTCTTAACTTACTCAGATTTGCACCATCTTGCCCTTAAAAAACTGCCAAAATTACCCAAAGAAAAAAAAAGGGTAAGCATTTTGTGTTTCGGTCCGGTATCCATTTACCGACCGAAATAGCCGGATTTCGCCGATACAGCCGGTATTTTTTCCGGTATGAAACAAGGGGGGTATTTGTATCAATTTACTGGCCGGTACGTTATATACTAGTCGGTATGGTACGAGATTAACTTCCTCGACCTCAACATCTTATTCTTTAACTCTTGCACCAACCTCAACATCCTCAACATTCTCAACATCTTCTTCTTCATCATTCTCAACATCTTCTTCTTCCTTCATACAACTTCATCATAATCACTCTCCAAATCTATTTCATCCACTCCTCCATCACCACCTACACCACCTACATCACCACCTATTTTTGCCACTCCCCCTCCATCACCTCCTACATCATCATCTGTTACTCCCCCTCCATCAGGATGCTCAACTACCAGTGGCTCCACATCTATGTCAATATAGATTATGATTTTGTTAGCTGGCCATACCCTATGAAAGGTAGTCATGTTCATCACATCTGGATCTGTTTCTATGACCCTTAAATTATGCTTTAGATCACCTTCAGGAAGTAAATACCGATATCTACTGTGTTCTTTAGGAGCACCAACTAGATGGCATAAATCTTGAATTTTAAAGAAACTCAACTTGTCAAGGTCAATCTCTGTCAATGTATGTACAGACCCACCCACATATCGTAAGGTTGGATCCTCCACAAAACATCCCCCAACATGAATTTCAATGTCAAATGTGAAGTCAACCATCTGCAATTAAAATAAGTAGTTTGTTTACATACTGACATGCAAAAAACGACAATAAGCCAAAAGAAACAACAAGCCAAACATAGTGTTGTTTTGTTTTCATATAAAATTTGTTTTGTTGTTGAGAGGCAACACACAAACAAAGGACCACATATAGCACATGCAAAACTAAATTCCCAACAAATTCATAGGAACTACACTACCCACAGTTCACAAACAAGTGTAATCATTAACAAATAAACTTGATTCTTTCAAGTATACACATTATATAAACAACCATAGCAGTACATTAGCTACATCCTAAGTGATTCTACATATAAATAGCAAAATGAACATTTAACAAACACCAATTTTGAGAAAATTTTACAAATCCTAACTACGTGGGTGGGTCGCGGTAAAAAAATGTCATCAAGAACCCAAATGCAGATCAACAACATTCACACATACCTTCTCTAGCTTTGATATTGCGAAACTTGTGTTTTCTCCCCCTGCAGACACTCCAAACCATGAAGAACATGTTGATCTCACCACAAGTCACTCTCTCAAAAAGTTTCTGAGTTTTTGGTGTTTTGATTCGCATTATGCTGTGTTTTGGGGTTAAGATGTGTTTTTGTAACGGCTGGGCTTGAGGTGGGTTACGGAGATTGACGGAAACATACCACAGGTGGGTTAAGTGACACTTTTCAAACCACGGGTAAATAAAGTGATTTTCACCCAAACCACAGGTGGGTTATGTGTAATTACCCCAAATAAATAAATAAAAATTGTTGTAAAAATTATTATGACTAAAGCGTTATGTATATTCCATACTTGTTGGGCAAAAATATATCATAATTTGGTAACAAGGAAGTCATGACCTTCCATTTTCTATCATTTGTCTCCATCCACTTCTGTTCGCTGAAGGCTTCACATTGATGTTAGGGTGATCCTGTGACCACCCAAACTTGAAGAAAAAAAAAAATTACTAAACTGACTTATTGTGACCACTCTAAAAAAATGTTGAACACTCTAGCTTGAAAATCACAATAATTTGGGTTCAACAAAAATAAGGTTAATGTTATATCCACAACTTATTTACAATAATTTCACAACAAATCCTATGAGGTAAGCTATTACAGAATCTAATTTGGACCCAATACTAACATCACTTTTTATCCACTAGTAATAGCTTGTCATATAAGATTTGTTGTGATAATATTGTGGACATAGCATTTCTCTAAAATAATTATAGTCCTCCAAACATAATCCTTAACACCTTAAAAATAAGCTTAAATAACAACAAAAATACCCCAAACAAAAACAAGATTAGATCAAACAAAACTAGTGAACAAATTATTCAACAAACAGCCTGTAAGGATAATAGACCCAGTAATATATGTTGGGCCGGGGGCCCGGTCTAAGGATGTCCAGTAGTCCGAGGACAATTAAATGTCGTCATGGAAATCCACATTAGTGAATGAAGAAAGAGGGTTTGGTCATATGGGTCCAAAAAGGTGGTCTGAGGAACACATCAGTGGTCCAAAGGTGTGGTCTGCCATCCAGGGCAACATTCCAGAAAGTTCTATTGATAAGAATACATATCATGAAGGTACAGGACAAAGGAGAACTATGAAATATCTAAGAGAAAACTGCTACCACCTCATGAAATGCTCTATAGCTAACTCTTTGGTTGCATTAAAGAGAAAGTGATACCTAAATAGTGATTTTCATCCCTACAACTACTTCCAAAGATTTCAGGAATGTTTTGATAGAACTAGGATCACACTAGTAACCTGTTCTACACGTGGATGGTGAAGATGAAATGAGAAGAGTGTATAAAAGAGAAAGAACACCCTGAGGGAAAGGGATCAGAATTAAGAGAGAAAAACACTGTAAGAACAAGAATTAGACTTGCAACCATATTAACAAGAAATATATTCTAGAACTAATCTCCTCAGATTAAGCTGAAGATGTTTCTCTTTGAATTAAACTATTTTATCTTTATTTTCTTGTCATCTAGGCCAACTATAATTGCTGCATGATCCGTTAGAGCCTAGTTTTCAAACCCATTCTCTACAAATTTATTGTATTGCGCTCTTTGATCCTAAATCCTTTAACTCTTTGGGTTGAGAAACCAAATCTTGCCCTTACAAAGCCTATATAAGAACAAAAAATAAAAATAAAAATCCCTAATTCATTCAAATTTGGAACTTGTTTAACCCATTACTTAAAAATAATCTCTAATTTTATTTTTCCATAAAAAATTGTACCAGGCGAAATATTATGGTTGCAATTTCTCATTGGTAGTATTGGCAATTACGCTTTCTTTGGTGTTGTAATCGCAACAAATTTGTTCTCCTTAGCCACTTTGCTCATAGTTTTACCAAATACCATTCCTCTCTCTCTCTCTCTCTCTCTCTCATTTCAAACTTCCTCTTACTTTATTACTCTCATCTTATTAGTTTTTTTTTCTTCTCTTTGTTAATAGAAAGAAATTATAATACTTCATACATTTGCCTTTTTTTTTTTTTTTAAATTGATATATTCAAGTTAATTTTTTATTAAATTTTGTATAATTTCAAGTTTTTAGTAACCACCTAAAAAATAATTCCTAGAGCCACACTGCTTCTATGTCTATCAATCTTTTTTTTCTTTTGAAAAATGGTCAACAATTTATGGTCCTCCAAACATAATCCTTAACTCCTTAAAAAAAGCTTAAATAACAACAAAAATAACCCAAACAAAACTAGTGAACAAATTATTCAACAAAAAGCCTATTTATAAACAAAAAATAAAAATAAAAATCCCCAATTCATTCAAATTTTGAACTTATTCAACCCATTACTTAAAAATAATCTCTAATTTTTATTTTTCCTTAAAAAATCGTATCAAGAATACTGTGGTTGTAATTTCTCATTGGCGGTATTGGCAGTTATGCTTTCTTTGGCGTTGTAATCATAGCAATTTTGTTCTCCTTAGCCACTTTACTCGTAGTTTTAGCAAATACCATTCGTCTCTCTCTCTCTTATCATTTCAAATTTCCTCTTACTTTATTACTCTCATCTTAGTAGTTTTTTTTTTCTTCTCTTTATTAATAGAAAGAAATGGTAATACTTCATACATTTGTGTTTTTTTTTTTTTTTAGATTGGTATATTCAAGTTAATTCTTTATTAAATTTTGTATAATTTCAGTTTTTTTAGTAACCACCAAAAAAAAAAAATTTCCTAGAGCTACCATTGCTTTTGTTCCTTTAAAACATTTTTTTCTTTTGAAAAATGGTCAACATTTTATTTTAATTGAGAGATTAGAATAGGATTCAATATTTAAATCACTAGATGTGGCTTCATTGAATTAAATAAAACGTTCTTAGAGAAGAAGAAATAAGTGAAAATAAGTACTATAACATTTTTTGAAACAAAAACTGAAGTAAGAGCCCCCATAAAATATTAGCCAAATTAAGGGTGTTCAGCAAGTGGGGCAAGAAACCTCTCCAATATTCTACTAAAAGGTAATAACTAGTAGTATTTAACATTTTTCCATCCCTTTCCGACACCCAGTCATTTTGAAGAACACTTCACCCCTTTAGGGACGGAGTCAGAACTTAAAGTTAGAAGGACGGCTTTATTGTTAGTTGTGTGTTTAGGAATGGACAAAATTATTTTATTTAAAATTTTTTTAAAGGTCCGGATTGTAATATTTTTTTGAAACAGAAAATGAAGTAACAGCCCCCATAAAATATTAGCCAAATTAAGGTTGTTCAGCAAGTGGGGCAAGAAACCTCTCCAATATTCTACTAAAAGGTAATAACTAGTAGTATTTAACATTTTTCCATCCCTTTCCGACACCTAGTCATTCTGAAGAACACTTCACCCTTTAGGGACGGAGTCAGAACTTGAAGTTAGAAAGGCAGTTTTATTGTTGGTTGTGTGTTTAGATATGGATAAAATTATTTTATTTAAAATTTTTTTAAAGGTCCGGATTGTTTGTTTTGAATAAAATTAGTTGATTGGGCTTAATTGTTTTTAGCTTTAGTATTGGTAATTTTTATTGGTGGACTAATTTTCTTGGGCTTGTTTATTTTGTTTTAGATTTTAAATCTAGCCTTTAAAAGAAGAAAAATGTAAAGTTACAAACTTTTTCACAAATTGTTAATGTGGTAAGTGGTTATTAGTAATTTAAAAGTGATATAAGTAGTGGGTCCAGATGCAAACAAATAAAAATTTACTACCTCAACAGTTTTGTAAAAGTATTGTAGAAAAATTTGTAACTATAACATTACTTTTAAAAGAATCATTAATTATGAAAGGGGGCAAAATATAATTTTATAAAATAAAATTACTAAAATTGGTATATATATATTGAGAGTATATACTAATATTAAAAAAAAAATATATATATATATATATTTATATATTTAGGGGTGCTATTGCCACCCATTGCACAAGTTCCCACCCCACCCCCCCCCCTACAATCTTCCGCTGCTATTGGCACAGAGTTAGCCAGGGCTTCTTCCTCGAGTCCTTTCATGATTACAATCATTAACAAGTCCCATCGTAATGACTGGGCGTTAAGCATCACAAGCTTACGGGAGAGAATCTCGGGATCAACTTGATTGGATAACGCGGAAGCAACATCCAATCTGGCTAGCTTGGATTCCCTATAATCTCATATTGTATTCGAATTCTCATTTATGTTTGCGTATATATCAGTTTATTCAACCTGGCCTGTTCATATTTAATCCAAATCTTGGATTCAAAATAGATTTCAGCAACACGTGTAAAGGCTACGGAGTATATTGTATTGTATTGTCAACTAAATTTCTTTCTTTAAGCCCCGTTGTGTGCCAGTGCCACACCCACGCTGTCAGCCAGAGGCCGATCTTTCTTTATCTTTTACTTTTTTATTCTTTGGGTGGAGCTCTGACAATGTGGCATGCTTTACAACTTTGTACTGAGGATTGAGGAAGGAATTTTCATTAATCGAATTATGAATTGAATACTGTCCCACGTTTGGAAAAAGAAAAAAAAAATCGTTAACGGAATGTCCATTAAGAATGATCTATTATGAAATTTATTTAATAAAAATTTGGTATAAATTAATAAAATGACTAAAAATAGTATTAAAATGATAAGTGACTTTATTAGCTCTACATTTTATAAAATTAGTCAAAAATCTAACAAAAGATTGACTTTATTAGTGTAAGGACTCAATTCGTAACGACCCAAAATGATACTGGATTCGCACGTAAAAAATGTCCAAACAATATCATTTGTAGAGCGTAGGTTTGTAAGGCTAGACCTTGGTCACCGGACGGTGGTTAGTTGTGGTATTCATACAGAATTAAACCGTGTTCGCTCAAGGAGTGTTTCTCCTTGAGGCGGTCTAGGAGACTCTGGTTCTTGGCCTTTTTTCCCAACCTCCTTTTGGCGCATCAACCTTCACATTATATAGCCCTTCTTGGTTGATCCTAGCCCTCCACTTGTTGATCAGGCAGGTGCCTACTTAAGTACTCGTCCCATCAGCTGCCTCCCCTTGCTTTTTGTTAGTTGCGACAACCGAAGTCACCCTGTTCAGGTGTCTTTTCTCATTAATATGGTTAGGACGTTTGCGGGCGCGTTTAATGCGGAGAGGATGTATTTACCTTGAACCAGTTCCGCACCGTACTCCCACGTGGGTCCCATTCTACTCGCCTCTTCTTCAAGGGGCTTTTTGGGGGCAGCCTTCAACGAGATGTTGCTCTTCCCTTTGAAGTCTTGGAATGCCGAGGACAGGGCCATCCTCGGCTGTGCCCCCGGCATTTCGGCCTTTCCCTATTCGTCCTCGACAAATACCTTTCTCGGCACGGGCCCTGGGCCTTAGTGGAGCGTGGGTCGGATCATAAGTTCTCTGACCCCACAATAGCCCCTCAAAATCCTGCTATCCTGCTCTTCGAACGGATAGGAGAGTTTTGATGACATTAGACATCTGTCAATGCCTGTCAATCCTTATCACTTATCGGTTCTCGAGACTTTTCGTCTGCCCGAGACACGTTCCTAGAGACTTTGGAAGTGAAACGTGGCTCATTAAATGCGGGCGGCTCTGTGTTTTCCACGTTCTACGGCATGATGGAGATCTAACGGTGGGGATTTCTTTGCTTTTATGGGCAGAAAAATTCGTGCAGTTACTCTCAATGGGAGGCATAAATGGTTTTTGGAACGGATTTGTCTCTTCAGTTTTGCACTTAAGAGTTCTAGTGCATATACCCTAGGTTCATCTGAACTTTCGTCCAAACTCAAGTCTATCTCCAGCACAAAAAGCCTGTCCGAAGCACCTTTCCACTTTTCTGTAAGTTCCCTGCCACGACGTGAATTGGTGCTATAATCTCCAAAATTTAAAGGGGAAATCCTATTATATGAAGACGAGAGACGAGAGGATTCGACTAATTCAATGCCTCCCTAATTCCAACAAAAGGTTAAACAAAGATTTCCTTATCGTATCTGGTAAATGGCATGATGGCAATCTGTGCCCCACGGTAGAAGGAGAACCAGGTGGGGTATAGGGATTGGAAGGGCGCCGATCCTTTGTGCCATTTTAATTTGATGTGGTTCGGTAACTAACCATGCACATGTATTTTTCTTGCAGATCCACACGCTTTTCACCGACATTTTCACCTAGTTAACCGGGTGGACTTGGAGACTATTTTTCAAGTGGCAGTTTTCGTAAATGACGGGGATGGTCAAGTCCGAGCCGCTCACAAAATCTTAGGGTACGCTCCCCTTCAGAAGTCATTTGCCGACCACAGGCACGTGATCAGCGCTAGCCGTCCTCAACTTCCAAAGATTACCGTGGTCGAATCAGGATTTTTAATCTCTGAAGGATCATCTGTCCCAGAGGGCATCTCACTGGTGGACCTCTCCTCATCTCACCAAGTACCGGGGGACGAAGGCGAGTTAGATCAATCTGAGGAGGGATTTGGGGTATTTGACCTAGCCGACCAATCCGAGGATCCTTCTGGTGATATAGGTGATCCGGCCTTGTCTGAGACGGAATTGTCATTAGTAGGCACATCTTCCCAAACCGAGATGGGACTTAAGAGAAAGCCCCAGACCAGCTTATTCGACCTCCTCGAGGGTCAACCGGGGAAGGGTGCGCAGGGAATACCGCAGTCCAGCGCTCCGTCTCCACCACCTCAGCTCCAGACCATCCAAACTAGATCATCTTCCACAAAGTCGCAGCCACAATCTCCCCGCCCCAAACTTTCTGCTCCTCCCCAACCAGCTCTGCCTCCTCGGCCGGAGCCCACTGACTCAAAAAGAAAGAGGAGTCCTAAGGGTAAGGAAGCCATGGATGGGGAAAAATCCCAATCTTCTAAGGAGAGGGATGAAACTCCGCGTGTGAAACAATTGAAGATTAGGCACCAAAGTAAGGGTAAAGAGACTGAAACCCAATCCGCCCAAAGCAAGGGAAAGGGGATCGAAGCCCAATCCTTGCCAAGCGCCTGGCTTCCTACCCCAATGCTCCACGGGGGGCCACTACTTGAAACCGCGTCCATGAAAAACCTTGGAGATGGCGAGGGTGGTTATGTGGCAAACGCATTAGGGAGGACCATGCTACTTCCCACCAACGTGGATGAGTTGAAGAAAATGAGGATGCAGGAGGTCTTCCTCAGTACTAAGAGGTACTTGGGCATGGTAAGACTCTTGAAACCTAATACTTTATTAACTCTTACTCCCGGTCTGTCACTCACGATATATTTATCTCACTTGGCAGGCTCTTCAGGCCACCTATAGGATGGAAGAGGAAGTTAACAAGCAGAGTAAGGCCGCCGAGAATGAGCGCTCCAAGTGCATAGACGCCGTGCGGACTCTCAAAACTTCCGAGGACGACCTCGCAAAGGCCAAGGATGCCTTAAAGGAGGCTATCCGAGATAGGGATAGCGCCTCGGCGAGTTTAGATGGTGCCCAAAAACAGGTCGAGGAACAGACAAAACGTCTACTCGAAGCCGAGAATCAGTTGCGAATAGCCAAGAAGCAGATCAGTGATTTAAAGAAAAATACTGATCTTGGCAGAGAATGATAAAGGCGTGGCAGAGTATGTCTGGGACGAAGCCATGAGGGCCAAGCGGAAGGCTGAGTTTGCCAGAAACGAGGCTGAGGCTGCTAGGGAAACAGCCGAGGATCAGGGTTACAACGCGGGGGTAGCTGAAACCCAAGCCTCCCTTAAAGCCCAAATTCCCGGAGTATGCAGGCTATACTGCTCCCAAGTTTGGGAAGAGGCCTTAAAGCGAGCTGGGGTGAATGCTTCGTCTGATTTGTGGAAAGCGGAGAGCATATTTTACCCTACAGCCATCCGTGAGGCCGCCTCCACCAACTCTGAGGCTGTGAGCGATCAACACGAGGGAGAGGTCACTCAGTCAGAAGTTGCACAGGTCGGCGTCCCTCCTGGCGAGTCGCTTAAAGGGGGAGAGCTTCATGACGTGATAGAAGCACCTGAACGTATGGATCCCGAGGTACCCAAAGAGGATGCCGAGCTTATGATCAGCGCTCAAATCCCTGATGCCGAAGAGCCAGCCATACTTGCCCAGCCCCTGCAGGCAATTCCCCTTGCTGTGGTCCCCAAGAGTACCAACACCGATCCTGTTCAGTCTTCCCCAAAAGGGACTGTCCTTTAGGGCGTCGAAGCTGGTCTTGTTCTGCCTTCCCAGGATGTGGCCGACACAAAATTGAAGAAGTAGAAACCTCGGCCAGCCTCCATATTTGTTTTTAGTATAATGATTAACTAGTTTCTTTTTTATTTTGAAAACTTTGTAGTTTGCTGGCAGTTTGAACCTGTTGAACACATATATGAAATTTTTTTCTTTCTCTTTCTTTTTGGTCACCTGTTAGTTGCCCTCGTCGATACTTACTATTATTTATGATTTTTGAACTAATTATCTTAACATGTATAAATGGTTGTGCATACGATATATTTAGAATCATATTTCGGAACGTTAGCTTACCCGCACCTATAGAGCCTTGAACTCATGTCTGAACCTCCTCCAATGGAGATATAGGCATCATCTGAGACGTCCCGTGTATTGTTAGGTCCAACTTAGTATCCAGATTTCATTTAAGTAGTTGGTTTCCCCATAAGTTTGAGTCTAAGGACCATGCAGTACCTTAGTTTTGTCCAAAACTTAGTTTTTTTAAGTAGTTGGTTTCCCCATAGGTTTGAATCCGAGGACCATGCAATACCTTGGTTCTGTCCAAAACTTAGCTTTTTAAGTAGTTGGTTTCCCCATAGGTTTGAGTCCGAGAACCATGCAATACCTTGGTTCTGTCCAAAACTTGATTTTTTAAGTAGTTGGTTTCCCCATAGGTTTGAGTCCGAGGACCATGCAATACCTTGGTTCTATCCAAAATTTGATTTTTTTAAGTAGTTGATTTCCCCATAGGTTTGAGTCCGAGGACCATGCAATACCTTGGTTCTGTCCAAAACTTGATTTTTTAAGTAGTTGAGGGAATTAACCCCTCGGCTATGGCGTGGGACATTGGTTTAGGGGGGACTAGCTCCTCGGCCAAGCCCCTAGAACCATCCATGCTACTGACGCTTCGAAGCGTAGCCCTTAGTTAAGAAACGTAGCCCCTAGTGGAACTTTATGCTAGAACACTACAACCGGCTGTTGGAAATGACGGGGGGACTGTCTCACCCTACCGCTTGTGCCAACACACAAGCCATTCCCACAGACGGCGCCAATTGTAACGACTCAATTTGTAACGACCCAAAATGATACTGGGTTCGCACGTAAAAAAGGCCCAAACAATATCATTTGTAGAGCGTGGGTTTGTAAGGTTAGGCATTGGTCACCGGACGATGATTAGTCGTGGTATTCATACAGAATTAAACCATGTTCGCTTGAGGAGTGTTTCTCCTTGAGGCGGTCTGGGAGACTCTGGTTCTTGGCCTTTTTTCTCAGCCTCCTTTTGGCGCATCAACCTTCACATTATATAGCCCTTCTTGGTTGATCCTAGCCCTCCACTTGTTGATCAGGCAGGTGCCTACTTAAATACTCGTC
Organism: Quercus lobata; assembly: GCF_001633185.2. NCBI lineage: Eukaryota > Viridiplantae > Streptophyta > Magnoliopsida > Fagales > Fagaceae > Quercus > Quercus lobata. The sequence continues at coordinate 975,707 of NC_044914.1, forward strand.
CCATCAGTTGCCTCCCCTTACTTTTTGTTAGTTGCGACGACCGAAGTCACCCTGCTCAGACGTCTTTTCTCATTAATATGATTAGGACGTTTGCGGGCGCGTTTAATGCGGAGGGGACGTATTTACCTTGAACCAGTTCCGCATCGTACCCCCACGTGGGTCCCATTCTACTCGCCTCTTCTTCAGGGGGCTTTTTGGGGGCAGCCTTCAACGAGATGTTACTCTTCCCTTTGAAGTCTTGGAATGTCGAGGACAGGGCCATCCTCGGCTGTGCCCCTGGCATTTCGGCCTTTCCCTATTCGTCCTCGGCAAATACCTTCCTCGGCACAGGCTCTGGGCCTTAGTGGAGCGTGGGCCGAATCACAAGTTCTCTGACCCCACAATTAGTATAAAGTTTTTTCTTAACGGATAACACTACCCATAAAAGAAATAGAAATTGGTGTTATTGGGTCGACCTCCATAAATGCACATGTAAGTTATAGTATATATTGAAAAAATGACTAAAAATAGTATTAAAATGATAAGTGACTTTATTGGCTTTACATTCTATAAATTTTGTCAAAAATTTAACAAAAAGTTAACTTTATTGCCATAAAATTATTTCTTTACAAAAACACTATCCATAAAAGAAATGAAAATGGGTGTTATTCAGTTTACCTCCAGACATGCGCACGTAAGTTACTGTATATATTTCTTTTCCTCGAAGCTAGCCAAAAAAAAAAAGCTGGTTGAAAAGTTAACGTAAAAGACAAAAAGAAATTAGACTACAGTATTATTGAATAAAAATAAGATTAAAAGAAGAAGATGATGATAATGATGATGATAAGAAATATTTGGAGACAGCTGCAACTACCGATGCTTTTTTATGTTGGCAAACAGAGAGAGAGAGGCATGCAGTAGTGTCCAGTCTGCATGTGCAACTCGCACTCCACGCCAACAGCCAAGACATGTATTAGAGTAAACAGTAAGGGAAATTTCTAATTTGTACTCTCTCTCTCTCTCTCTCTCTCTCTCTCCCATGCGGCACTTTCATAGAGGGGATATGATTGTGGCATCTTTACTAGTTTACCACAAAGACAAAAAGATAGAAATAAAAATCACACCTTGAAGTGCAAACTCACACATTCCCACACCAACTATTTCTTCCTTAGTTCCTTTCGAGTAAGGCTAATGTTACAACAATTTTCATTATTTTTGCCTCAATTTACCTATATGACAAGTTATAAGTGATAAAAAGAAAATAGTGGGTCTATGTGGGTTTTTGATTCTATCACTCATAAATCATTATGTGATAAAATTGTGGTAAAGTTGTAGAATTAGTTATAGTACCAGATTTACTCATCCTTTTTCATTTTTTTTTTTTTTATTTGGATAAAAACTCACCCTTTTCAATTAACAAACCCAGCATTACTTTTTTTGCTCCCAATTTTTTTATTTTATCTAGGGAGCTCCCAAATTATATTAGGAGGCAAAGCTTAATTATTAATGATTTTGAAACTTCTTGCTTTCCGTCATTTCTTAATTTAGAATTGCAAAATGAATTTCGATCATTTTCTTTATGAATTTAAGATTGAGACTTTTTTCCCCTTTCTTCCTTTGAATTGACTCAACATCGACATTCGACAAGATAGAGGTGAAAGAAAAAGGTAAACGTAAAGTACTTTGAAAACAAAAGAGACATATTTTGAAATGATTATCAATAATATATAAGGAAAAATGCTAGAATAAAAACCATTTTACATACTTTCTTACAAACTACCATGTATTTAGTCATTATTAAAAAGTGAAAAATTGATATTAGTATAGGTTAGGATGAGAACCAGCATAATAAATTTATCACGTCAATAATTTATAAAAATATTATAAAAAAGTTTGTGTTTATGACATTATTCATATATAAATAAGTGGGGCAAGTAAAACTTATTAGAGCATTCACAATAAAAATGTTTAAAGCTAAAGAGGCTATTTTTTAACAACTTATTCCAAAAATACATGCTATAACAAGAGTGCTATTGTTAAAAAATTTGACAACTAAGCTATAGTAAAATGTCATCTTTGACACTTTAATGAAGCTCCAAAGTTATAAAAAAAAAAAAAAAAATACTATTTTAATGTGTTGATGATTGTGGTTGTTGTTTATTGTGTTAGATATATTATTTTAATGTGTTTAATGCTAAAATAAAACATTTGATGTTAGGTGTATTATAAAGTGGGGTATTAAAATAAATAAAGTAGTGTTTTAAGTTGCTAAAAGCTATATTTTTTAGCAACCTTGTTGTGAATGCTCTCTAGTCATTATTTTGAGAAGGGAAAAGTTTGCATGTGACTAGACAAGGCAAAGTGGGTCGAGATTCGCTGACCTAACTTGAACTTGAACTTTTTTGTTATCCAAAGTAAAAACTAGTTGACTCAATATAACCCAATAACCCGTGACCTAAACCATATTTTTAAACCTTTTTTTTTTGTTTAAAAAAAAAATAAATTAAGACATGATTGGTTTACTTGTTTGTTGTGGGCTTTATAGTGCACAACTCAAACTCAATTGAAAAATATAAAGCATGTGATTATTACATTTTTTTTTTTAATAAAAAATCAAATTTTTAAACATTTTTGGGATAACATCATTCAAATATAATAGCCTCAAGGAAAAAAAAATTGAGACATTTATCTAGTTGCATGCAAAAAAATTGAAGATGAATGATTGGGGCATTCTTCTTGCTTGAATTAAGAACGCGATAAGTAAATATTTTTATATATCAAATGACAAAATACATGCCAAGATAATATGCTTACAATAGGGTTAAATATATATATATATATATATAAATATATTTATATATTTGAAATTATAGAGATGTATGAGAAACATTCATAATTAAGTGTGAAAAGGGTGAACCTGAAGTATATCGACCAATGAAATTTGTTTAAATTATGGATACTTAGGCCTATTTGTTAACTGTCCATAGTCAAAATAAACAACTTTTTAAATTAAAAAATGTTATTTCCTTGAGTGCGTGTGGGTTAACAATGACATAATATTCATAAAAGAGACCATGTATAAATAAGTAAACAATTAAACTTTGAAATATATTCTAAAATTGAAACAAAGTGCCAATCATAATGCATCTAAAAGTAAACACAACTATCAAATTATTTTCCAAGACATTAAATTAGTTTTCAAGATTGTAAATTTCTTATATGTTTCTATTTTTTATGAAATTATTTATCCAATAGGGCATTTGTAATTTTGTTTTATGTTTTGGGCTATTGATAATGTGTAGAAGTGAAAATTGTGTGTTTGTTTTAATTAGATTTTCAAATGATAGACAAGATTCCTTTGTGTTTGTGCTATTTTGTTTTGGTTAGCAATGTTGGGATTTGTATAATTTTATAATTATTGAACAAATATCAATTTGTTGAGTTGAACTATTCTTGATATGAGTAATAAATTCAAAGTAATGAATTTCACACAAGGTAATTTGTTGCATGACTTACCAAGTGGCAAATATATGTTTTTCTTAATTAAAAAAATTATATTAAAAAATACTGATTGACTCGACCCAACCTGACGACCTGATTCGTTTCTAATTCGCTTAAAATGACCTTTTTTTTATCCAAACCTGACTTGCCTGTTTTGTCACGTCTATGTGTGATAGAGTAAAACAAGATAGATCAAGCAGGAAGGGATATTTTTACTATTTATATTTTTCCCAATATATAAGAATTCTCTCTCATATGGATAAATTGAAAAAAAAAAAAAAAAAAAAAAGAATCCAACCTAGGCCTCCTTTCCTGTTGGCTGTTGGTCAAAACTCAACCCATCTTTAAGCATATGTTTGGTTTTGGTGAAATGGGAGACGATAGAATTAAGGTCACTGATAGTGGGAATTCCTACTTATCATTTTCATTCACATTAGGGCATGCCCTTACTTAAGTACAAGTAGTTTGCATGAAAACTCTAGGAATGTCCTCTCAATGGTTCAATACTCCCACACATTTTGTGTTCTCATTACGGCAGCCCTTGTAGTACTAAGTTTAAGTACAAGTAATTTGTATGTAGGTGGAGACCACTCAAAGTTACACATGCTGAATAAATGGAAATATAAATAAATCTAGGGATATGTTAATTCCAGTGTCAGTTAAGGATGAATTATTGTGGAGTTTACCTAATAAAAAATTGGTGTAAATTAATGAAATGATTGAAAATAGTACTGAAGTGATAAGTAAAATTTAAAATGTTGGTTTTATTAGCTCTACACCCTATAAAATTGGTCAAAAATCTGATAAAAAATTGACTTTACTTACATAAAGTTATTTCTTAACGGGTATCGCACAATGACTGTTTACACTACCCATAAATCTAATATATGCATGATATTAATTCATTAATTAATTTGATCAAAGTACAACAAGTGAGTGAGTGAGGTGTACCTGAGTCTCGGATTAAATTTCTCATGCGTGTAGCGCATGAGATACCAGCTGCTTGGTCTCGATTTCCTCCCCTCACTTCCAACAAAATTAATCAGCATTTTCGGCTACTGTTTAGACTTTAGACTTTAGAGTCAGAGGGTCTCACCCACTCAAATCCCACTAATACTAAGGCAAGTCCCTTTTTAAAGAAGTGGGGAAGAGTGGCACATGGGTTTTGTTTTTTTATGTATAGTCTAGAGTTTGTTACACACAGAGAAAGAGGTAGGCATGGATGGGCCTGCGTCTGTCTTCATATAATGCCTTTTCCAATCTATGCTTCTAATTATTGGTGTCCACAAGATATAATCCTATGTGATATTTATTCGTGTGGGATATATGGAACCACCTCATCGTACTACTAACCAACCCATAACCTACTACAAAGAAAGTGGCCGTTATATGCAATATTTTGAAAAGGACTCGTGCCAATTGTAATAAATTCTTGTATTAGCTTTACCGGTTTTTAGACCTACTTTTATAATTTCAATTCATGAAAGTTCATTATCAATAATGTTAGTGGTGGTGGGAAGGTTTTATAATTTATAGTCCATAACGGGCCCCCCTGCAGATCCATTTTATCATTCAAATTTCAAAGTTGCATATCAATGAGTAAAGTTTTTCTTATAGAAAAAGAAAAAAAAGAAAAAAGTACCTTGCATTTGTTAGAGCATTCGCAATAGAAAATTGTATCTTATCATATTTTACCTGTGGATGCATTTTTGGCTTTTATAAGGTAGAAAGTGGAGAGAGATTCTTTCAATATGAGATAGCAAAAAAAGCCAAAGGCTACAAAGGATACCCTTGGCCTGGAGCTAAAAATGCACCCACAAATTGCAATTCTAGCATTTTACAAGTTCAGTTGCCAACACCTTTTTCTGTCTTAATTGTACTTATTCCCTACATTTCCCATTTGCAGTTGCCAATGGGAATGCTCTTAGCATTGCACTAAAATATTATTTCCTTTTGACTGTTTGAGAGTTGACTTACTTGCACAAAATTATTATTTCATTCTTGCCAACTCTTTCCCATTTTGTCAATAGTTTTGTAACTTAATTAACATCTCTTCATGTATAAAGTGTTTAAAGGCTTAAGAGAGAAAGTTATTTGAATTGTGAAATTAGCATAATATTATAACATTCTCAAATATATATATACACACACATATCACCAGCCTATCATACATCTTTAAAACATATAGAACTATCTTGTAGTTTATTTTGTGACATTTATTTAGATGGCATTTGGTCTAACTTTTTTATTCGATGATGTTGCAAGTGTTTAACACCACATAAAAATAAAAATAAAAACTCGAAACCAATAAATAAATAATAAATAAATAAAAACACACACACGAAAAAAAAGATCTTTTGTGTCTATAATTTTCATCACTGCTGCATATATTTATTTTGTTTGTATCTTCCCTGCTACGGTAAACCTTTTTGAATTTCGACCATTTAATACATGATTGTTTATCCTTTTTTTGAGAAGCACATGATTGTTTATCTAATCCTGTTATCAGTTATGATTTATATTTGCCTTTTTAACCTAACAGGCCAACGCCCAGAAGACAAGAACTCTCTCTCTCTCTTGTTCTTGTTTTTAGGGAAGGGGATCGTAGAATTTCACGGGAGTGCCTTTTGGACTGACATAATAATCCAGAGGCCCCTGCCTTTTTATGGGCGTGCAGTTCTTGATTTCCATATTTGTTTCACTTTTGGTAGATGTCCATTTGCTTCTCAATCAATGATCAGGCCTAAATTCCATGACGGAGCTGCTAATGATAATGAATATTATATATTTTTTAGACAATTTGTCAATTTTCTCTAGTAGAATAAACCAGACTTTCATATGAACTACTTTACAATTTGCTGAACTTGCACTCCTAAGCTAGTGTCGGTTACTAGTGTTGCTATGTGCAATGCATGTCTTCGGTTGCACCCCCCCTAAGATTGTGACGAACAGAACATCAGAATTAGTGGTCCATATATATATACATATATATATATATATATATATAGGGTTGGGTTCAAGTTATACTTAGTGTAACTTTAGTAACGTTACACCACTTAATATTTTTTAATGTAAATTTTGACAAATCTACTGTTAGATCACGTTATCTTTGTATATTCTCTATGTTGGCAAAATTTCAATGTGATCAAAGATCAATAGTCATGTCATCAATCAATTATTTAAATTCAAGTTTTTGTAATTTAAAATAATACATAAAAGATGAGTTTATGAAACGAATGGTAAATTACATTTGATTGGCATGAAAATTGGCATGCAAGTTAAGAATATATAAAACATATAATTCAACAATTGGATTTTCAAAATGTGAATTCAATAACAAGTTATTGAGTAGTGTAACATTACTTAGAATTACTTCAAGTGTAACTTAAACCCAACTCATACACACACACATTCTCTCATCTTATGTTCACAAGCTCAAGATAGGGATGGAGAATTTGCTCCCAAAAAAAAAAAATAGTGTAAGGACTCAATTCGTAACGATCCTAAACTGGTTTTGGGTCTTGGATCTGTACGTTAAAGGCCCAAACAATAAAATTTTTAGAGCGTGGGTGTTCAAGAACTAGATTAACTTTTTTCAAAAATAAAACGATTTAACCTCACGTTTATATATGGATTAGCACTGATATCACAATTTGTTTTTCTTTGAAATAAGTACAGTTCTTTTGTTTCTAATCTTTTTTCCTAAGTGTTCTTTGTGTCTTTCTTTTTTTGTCCCGATCCCTTTCTGCATGCTTTTCTTTCATGTTATATACTGCCCTCTTCATACCATCTTCACCACACACGTGTAGATTGGGTTCAGGAGATTTCTTTCTGTCCCATCTAACACCTTCTGGAACCTCCTACTAGCAGCTGTAAGACAGTTTCATCACTGTTCAGGCATCACTTCCACATTAATACGGTCAGAGAGTTGGTTGAGAGGCAATTAATGCGGAGGCAGCTGTTGTTATAGATATTTGTTTGTCTTCTCTTTCTTACCCTTGGTTCCTTATCCCACCTTTAGTGGTGACATAGTTTCGAAATACGTTTGTAACAAGATGGCGTTCTAATCGTTCTCGGACTCATATTGCCGAGAAGGATTTTGTCCTCAGACGAATACTAAACTCACCTTTCGTGATATTCACTCTTCCTTTCGTTTGATTACCCTAACAATCTAATATAGGCCTCCTCGGACAGATTTGCATCCTCGGATGGGCCACAGACCCAATTAACTTGACTTTAACAATTTTAATGACTAACCGGCCCCCACAAATAGCGATAAGAAAAATTTGATGTTAGAATTATGTGGTTAAATAATTAAATCTATAATCTCTTAATAATAGCTTAAACTTTTGGAAGAAACAGTATTTTAAGTATTTAACATGGTATTAGAGCATAATTCTTTTAACAAAATGATAGCTTTGGACTTTGTACTTGATACTTAAATTACTTAAAATGATTTAGAGCTATTAAGGACTTCTGCTATATATAGTAGTTAAAGGACTTTTGCTTTGGACTTCGTTAAAAGTCATACTAGGAAACCTATAATGTAGTTTGCAATTATATATATATATATATATATATATTTATTGTGGGTACCTAAGGTATGCTTAGGCATGCTTGCAACGTCCTAGGCATGCTTTGTAACGTCCTCTACATGCTTAGCAACGTCCTTGGCCGACCTTGGCATGCTTTGCAACGTCCTAGGCATCCCACATCGAAGAGAAATCCCCCCACTTTCTGCCTTATAAGCTTTGAAGCAAAGAAGTAGTGTACCACTAGTTCTTTAAGGCAGAAAGTGGGGGGATTTCTCTTCGATGTGGGACGCTTAGGACGTTGCAAAGCATGCCAAGGTCGGCCAAGGACGTTGCCAAGTATGCCGAGGACGTTGCAAAGCATGCCGAGGTCGACCAAGGACGTTGCCAAGCATGCCTAGGATGTTGCAAGCATGCCTTAGGTACCCACACACACACACACACACACACACACACACACACACATATATATATATAGAAGTTTTAATAATTTCACTAATTATTTATATTTTTATAATAAAAATTGTGTTTAATTTTAAATACATCTATGCATTTGCATGGATTAAATGCTAGTATAGTTAAGGCTAAAACTTAGAGAAAGTCTAATTAAATTCTAAATTATAGTCCAATTTTGCACTATGTGTCCAATCTAATTTTTAATTTTTTTTGTGTCAAGTTGAATTAGTAAGTGCAAAAGTCAAAGAATTTAAATCCAATTAGATTTTAAATTGAATTTTAATTGGAGTTTAATTTTGCCTATTATTTTAAATTTTGGTAGCAAGTGAGTTATTGGGTGTAAAAACCGAAGAGTCTGAATCCCCTCAGATTCTAAATTTTAGTTAAAGCTAAAACTTAGAGAAAGTCTAATTAGGCTCTAAATTGCAGTCCAATTTTGCATCCAATCTAATTTTTAATTTTTGTGTCAAGGTGAAATATTAAGTGCAAAAGTCAAATATTCTAAATCCAATTATATTCTAAATTGAATTTTAATTTTAACTATTTTTTTTTTAATAATTTTGGTAGTAAGTAATTTAGTGCAAAAAATGAGAGAATTCTAGCCTTTTGCCCTTAATTTTTAAAAAATTTAGCAATATGTCCCTATTTAGAAACTATATAGGGATATGCCCCTATTTCGATACTCGATTACCTTAAAATCGAGTTTCAATGAAATACTCAATTCGTAGAAAATCAAGTTATGCCTAATAAAACTAAAACTAAAAAAAAAAAAAAAAAAAAAAGCATGGAACTCGATTTTAGGGAAGTCGAGTTCCAAAACGCCGCTATAGGGCTTAAAAACGCCACTATAAGACTTAAAAACGCTACTATAGGACTCCTTGAAATTGGTATGGGACGATCATGCTTATTAAAAAAATTGCAGGAAAATGCCGTTATAGGGCTTTAAAACATCACTATAGGGCTTAAAAATGCCACTATAGAGCTCCTTGAACTTGGTATGAGGCAACCACACTTATAAAAAAAATTGCAGGAAAACGTCGCTATAGGGTTTCAAAACGTCACTATAATAGGGTTTCCTGAATATGGGGCAATCACACTTATAAAAAAAATTGCAAGAAAACATAGCTATAGGGTTTTAAAACGTCACTATAGGGCTTAAAAACGCCACTATAAGGCTTTCTAAATATGAGGCAATCACACTTATAAAATTTTTTTTGCATGGAACTCGATTTCAGTAAGCTCGAGTTCCATGCAATTTTTTTTTTTTTTTTTTTAAGTTTAATCGAGCATAACTCGATTTTCTACAAATCAAGTATTTAATTGAACTCGATTTTAGGCTAATCAAGTATCGAAATAGGGCACGCCTTTATATAATTTGTAAACAGGAACATATTGTCAATTTTAAAAAAAATTAAAGGTAAAATACTATAATCTCCCAAAAAATGAAGTGTGAATTTAATTAGATTTTAAATTATATATATATATATATATGTCAGACTTGTCTTAAAAAAAAAAAAAAAAAAAAGTGTCAAAACAAAATAAAGCAATTGTGAATTCATACGTGATGAAAGAGAATAGTACAGAGTGTACAGAATGCAGGTAGCAGTTATCTTGAAAAAGAAAATCTAGTCAAAAAGAAAGTGAGAAAGAGAGAAGGGTGTAGCTTTCATAAAAATCTAGCCGTTAGACCCTTTTTTTGAATGGCGTGCAATACTCTCTGCCTGCTATGCAATTGCTAATTTGCCATCTCTCACTCGAGAACTCTCTCTCCACGATTTAAAAAGACAAAATTATTCCGCATAATTAGCGCGTGATCTTCGTCTCGATCATCGTGCCCATTTTTTCTTTCGTCTCGATCATCGTGCCCATTTTTTCTTTTCCTTCAATACCCTTCGTTTTGGTTTCTAACTCATTTCATTTTCATGACACCACCCCCCTCAATGTCGCCGTAATATGTGTTTGCCGTTTACACTTACAGATGTATAAATGGGATGACTTTATTGTTCATGAATGGTTCATGACCTACATTTCTTTTTATTTTTGAAGGACATGTTTTCTTCATTTTATATGTATTTTTACGATTAAATATTGGACAAAGTTTAGCTAAAAAATTTATTGGAATCTAAGGCTACAATATTACTTAATAAAATAAACATTATTACATGTAAAATCTAATCGTTGAACTGTATATTTTTTATACTATTAATATACATGTCAAATTTTATGTCAATCGGATATTATTTACTATATGATCTATAAACTTATATTTTATGAATAATTTTAAATTACAAAAATCTGTGATTTAAATATTTTATTGATGACATAGCTATTGATCTTTAGTTTTCTATAAATTTTGAAAATATGAAGAATATAAAAAGAAAATATAATATAATGGTGGATTTGTCAAAATTCATTTCCAATAAAAAGATATTGAATAAAATTGTAGCCTTACTAATGAAAAAAATTTAGCTCCAAAATTAGTTGTTGTCTAAGGTTACAACCTTACTCAATAAAATAAAAATTGTTATAATGGATAATGTTTAGTTACAAAATTGATTGTAGGCTAAGGTTACAACCTTACTCAATAAAGTAAAAATTGCTATATACTTTGAATCTAACCGTTTAATTTTATGTTCTTTACGTTTTTAATACACGTGTCAAATTTTGTGTCTATCAGATATTATTTACTATATAATCTATAAGTTTATATTTTATGCATAATTTTAAACTATAAAAACTTGTAATTTAAATAATTTATTGATGAGATAACTATTGGTCTTTAATTTTCTAAATTTTGCAAGCATGAAGGATATATATATATATATATATATAAAGATGTAATCCAATTGTGGATTTATCAAAATTCACTTCTAATAAAAAGATATTGAGCAAGTGTGTAGCGTTAAACTACAACCAATTTTGTAGCTAAATTTTGTCCATAACTAATTTTATAGCAAAACTTTGTCCTTTATTTATTTAGTTTTTTTTAAAGGACATGTCTTCTTCATTCTATATTTATTTTTACGATTAAATATTGGACAAAGTTTAACTATATAATTAGTTGTAATCTAAGACTACAATATTACTCAATAAAATAAACATTGTTATATATTATGAAAATCTAACCATTGAATTGTATGTTCTTTACGTTATTAATATACATGTCAAATTTTGTGTCGATCAAATATTATTTATTATATGATCTATACATTTATATTTTTATAGACTTGAGCTTGACTTGTTTCCTAAATAACCAAACATAAAAATATTTTTTTCTTGAGCTTGACATAGTTCATTTATGACCTTAGTCTTATAAGTTTTAACTCCATTTAGGATGAGCAACATTAAAAGTTGTCACAAAATATTCATTTTGAAATGAATATTCCCAAAAAATGAATAGTTGACTTTTGCCATTTGTCATAGTAGTTACCATTATTATTATGAGTTCGGTTAATGTATGCCGTTAGGGCATATATTAATCATCAATTTAAGGAAACGTTTTATAAAAAATTGAAAAAGTTTTGAAAAAAGTTAGCCACTTTTACATTTTTCCATAATAAAAAGTTTTTCTAAACACACATTAGTAAAACTCTATTATTATTTACGGTTATACGTTGGTATTGATGATAAGAGATATTGCCAAGAAAAAAAAATGGGAATATAACAAATTTGTACTCCCTCATCTTATACAATATTGAATTTCACTAATCAATCAATCTATATATATATATATATATATATATATATATATATTAATAGGCAAAACTTAAAGAAGTTCAATTAGAATATAATTTTGTGCCATGTTTCTAAATTTATGTGGGGCTCACACCATAATTATTCACTTAAGTTTATGTCATGTGTCCACTTAAGTTTTTAAATTTTTGTGCCAAGTGAATTAATGAGTGCAAAATACTAAGAATCTAATATTAATGAACTATAATTTTTTTTTTTATTAAATTAATCACATATACTCAATAAAAATCACAACACGTTCTATCTTATTAAAAATTATAAAAAAATTGATCGTAAGTAATATTAAATTTAGGTAAGAATTTTAATATGTGACTAATTACATTTACTTTAAAAATAATAATTTGACTAATTATTTATATTTTTATGATAGAAATTGTCATTAATTTTAAATGTATCCATACATACGCATTAAAACATGTGTTACGTGCTATTTTTTTTAATAATTTGACTAATTATTTATATTTTTATAATAAAAACTGTGTTTAATTTTAAATGCAACTATGTGTAGGAGTGGCAATTCGTGTTTGCGTGTCGAGTTCATGTTGTATCAACTCATGAATATCCGACTATATGGGTCAATACTAACCTGACATATTTATTAAACGGGTCAAGATTCCTCAACCCTAACACAACCCATTTATTAAACGAGTTAGTCGTGTCAACCTATTTATTAGATTTTATCAAAATTTAAAAAAAGTTATGAAAAAACAAACAAAGAAATATTTTTAATATAAAATTTTGAACTAACGAATAACTGCATTATAAATAATCATTCAAAATTAAGGCATATCTCAATATCACAAATAATCAATCACAACATGTCAAAGAAAGTAAACCACAACAACTAAGAAGTTTATATACCTAAGGTTTGAAGTGTATATTAGTAAAATCTCATTTAATTAAACGGGTCAAACGGGTTCCATAGGTTAAATACTAATCCAGCCCATTTATTAAACGAATTAGTTGTGTCAAACTGAATATGACACGAACCCATTAAGTCTCAACCCATAACTTGCTAATTTTGTGTCGTGTCATGTCCAATTTTGCCACCCCTACCATGCGTTTGCATAGGTTAAATGCTAGTATATATATAAAAGAAGAGACCTCATGTGAAAAAGCATGAGATTCTGCAAGTGACACATTTTTTGCAAAGAGAATTGAAAAATTCTCAAGTGCCACATCAAAGATAAGAATAAATTAAATATTGACTTTTTGTTTCATTTGGTTCAATGTTTCAAGATTATTCTAATTAAAAAATAAATACTTTTTGTTTCCTTTGGTTCAATGCTCCAATATTGTTATCATATCTAATCCTAACCCATATGAGTTGGTTACAAATAAGGAAGGGGGCTTGCATTTTATATTGAGTGATAGTGGTAATTATGATTTTGATGTTAAGGTTGAACATTGTGGATTGTGGGTTTTGTAAAGGTTGTGATTGACTATGAGCGTTTGTGGTGTGTATCTTGTTTTAAAATTAAGGAGAAAGAGAAATATACATTTTATATCAACTTTTATTCTACAATATTCATTCAAATTTTTATTTTTTTATTTTTATTTCTCATTACTTGAACTGAATAATTATAATGGATATGCATGTAATTTATAATTGTTACTTCTTATGATAAACTGATTATTAACAAAGCTCCATAACAATTATGCTACAATATATATATACAATATCCTCTAAAACTATTTTATATAAAATATTACAACATTCTCCATACATCGAGCATGGCCGACTTACTAGTTAAATTAATGGTAAAACCCTCTATTCATATGAGAGCAAAAAATACACCTTTATGGTGGCATCGAAGTATTCTATAATCTGCCTATTGTGAAGGAGTGAATGTAGCCCATACCCAAAATCAAGCACACGATGATCGGTTTAGCAAAACAATTTCAAACTTTCAGAAGTGTGAAAGGGCTAGGTACTGAGTTTCTCTGGATGGCAATGGAGTTCTTACCTCATACATCAACAAAGAATGGGGAAGGTTCAATTGGAAAAGATAGTCTGGTGGAGGTAGATTGGTGGACCCTTGAGATGACGTTTCTCCAGCCATTTGATTGGCAAAAGACAAGAACACCATTGGGACAAGAACACCATTGATAAAAAATATTTAAGCTCTCGTCCAACAACAATTCACATGTTCACCGAAGTGGGGGACTAAACCAAAATCCCACAATAAAAAAAGAAAACAAAGAAATCCATTACGCACTTTCAATGAAGATATGGAAAACTTTGGGACGATAGGATGATAGTTAAATTTAGATGAGTCCATACAAAACATATTAATACTCTTAAACAAGAACAACCATTTTTCGTCTGCAATGCTCAAATGCACTCCAAAATTAACATGATGGTCCTTCTCTCTTGTTTTTTTTAGGGCCCAAGCACAACTTGCAGGCATTATTGTTTTTAAAAGCCCTACAATACTTTTAGAATAACCAATAAGATAAAGCCAAAATGGGAATATTAATCAACCATGGCCCCCAAAATTAGTGAACTTTTTTTCTTTTTATATTTAAATGTTATTGATCGAATTTCTTTTCCCTTCTTCTCTTTCTTTGTTTTTTTTTTTTTTTTTATAGTTCTTAGGAAGTCACGGATCATGAACTTTATTCTTAGATGCTAGCGAGACAAATCCAAATCCTTTAGGCACTAAAATGCTTAGCACAAAAAATAACACATTGGTCATTATTTAGGTGATTCATAAGTTTTTTGAGTTCAAATCTTTATTAATAACATTTTAAGAATATCCACCATTTTTTAAACGGTAATTTATAATTGAATGTAAATTATTTTACTCGAATCTACTATTAACCCTATATTTCTTTTTTCTTTTTCTCTTTTTTTTAATTAAAAAAACCTTTACTTCAATGACTTAAAATAAAAAATAAAAATTGTACATATTATTTATAAAAAGAAAAATAGCTAAAGATGGGCCGTTTGGTATGGTAATTTGAGCAATATTTTTCAACTTTTAAATAATATTACACGTATTTTTACACATTTTTTCATCTACACGTATTTTTATAAAGAGAAATATTATGTCTATAATATTTTTATAATATTTTTACAACAAATCTTAAATCCTAAGTGACAGGTTGTTACTGTTATTATTATTAGGACAAAAAAATAATTTTAGTGTTAGTTTCAAATTTGAACCAATAATAACTATTTACTTATTATTTATTGTAAAAATATTATAGGTATTACATCTCTTTTTAAAAAAAATATAAACAACGTTACTCTAGTAACGTAACCAAACCGCTCCAAAAAATGGAAATGTTTATAAAACTGACACGAGTCTTCCCCTCCTTCCTTTCTTTTTACTCCGTAGTATTTTGTCTGAGTGACAGTCACTGACTGTCTTTCTCTCTTTCTTGCTTTCTTTCTTTTAACTCCTTTATAAATAACTGATTAAGTTAAACGCTTTTCTCTCTCACACAGACACAGCCATGGCTTCCAATGGCTTCTTGCTCTCCCTCACCAGTGCTCTCCTTGTTCTACTACCATTCCTTTCTGTCTCAGCCATGACCAAACAAACTTACATAGTCCACATGAAACACCAGGACAAACC
This sequence comes from Quercus lobata, assembly GCF_001633185.2. NCBI lineage: Eukaryota > Viridiplantae > Streptophyta > Magnoliopsida > Fagales > Fagaceae > Quercus > Quercus lobata. The sequence continues at coordinate 991,512 of NC_044914.1, forward strand.
TTCTTCCTATGCCACCCACCATGATTGGTACTCCTCTCAACTCCAAACTGATTCCACTCTTCTCTACACTTACACCGACGCTTACCATGGCTTCGCCGCCTCGCTCGACTCCGACGAAGCAGACTCACTCCGCCGATCCGACTCTGTCCTCGGCGTTTACGAAGACACTCTCTACACTCTCCACACCACTCGCACTCCCGAGTTCCTAGGCCTCAACACTGAGTCCGACAGCCACCACACTCAGGTCCTTAACCAAGCCTCTAACGATGTCATCATCGGAGTTTTAGACACGGGTGTCTGGCCCGAATCGAAAAGCTTCGACGATTCGGGTTTACCCGAGATCCCGACCCGGTGGAAAGGCAAGTGCGAGTCCGGACCCGATTTCAAACCCACACTCTGCAACAAGAAACTCATCGGAGCACGAAGCTTTTCCAAAGGGTACCGCATGGCCTCCAGTGGAGGCTCCGCGACGAAACCGAAGGAAGTCGTGTCGCCGCGCGACAATGACGGCCATGGGACCCACACGGCCAGCACCGCCGCCGGATCCCCCGTGGGGAACGCTTCTCTTCTCGGCTACGCGCAGGGCACGGCGCGTGGAATGGCGAGTCGGTCGCGCGTCGCAGTTTACAAAGTTTGTTGGAGCGTTGGGTGCTTCGGATCCGATATTCTCGCGGGTATGGATCAGGCCATAAGCGACGGCGTGGACGTGCTCTCGCTCTCTCTCGGCGGTGGGTCCGCTCCGTATTACAGAGACACCATCGCAATCGGAGCTTTCACGGCGGTTGAGAAGGGCATTTTCGTCTCTTGCTCTGCCGGAAACAGTGGGCCCATCAGAGCCTCATTGGCCAACGTGGCACCCTGGATCATGACCGTTGGAGCCGGTACTATAGACCGGGATTTCCCGGCTTTCGCTTTACTCGGAAACAAAAAGCGGTTCACCGGTGTGTCATTATACAGCGGAAACGGAATGGGGGCCAAACCGGTTGGGTTGGTTTACAACAAAGGGAACAGCAGTGCAAGCAACATGTGCTTACCCGGTTCGCTCGAACCGGACTTCGCACGTGGGAAAGTGGTGGTTTGCGATAGAGGAGTGAACGCACGTGTGGAGAAGGGAGCGGTTGTACGAGACGCGGGTGGGGTTGGGATGATAATCGCGAACACGGCGGCGAGTGGGGAAGAGTTGGTGGCTGACAGTCACTTGTTGCCGGCTGTGGCGGTGGGGAGGAAAGTAGGGGATATGATCAGAGAATATGTGCGGTCTAATTCGAATCCAACGGCTGTGCTGAGTTTTGGTGGGACGGTGTTGAATGTGAAGCCTTCACCAGTAGTGGCGGCGTTTAGTTCTCGAGGGCCGAATATGGTGAATCCGCAGATATTGAAGCCGGATGTGATTGGGCCTGGTGTTAATATCTTGGCTGCTTGGTCTGAGGCTGTTGGGCCCACTGGATTGGATACAGACACTAGGAAGACTCGATTCAACATCATGTCAGGTACTTCATTTATTGAGTATTTTTTTTTTTTTTTGGTGTTTGCATTAAATTTTGAAATGCTTTCAGAGAAAAGTTGGTCAATTTTGAACTGCTTTAATCATCAGCTTTGAATGCACATAATAAATAAAGTGGAAATTTTTTTTTTGGGCTTATTAGAACAAGGAAAATTGAAAAGCTAAGTTCATTTATGATGCAGCTAGCTAGGTGTAATTGTGTTATTCATATTTATATTCAAGAATGATTATTTATACTTATGATGATGTTGGGAAACTATATAGGTACATCAATGTCTTGCCCACATATCAGTGGATTGGCAGCATTGCTAAAAGCAGCTCATCCGGAATGGAGTCCAAGTGCAATCAAATCTGCACTAATGACTACTGCTTACACTCAGGATAACACCAATTCCCCTCTCCGGGATGCTGCAGGAGGAGGATTTTCCAACCCGTTGGCTCACGGGGCTGGTCATGTAGAACCACATAAAGCCCTCGATCCGGGCCTTGTATATGATATCTCAATTGAGGATTACATAACCTTCTTGTGCTCCTTGGACTACACCGTTGCTCAAGTCCAAACTATTGTTAAACGCCCCAATGTTACATGTTCGAGGAAATTTTCTGACCCTGGTCAACTCAATTACCCATCATTCTCTGTCTTGTTTGCAAACAAGAAGGTTGTCCGATACACTCGTACATTGACGAATGTCGGGGCTGCTGGCTCTGTCTATGATGTAACCGTTGGTGCACCAACAATGGTGAATGTGGCAGTGAAGCCTACAAAGCTTGTTTTTAAAAGTGTAGGGGAGAAACAGAGGTACACGGTTACCTTTGTGGCCAAGAGCGGTGCACCCAAAACACCTATGTCTGAATTTGGTTCAATTGTCTGGAGCAACGCCCAACACCAAGTTAAGAGCCCAGTTGCCTTTGCATGGACACAGTAGTATTAGATTGCTTTTAATGTATTTGGGCCTCAGCAGCAGTTTATTAATAAAACAGCTATCAAAGCCCAGTGTATCGGACATGACCTAAGTGGTTTGTTTTGCCGCGTTGAAAAGACAATTAAGACAGTAGAGTGTCAGTTTGTCATAAAATTTGCAATTGGCTTGTTTAGTTAAGTTAATGTTACAGAATGACTGACATGCCAATGTTAAGTATAGCTTTTCCGTAACTTTTGACTATTTCCAGTTGATATTTTGCAGCTCTCCTTCTGTTGGAGTGGAAGTGGGAAACAGAAACTTGTTACTTTTTTATTTAATAATATGATTTAATTTAGTCATTCTATTATGTCTGTGCCAGCATCAAATTTAATTTAGTCATTCTGTTACAAATAGATCCAAATTTGAGACTACAACACTACTACTTGGTCATAATTTGATTTGAGTTTTTGAGAATAAGTATCAAATATAATTTACACTTCTAGTATTTTTTTAGCTAGATATGTCTTTTTGTTTTAAATATACAATAACAAGTAATAGTGGACTTTAATTCCTGCCTTTTATTTAGTTAGTGGGTGAAATCTCCCATTAAAATAAAATGAGATTCATTTTTAAAAAATACTGGAGGTAAACCAAACCCAATTCAATCCTAGCAAAATCTTACAAGTGGTAATCTTTGTACTGATCTACAGCTAGAATTGCTGCTAGTATTTTTTCACATATAAAGAATGTAGCGAGACTTTGCTTTGGGAAAATTTAATATAAGAGAAATATTAATAAATGCCTTTATGACAAATGATAACAAACCATTTTAAGAAAGTTTTTATGAAGAAAAAAAAAACAATTAATATTTTGAAAACGTTTTCTATTTCCCATAAAAGTGGTGTCAAAATTTTCTTAAAATAAATTGTTAACTATTGCTGTAAGGGCACCTGTTAACATTAATATAATCTTCATCCCTCATGCCCTACCTTTTTTTTTTTTAAATTCTGGTTCCGCATTAAACTCTATCCATGTAGGTGTAGTGTAGCCAACCCAAGTGCATCTAATCTAGGCTTGGTTAAAGTTGAATAGTCCAAGGGCCGAGAGTCCTCTTCTCCTACTCAATCCTTACCATTCCAAGTCTTGCTATGTCAACGATACAGGGAATGAGAAATTGGGCTCATAACAAGTCTAGCCCAAGGGCAGAAAGGTTGTTAACACCTCCTAGGATCCTACCACTTAATTTGGGCCATTATGGTCACACATGCTCAATTATTTTTGGAGGAACATTTTCTAGTTTCTACTATTGTTCTCCCTAGACCGTCCAATGGCCACGCACCCAAATGGCTTTATGTCAGAGAACTGAATGAAATGAATGAACATCTGCAAATGTCCTGTGCTGGAAGTTTTTGCAGGAAAATAAATCTGACAGAACCCTGGATGATCCAAAATATGGCATGCGCGCTTCAATAATTCATGTCAATTATGGGTTCAGTGTAGGGACACCTATTTTGAATTATGAGGCAAAGGAAAACTCATTGCAATGGCACTCCTGCATAGCTGAGCTCCACCTAAGGCTAAGGTTTTCAAACATGCAAGCTTAACTTTGAAGTTTTTCCTTTATTAAATTTAAAGGACTCAAAAGAACTTTTTTAAAAGCAGAAACAAGAACCCTCAATCATCTAATAATAAAATTACTAATATATATCAATGGAAAATTTTCAAAGCAAAATCCATCAATCCAGGGCAGAGGACACCAATTTCCTTCATAGATCTGTCTAATACCACCCATTTATAATGGCACTTGATGATACTATGTTATATCCTTCCATATTTGCAAAGTTTATATTCCATTTAAAATAAAAGGTCATGTTGAGGAACAAAGCTTCCAAATGGAATTGCTTGAATATACTAGTAACATAGATAGCAAGGGTTACAACAGATGTCTGTACAACAGCAACGAGGGCGTACCTTTGGACATTTAGGACATGAGCATCTGCATATGCAGCAAGAGCAATCAGGGCATGAAGGAGATGGGAAATGGCAACAGTTGCTTCTGCATGAGACTTTTCTACAGCAATTTGAACGGGGACAAGAGCAACACCACCGCCACTTTGGAAAATGACAACCAACACAGAAACAACAGTTACACGGATTACATGAACAATACTTGCATGGATTGCAGTCACAGCTGCAGCAGCTGCAGCGCGGCCTTTCTAGATGATTTGAGCACCCGGTACAGCAGCAACAGCAGATCCATGAGAGGTTAAAACATGGCATTCCACTGCACAAAAAAGGACACTTGTCATTATATATGGACATTAGTTTTCACAAGAGGCATGAGTTGAAAATTTCTATTTCTGCGAGAGGCAGACCAGAAATCTTAATTTGTTCTAATTTAATTTGTACTTCTTGCTTAGGTTTCCCTATCACCACACTCATAACTGCCAGATAAAGTTGAGAGTTGAGGACAAATTTTGCATTAGAGGCAAGTACCAGAATAAAGTTCCAACTTTCAACTGTGATTTTCCGGGTCAGAATAGGTTCATCATGCATACCTTTGTTAATTGAAGCCAAGTTCAAATAAAGTCACAAAGCCAATGTTATAAGGGTCTGGTAGCAATGCCATATAAGCTCTAGCTAATTTCTAAGATGACAATCAAGTCTTTTCTTCTGTATTATGTTAGTAGAGAAAAATAAATAAAACAGAGCTAAAAATAATTTTAATTATTAATTTTTACACCTTTTATTTTAGAATATACAAAGTAAAGCAGGACCACGGCATTCACCACAGCAGCATGAGTGGACACTGAGAATCGATTGATTTTAATTGAAAATCACAACCACATTTCCAAATGCTGGGAAACAGAACTTCTACAATCATGTGGTAGTAATGTTGGACAGCTTTTGCTTATTTAGTTCATCATTAGTGCTCCAATAAATAGATATGTTATAAAGTGTATAGTAAAACTTAGTTCACAGATAATACAATTATACATGTATAAAACATAATAAAAAAAGACAACAGAATGGTACCAGAGCCATTTCCAGAAGCGACATGGCCGACGGATCTTCCGATTCCTACTTTAAAGAGAAAAACATAAGGATCATACTCCCCTTCCAAATTTCATAAAAAAAGTTGATGACAATATTCTTACGTTGGTATAAAAGGATCCGAGTTTGCCACCACATAATCAGTAATCCTACAAAATGGTCACGTTCAAAATAATCCTTTAGGTGGGAAGGAAAAAAAAAAAATATATATATATATATATCTATATATATCAAAAAGAAAATTTCATTAACGAAATCCTCCACATAATCAGTAATCCCACATAAAAATTTCTTGAAGACACAAGGATGTTGCAAAAGTTAAGCATACTCTTTGCAGCATCTAGAAGCAGGTTGAAGGGATTGAGCAGATTTTAGTTCCTCCTGTGCAGTGCAAAATTATCAATCACATTTTTGCCAACCATAAGCATAATTAATAAAAAAAATTGTTACTTTATTGACTCTACCAAAACTGCTTTGTTGCAGACTTTATTATAGGAATACGAAACTTGAGAGTAGTTTCTAACATTGTTGGCAACACTATTTTTTATATAAGGTATCAGTAAGATATAATTGAGCCCAAACACCATTATAACAAACAGTGAAACAAACTGTACAAAATCAATGCAACTCAACTACTCTGCCTACTGTCCTTTACACTCTTAAATTTGAAACAGGAATCTCTACATGCTACACAAAATCTTTTTAGGAATGGTTCACTTTAAAGTATTTACAGCAGCCAATCCTTGTTGTTACTTCCAACTTGATTGCTTGAAAAATGCTTTGTTCAGTCCTCATAGTGCCATTGAATATTCTAGCATTCCTTTTGAGTACAAAGGTGATAGATTACAGCATCGATGGCCAAAATAAATCAAAATCCTAGAATCGGTTACAGTGAGTCCGATTTTCAGACTGCTCTGTTATGAATGAACTAAACCCCCAACAATCTCACTGTAATCAAGAAGTTCAATTGGAATATGGACACAAGTCTTTCTCAAAAAATAAAAAAATTAAAAAAAAAAAAGATGAAGGAATATGGAGAAAGTTACATTATTAATAAAAAAAATCTCAGACAAGTACACCTAAGGTAAAGCCAGAGAAAATCTTGTAATATCATTTGAATTGGAGCATAACATAGCTAAGTCTTACTAAATAGTCTCAGCTGCTCAAAGCATCAATGCTTACAGAGTTTGAGGATGCTCATTAGCTAGCTACAGAAGTACTGCCACTAATAATGACCAATTTCAGACTTTTGCTGCTTTAATATAACTTACAAAAGGAATAATATCCTGGACAATCTGATGGCATGCAAAACCAAATTTGGTACTAAATGTATCAGGGGAAAAGCTGATTCACCTCAAATTATCAGTTTCCATTTTTAGAAGAACATTCCAATCTATCCTTTTGGTCAATACATCCCCCCCCTTAGTAGGTTGCTTTTTCAACCAAACATTCTTGTGTGTTACATCTATGAAGATTTTTAATGGCTTCAAATTGATATTCTATAAAAACCCTTTTTTTTACCTGTTGAGATGCAGTAACAAAAAATCATTGTACTACACTACACCCATCTAATCATACACTTCCTTTGCTTGTTTTCACTTAATTTCCACATCATTATGCTCAAAGTATTAAAAAATCATAGTAAGAAAAAAAGATATCTTGAAAGTAAAGACATTTGAAATAATGCATTTACTAATTTACTATTATAACAATTAACAAGTAAAGTAATGCATTCACTAATTTGAAATAATCAAAATTAATTAAACGATAAAAATCAAACAAACTTACCTCAAGAAAGCCAATCTCTCTTTCAAGCATCTGAACCTTGGCCGTTTCCCGACGCTTGCCGTACAAATCTGGATACGCCGGTGGTGACTTTGGACGTGGTGGCGGCAGAGACGGCACTGAAGAAGAAGAAGAAGAAGAAGAAGTACCCAACTGAGCAGGAGCAGCCATTAGCACACACAAACTTTGTTGTTGGTGACAAGAAGTAACCAATTGTTTGTTTCTAACACTAAAAATTCTAAATCACTCCAAAACTTAAGCCATCGATTTCAGACAAAGACAGAACAAGAAAAATCAGTACTTGAAAGTGGTAATAACAGTATTATTACTTGTAGTACTTGTAGTAGAAACAAGAACCAGGTAGCAGTAATATTGAAGTAAACTCCTGTTAACCAAAAAAAAAATATATATATATATATATTGAAGTAGACAGACAAAACAAAGAGAAGGCAAAGGAAGTTAAGGTGTGAAACTGAAAGGCAAGCTGTAAAAAAAACAAAGTTTGTGGCTTTGAGGCAGTAATTAGGCACTCTGACAAAAACTAATTACTACACAGAAACAAGAAAAAAGAAAAGGGTTCTCTCTCTCTCTCTCTCTCTCTGCTTGTTTCTGCTAGAACAGCGAGGTACATAAATGTATGTATCAAACTGTTGTTGCAGGGACTAAATGAGGGTTAAAGTTCTTAAGAGAAAAGAGTAATAATAAGGCTAAAAAGAGAGTCATTATTGTCACAGGCTATGAGTGAAAAGTAGAAGAGAGGGTCTGAGGCCTCTCCAGGCACATCTTTTGTGCATGGTAGTGCAGTAATAATAATAGTAAAGACGGCTGTGAAAAAGCCTGCAACTGCAACTGCAACTCTCTGTACGAACCCATTTGGCAAAGTTGAGGGATTTCATAGAAATTTTGATTTTTGAAGTTTGTAACTGTGTGAGTGAGTGAGTTTTTTTTTTTCTTTTCTTTTTCTTTTTTGGTTTTTGGGTATTTTCATTTTCTCTGCTAAGTTGCAGACTGGGGAGAGCGAAAAGCACGATGGGGAAGTACCTCAGAGAGCGCACGTGACCGCTTGTTAGGAAAGAGAAGAAAAAAGGGCTTTGTATTCGTATTTTTGGTGGGGTTCGAGCTTTCAATTACGAATCAGCTCTGACTTTGAGATAAAAAGGAGTGACTACCAATGTTACCTCATGTCAATTGTCAATTTTACTAGATTTCCTTTTTCAAACAATACCAATTCCTTTTCATAAGATTTCAAGTTTTTTTTTAATGTATGTACTTTTTTAAAAAAATATAAATATTAACGTGTGTACTTGTGATAAGGAGACTTCGATCACACTTGTACTGGGAAAAAACAAAAAAAATTTAATAAGAATATGAATTTTTTTTTTTTTTTGTTGAGAATCAAGAATATGAATTATTGATTAAAAGTGATTGACTCTGGTAAAAAGTAAATACTGCGTTATAAAATTTACCATAAGAACCAAGAGCTGCATAGAGACAAAGACACCCATCACAGGAACAGGACCAAGCTTAAAGGAAATTACCCAAACCTCTCAGGTCTCAAATGTGATACCTTCTACAACCCTTAGGTATTTATAGTTCGTTTGAATTGAAAAAAATTGAAAGAAAAGTAAAGTAAAATTAACCAAAAATTAATTTATTTTTAGTTAATTTTACTTTACTCTCATTCATTCCCCCTCCAATCCAAACAGATCTTTACATTAGTGGCATAATAATCATTCTTTATCCATTATGAAATGAAAACATAAACTTAGGTAAAAGAGAATGTCAATAATAATGTATTTGTAAGCTCTCAGGTTTGAATCCTCACGGCTGTGTCCAAGAAAAAATCCTCACGTCACCAAAATTGTAAGCTAGACATTGCACTTACAAGTTCTTTTTTTAGCTCAATTTTTAAGAGTAGTGCACCACTAATAAACATTTTAGGGTAGAAAGCTGAATCCCAAGCCGAACGTGTCTGACTCACATCTTTTTAGTCAAAACCACTCATCCAATGACTCTCATTTCTAGGTGAAATTTTCCTTCTTTTGTGTGACAAGTTAATTTTTTTTTTTAATTTAAAATTTACAATGGTTAGGAAACCATTTTTTTTTTTTACACCTAATTTTATTTAAATATCACCTATTTATTTTTAAACACCACTAATAAGTTATTGGATTTTCTCAAATATTTTTTATCCTATTATTATTTTTTTGAGAGGTTATCCTATTATTATGTTAACCACAAATATTTTATATCTTATTATTTAAATTAGGTCACAATATAAATTATCACAAAAAAAACCTAAAAAACTCATATCTTATCTAATTTTATTATCAGTATTTAGTTGAAACCCAAAACTGGCCCTACAAGCCCAATTCACACATCATATTCTTTTTTAAAGCCCAAGGCTACTTATACTTGGCAGTATTTCTAAAGCCCAATTTTTATTAGTAATATCAAAAGCCCAATTTATGTTGGCATTATTCAAAGCCCAAACTAGTAAAAAGCCCAAAATTATCAATAGGATTGAGCAAGGACTCGGCCCACCCGAAAACTTGACCCGACAGGTTTTGGGCAGGTCTGAGAATATTCGGGTCGGGTTTCGAGTCTTAATTTCGGGTAATTTTCGGGTTCGGGTCTGTATTGGGTCGGGCGTCAAGTCATATAAATATACTAGTTTGAACCTGATTTTTTCTCCCTATTTGTTGTTCTCTCTCCGCCTCCCTAAGGGCCTCTTTATGTAAGTCATCCTTCCCGTGTTGTTGTGTTTGTGTGTGTGTGATAGTGTTGTTGTGTTTGTGTGTGTCTAATATTTTTATCTTTGTGTGTTTTGAAAATGGGTAATAGGGTAAGGGAATAGGGAGTTTCGGTAAAAGGAGGAACAAGACCCACACACTGTGTGTGAGGTGTGGTCGCCGCAGTTTCCATCTTCAGAACAGTCGCTGCTCACAAGAGTACTTGTATGCCTCCTCCTTTCTCTCTCTCTCTTGTATTAATTTATGTAAATATATATTTATTTAGTGAATGTATTAGTGTTACTCGTTTGTGCTTCTGGGTTTGCTTCTGTTTCAATTTTTAGGAATCTGGGTTTTTGATTTATGATCATGTTTCTTGATCTGGGTCGTTTTTAATTTCTTATAATTTTAATGGGTTTTTGTTGTTTTTAATTTTTTTTTATTGTGTTTTTGTATTCAATTTGAGCTCTAATCTGATGGGGTATGTGGGTTTTTGTTGTTGTTTCCAATTAAACTGCTTTTTGCACATTACCCAAGTTATGTCTGTTTGTTCTTTCTCTGTTTGTAACCTGTGACTTGTGTTCATGATTCTTTATTATGTGTGAATTTGCATTTTTTTTAGTTTCTGCAACTTCAACTTCTGTTGAATTGGACTCATGATGGAGTTTATGTTGAAGCTTCATCCAGATAGGATTGTCATTGATTTTATTGCAGTATGGATTATTAATTGATGATCAAAACCCTATTTTGTGCCTGGAAAACTATTGCTTTTGAGCTCTGCTCTGTTGAAGTTCTTGAAAGATGTAACATGCTCCTTTAATACCCATTTCATTTCTACAGGAACAAAAATAACAGAACAGACTGCAACAGCAAAGCCAACAGTCTTTTTTGAGTATGAACTCTTTGAAGGAGACCCTGATCACCTTAGAACTGTCAAAGCTACACCAACTCAGATTGATCCATGGATTGATCTTCCCCATTTTGTCATTTGGCCTTGTTTTTGTTATCTAAAAATTTCTTCTTTGTTTGTGTTTGTGGGTTGGCCCTTTTTGTGTTATTTGGTTTACTTCAAGATATTCTTTTCTGTTTTTTTGTTTTTTCCTTGAAAGTTCATCTTAATATGTCTTGCAATTCTGCTATTGCCACAAACTTGAATAGGTGAATCTTCAATCTTTTCTCTTATCTTTTAATTATATCCTTGTTTTATCAAAACATTGGGAGCCTAGATGGTTATTTTGATGGGAACATCAGTGTTGATAGCAGGTTTCTGTACTAGTTATTAGGAAATATTGGTTGAATAAGGATGTGTATGTGTTGAGAGTTTTGGTTGCAAGTTTTTGAACCTGCAGACTCTCTATGCTTGAATTGTATCTACCAATATTCCTTGAAATTTCCGTTTCCCAATTGTAGATATGCAGGTTTTGGTTCTTTGGGCTTAGATAGTAAAATTATTGTTAAATAGCATGGTAGAAGATTCCACCTTTGTGACTCTTCATGGTTGATCTTATTTGATTTTGATATGAAAAATTGGTATTATTATTATTACCTTGGAGTTCTATCAGGCCTGGTATGATTTGAACAGTTCCAATTGCATCAGTCCTCCATTTAAAAAAAAAAATTATTAAAAAAAAAAAGTGTCCAACCTAAGACCCGGAAAACCGACCCGATTACAGACTCGATTTTTCGGTTCGGATCAGGTTTAAGGCAGTTAAACCCAATTTCTATCGAGTCGAGTTTCGGGTCACAGTAAACCCGATCCGACTTGACCCAATATCAATCCTAATTATTAATACTTGGCAAAATACTATATCATAAGTATTTCACTTAAAGTCCAATGATTAACAATGTTTTAAGTTCACAAACCTATTACTATAATACTAAAAACCTATGAAATCTATCTTATAAAACCCATGGTAACCATTTATGTTATGTGACACTATTCATTTTTACAAAACCCATGGCAAACACATCTCAAGCCCATGGAGAATTATGAATTTGTGTTACTAATATAAAAACCCATGGAAAGTTATGATTTATCTTAAACCCATAATATTTATTTATTTCATACTATATTATAAACTCATGGTAACTATTTATGTTACGTAACACTATTCATTTTTCCAAAACCCATGGCAAACATATATTAAGCCCGTGGAGAATTATGAATTTGTACTACTAATATAAAAGCCCATGGAAAGTTATGATTATTTATTTCAACCATAATATAAATCCATGGAATTTATATAAGAACCCATGGTCACTATTTATCTTACATCACAACATTTATAATATCTATTTTCAAAACTCATGATAATTATTTACCTTACAAGCATATTATGATTATCTATTGAAAAACCCATGAGAATATCACATTATTCCACTATAGTGGTTGTTACCATATTTTATTTGAAACTGATGGATTGCCTCTATTTGAAACCCATGGTAAATATTATTCTCAAGAAATATTGGAGGTCATTATTTAAAAGTCCCAAAGAAAATATCATTTACAAAATAATCCATGGCAAAAATTATGAGAAACTATTCAAATTGTTATTTAAAGCCCATGGAAATTAATACCTAAACCTATCATAAATATTTATTAAAACTCATGAATACATTTCATTTATACTAACAACTAAAACCCATGTTGAATAAAAATCCATGGTAATATATAGTAGCTTTGTCCATTTTGTAGGGCTCACAAAGAGAAAGCAAAAGGATAGGCCTAAGTGGAGAGAACCACCAAGTCAGAGGCTTACCAAAATACTCAGCCCTCAAGGCCAAGTCCAACATAAAATCTCAGCCAAAATAGCTCATGTGTTCAAATTGACCGAGCTGGAGAACTCCTATCAGTTCTACCTTCTGCTAGAGAGCATATCAAGAAGCAACCAAGCTTCCAAACCAAATTAGGAGCTAGTCACATGTCCCACTGCCAATTCTGACGCGAACAGTACCAAAGACTAACACCTAAAAGCTAATGGGTAATAAATACCATTCTTCTCTAAGTTTTGGTCACAACTCAAGGAAGCCATAATCAAGACTTCCAAGCTCATGAAATCCTTAACTAAATAGTTTATTTTATTACTAAAAAAGTATGTAATTGATTCATGAACCAAGCCCATAAATCCTAAAGGGGAAAATTTGGGAATATGTGGTTTGGAGAGCATAAAGGGATCTCCAGCAGAACCCTCTAAAGTGGACTTAAACTTTGATACCTAGCTTGGGGTGTTGAATTTTACTTCCTAGGGTCCAAATCTCAGTTGCAGCACTAAGATTCCTCCTTAATACCTACCTTAATCCCATTGGCTGAACACAATCTCAGAATTCTTAGCATTTAATGCAAAATTATCCCAAATACTCACCATGTGTCATATTACCCAAAGAAGCAAGGCAGCCCCAAAAGAAAATCTCCCATTTATGGCCAAATCCTAGGATAATTAAGTCTACTATTCTACCCCTGATCAATCCTACGTTTTTAGACTTTTGTTAATTAATACCTTCCTAAACACCACTATAAAAGGGTAAGCACCCTAGCCCACAAAACACACACCAACCCTTTTGAAATTTCTGATTTTTTTGCCACTTTACTTGTGGTTTAGCTCTCCACAAGCTCATAAATCATTCCCCTTAGCCCACACTCACTTAGCCTTAGACATTCCCTTTCTTTTTCTGCATATTCACAACTCATAAATACTTCCTAATTAGTCACAAACAACTCTTTACCCATTAAAGCCTTCGCCTCTGCATTAACTCCATCACACCACCACAAGCTTAAATGCCCACCCACTCAAAATAGCTTACACTACCCCATTCATGCCCTACACATATATATTCCCCAAGAATCTTTGTTCAACATTTGCTGCACTGAGCTGGAATCTCTCTCTTCCTTCATTCCATCCTATTTTTTCCTCTTTTACCTGTAATTATAAAGCCTTTAATCCTTTTTTATTGCTATTATAATGAAGGTCATAATGTCTTGGATATTATGGAAGTTTTCCCTTATGTTGACTTAATAATAATAAGGAAAACATATGATTTTTACCATGTAAACACACTTATTAACCTGTCAAATGTCTACTGTTGGAGGTCTGTCATATTTGCTGTTAGACCATTTTTCCTCTTATGTACTTGTTATAATGGGCTCACTTTTATATTAACCAACTATGGAGGAAATGCATAATTTTTACTATGCAAATACATTTTTTTTTTAAATTTTCCAAACATTTATCGCTAGATGTTTTTCTTATTTACCATTGGACTATTATTTAAGCACTCATTGTGGTGGGTCATCCATTGTGATAACTTATATTTGCAGGAGGTATTTTGGGGCCTTATTATAATATTTGTTGGATGCAACCTGAACCTTGAGCAAAATGGGCCTTCCACCCTTCACCGATAGCTTTTGGGTCATATTTCAAACCTAAAGTCAAGTTTTAGTCTTGACTCTCCTAACATCATATGGGCGACGAAAAAACGCCTCCAACAACAATAACGGAAAATTTGAGTAGTTGAAATTTCTTTTGGTAATACTCAAAATTATCAATTAAGTTACAAAGTTCTAAGAGCACAATTTAATGGCCTTTATCTGCCACTTTTCAAATTGCATATAATTAATTATAGTGGAAAAATAAACCATGCTCGGACATTCCTTTAAGTGCATTTTTAGGTTCGACTTGAGGTTGGGTACAAATTCTTGCTATACTGTTTTTCATCGACGGTAAATGGGCCTAATATTCTAAGCACAAATTTCCTGTAATACTCGAAGATGTAAACTTGCAATTTACATCATTGAGTATTATAGTAATATCAACATGTCTTTCCTATATAAATTTATTTTATTTATTTATTATTATTATTATTTTTTTCTGTTAATCCATAAAAAAGTGTTGATTTAGGTTAAAAGAACAATGATATTTTTAGGTGGTTAACGGTGAAAATGTGACGAACTATTATGGAAGCGATACATTGACATAGCTATAACATTTAAAGTTATTAATTATAAAATTTTAAAGTAGAATAGAATAGATGTGATGATAAACTTAGAAAGCATAAACTAAATTTTACCATAAAAGAAAAAAGTTACCAAGGCTGCATTTGTTTTGGTTTAAAATACTTTTCAGCAAATAATTCTAGATTTTCAGGTTTTTGGGCTAGTTGAAAATGTTGTTCAAACCGCAAATATCTAAGTTGATCATAAAATCACTCCTCGTGGACCCCACTCACCACCACATCCCACCGCGACCTGCATCACAACTTTGGCGACCCACCCTGGGCAAAGCAATGACCTAGTCATGATTCGTGCCACCACTCCAGTGACCAACCGTGCAAGAGACAAGACAAAAGGCTTGTGAGCAAAATTTAGCCACCATCCACAACGGAGTTCCTCCATGTTGCCCATGTTCGAGCTCCTCCCCACTATCCACATAACGAAGGTATCATTAATTAAATTCATAGTTAGATTAACCATTCATGTGAGAGGATGGAGTACCATTCAATAATTATTCCTTGTGAAGGTTCGATAAAATCTTGTTCTTAACATATAAATAGGAGACTGTCAAAAGGCTTATACCTTAACTAATTTGGCACCTCCTGATAAAATGAAACTGGTATGATTTCAATAAAAGTGAAATTGAAGTACAACAAAGATAGAGAAACAAGATACAGGGAACCATTAGCATGGTTATCATTTTGATCGATCTATAATAAGAAGATGCTGAATCAATGGAAGATCGAAGCCGAACCATGACTAAGTTGACCTAGTGTTTCTAGCAGCATGAGATAGCTCATGAACCACTCTATTGTAGTCTTTTTTCAGATGCCTCACTTTCTAGCTACAAAAGGATTCAAGCATGGTGAGAGAATCTTGAATAATAGGATCCATGTCTCCACCAAGGGAGCCTGACCTCAATGCTAGAACTACAACAAGAGAGTCAGACTTAATAATAAGTAGAGTGAGATTCATTTCACGAGGTAGAAGAACCCCTTCTTCAATAGCTATAGCTTCAGTAATATCAACTGCATATATGGCAGACGATAGCTTACTTCTGATACCTTTGGATTTTGCCAACAAAAATATTTAATATTCAAACCTCTTATTTCTAGATATTGAACATATATATACAAGAATTTGGAAAAATTATGTTACAAACCCATGGGTAGAACTCATCATTGAAAACCGGCTTGCAAGGGGAGGGTGCCCAAGAACTTATAAACACATGGTTAAACTTACACTTAACTAATATGGAACACTAGGATCATAACATACCATTTTAATCCAACCTTTAAGTCGCCCTTTTTAGGATCCAACCACAAAGCCGCAACTCATTTGATCCCATACTTAATGAGCTACATCCGATTAATTGGGGTGATGGTTGACTCTGATACCAAATATTACAAATTCATGAGTAGAACTCACCATTAAAAACCTATTTGTAAGGGGGGGTGTCTAAGAACTTATAAATACATGGTTAAACTTACACTTAACCAATGTGGGACACTAGGATCATAACATATTATTCAATACTTTCTTACATTAATAGTGGATTCTACCATTTATTTAATTGGTGAGATCTATCATTTATGTAAAAGATAGTAATACCACTTTTTATTACTCAAATGTATTCTTCATTTTTTTTTATACTAAAATATGCTAGACTTACTACAAATTTTGGCACAAAGAAAACCAAACTACAATAAGAAAAATACAACAGGAAAAGACAATGGTTATTTTAGGATCATAACTAATTATTTTTACAATTATTTTATATGATAGATTATGACTACGTATTTGTCACTTTCACATTAATCCACTTTTTTTTTTTTTCTCCCATAACTCACAATTAGGGGTTTCAAATAGTTATGAAAATAGATGTGAAATTGATTTTAGTGGTAGAATTTTTCAAGGGAAAGGACTGAAATTTTAATCACATTTATTTTTGTTCCAAATCATTGTTTAATAGGAATTAGGAAGCAAGAAGTCAAGAACTAATCCAATTCCAACGTGGACATAATTGTGGTGTGTAGCTAAAAAGAAAGAAAAGAATGCAAGAAGAATGAGAGTGGTTCACGGAAGTTGATGTTGGTGAATGAAAACAGTGACTCAATTTGCACATACACAACTTAACAACAAAGCAATAGCATACAGCAACAATTAGGCAGGCAGGAAAGGCACTACGCAGGCTGTGTATGTAAGGGAATTACTGATAAATCTGAAATCTGAGTGAATAACAACAAACAAACCTAAAGCTCTCCGATTCTCAAAAAAAAACCTAAAGCTCTCCGTACAAGTCTCTACCAAGGCAACCCTTTTTTTTTTACCTGCTCTGCCCTTCTCCATTTCTTCACCGAAACAACACAGCCCAACCCAACCCAGAAGATACAACGAAGTACAAAACCCATGTGTGTTTGATGTTTGAATTCCATGCGCAATGGAGTAGCGTGTATCACTCAAACCCATGTGTCCCCACAACACCCACCCACTGAATCAGACTTGTCATTTTCAGTAAATTTTTCTTCTTCTTCTTCTTTTTTTTTTTTTTTTTTTTCCCGCTCTTTCCCAAAGTACCACGGCAAAAAGAGTGGTGACGTGTCGGAGCAGGTTAGCATTTCAAGGCACTACAATGTTTAAAGTGAGCCAGGTGGGTGCCTTCAAAGTTCAAAACCAATACCAGAGTAGAACAGTAGAACTAGAACCAGCCAACTGTCGTTCTCTCTCTTCTCCTTCCGAATCTGAAGAAAGTATCACCCACCTTACAGCGACCTTACTTTTAGTTTGTCGGACCCACCTTCAATACTACATATCCAGTTACAGTAACCATCCTGAAAAACCATGATGATGTGTTTGCTCTTTTATGGTCTCTCTCTCTCTCTTTTTAATTGCGTTGTCATCATTATATTCTAGAAAATTAGAATTTATTGTCAGTGGTAGGTTGTCCATGGGTCAGTTTGGGTTGAGTTTGTGCACAATCCGTAACCAATCTAATCAGATCAGGTGAGGAATTTCCAAACCCGCAGCTAACCAGTAATGGTATCTAGTTAGTTGATTTGGGTTTCTGTAATGTGATAGTTGTTTCGGGTACTACTAAAAAGTAGCGAGATCTTAGCAAGATCTTACCAAATTTATCCAAGGTCTAATAAGATCTAGCCAGCTCTAGCGAATTTCTCATTGAATCTAGAGAGATTTCTACCAAATCATATCGAGAACTCATTGAATCTAATGAATATTTGCCAAATCTAGTTGTGTAGGTCACTGAAGTTCGTTGCATCTAGCTGGAAAAGTCACTGAAATGCTAGAGAAATCGTCGGAATTGATGTATTTCGGTCAAGTTAAGTTTCACGAGTTTTAAAGGAGACCTACAGCTGACTCATCGAATTCGGGTTTTTGAAGGTTGGGACCCATGTTCGACCATCGGAGCAGTTGAATCGGGTGGTGGCAGGTCGGGTATAGTTGGGTTTGGTGGGTTAGGCAGGTGGGCGGTTGGGTTGGACACCCCTAGTCAATGGTTTGGTTCTAACATAATTTGGTTCAAAGATTTGTAATTATTATATATGATCCCTAAAATTTGAATTAAAATAGTGTCATTAAAGCTACGTCGCCATTTTTTAATTTTGTATTTTACAAACTTTCAATTTCAAAAGGAAGAAAAACTTGAAGGCCCAATCCAAATGAGTCCAGTAAATGAATAAAGCCGTTTCTAAATAGTTCAAACTTAGCTAAATATAAAGTTTGTTCATATTTGTTTGCTTATAAATAAACCAATTTATCCTTAATTTTAGAACTATTTAATAAACAATTTGGGTTCAAAGAAAAAAAAATTATTCATGGATATGCTTGTAAACAATAGAACTCAATAAAATACAAGCCAATATTGGGCTCATTTATAGACTTGGTAATAAGCTTGATATGGACTTAAAAAAATAAACCCAGATTTATAAAGCCTTTAATTAACTTGAAATTGAGTCCACTTGTCCAAACCAAATTGGCTTAATAATATTCTTATGTTGAATCTTGAGTTTTATAGCTTGATATTAAGCTTGAGCTATGCTTGACTAATTAATGAATCAAGTTGAGCTCAAGCTTTAGACATTTTGGTGAGTTGGAGTTTAAACATTGTTTGTAGGCTTATTTCAAGCTCAAGCCAAACTTGAACACTCAATACTCAACAAAGTTTGCCTTGTTTACGTCCCTACAAACAAGCCAACAATGCCTAGGTCCAACCTAGAACCACATCCACAAGCAACCCTTTGATGCCATATTAAGCATGATCCTTGCACACTAATAGATATCCAAGTGCAACCTTGTGGCGAGAAGTATGTGATATATCAAACCCTAGCCAGAACTTAATCAGTGATGCCCAAAGCTTGGTGATGGATCACCCCACCCCAAAAGGAAAGCCTATAGCTCACTTTCCCCATCATGTTAGCATTACTTACTCTCATTAACCACCACCATTTTACATTAAATGCAACATGATGGGGGGTCGTCACTTTGTAACGTTGGGGGAAATAACTTATTAACACGTTCTCTCAGCTGACCTAAGGGAATAATGTGTTGTCAAGACCTCTTCGACCTTATTTGGTGATCATTAACTCTTATTCGGTGAATATCATCAATTGCATGAAAACCAAAGAAAAAGAAATTCATAATGATTTTTTTGCTCAATCAATGGCTTCCAAGTTTTGCAAGAAGACAAAGATAATGAAATTTTAAAAGTGCTTGTTTGTTTGGCATGGAAGATTCTAATCTTTACTATCAACTAGAAAGATGAGTTTTTTTTTTTTTTTTTTTTTTTAGTGGAGAGGTTTGATGTAGGACATAATCTACAATTTAATTTTTTTAATTCATTAATTTTGGTTTATGTAATTTTCTTTATTTTAGGATTAGGGTATTTATTTCTTTATTTTTAGGTGCTTTTAATGCTTTTTAGATCAAATTTAGTTCCTATTATTTCTAATTTTCTAGGAGTGGAAGTGTTCTGCTGATTGTCGCTTCCACATCCCACATCACGTATGCGCTATTGTTTACTACTCTATCAATTTCTTTTAAGATTTTCAGGAATTATACTGACTTAACCTTCAAAGTGCCTACAACTACGACCAACCCCTTTGGTTGGTCTAAAGTGTAGGAAATGATTTGTTTTCCTCTTCAAGGTTCTCATCTAGTGAATCTCTACTTATTCAACTACCTTGCTCGATTGGGGCCCTTACTGTGGTTCATGTTCTCAAATTCACCTACGACAACTTACCCCATTGAGATTGATCATATCACAATTTAGTCACAAACTTTTCAAAGGTTAGATTTTAACCCTTTAAAATTTGAAATAAAATTAGATCGTTAAGTTTATTTTGATATAACCCTAATGATTTCATTTTCGCTCAAACTTTTGGCAATCAAATATAATAATTGAAAGTTTATTGTCTAAATTGTGATAGGGTCAAACCAAAAAGAGTTAAATTATAATTTATCATTGTTCTTTCCTAAGTAAAGGAAGGACAAAATTAAGTATACGGGTGGCAATTCATGTTGATGCGTCGTCTTTATGTTGTGTCAAAGTAGAGGTATTCTACTACACTAGTCAACCCTTATCCAAACTTTTTAATAACTATCAAAATCCCTCGATCTTAATATGACTCATTTATTAAGCAGGTTGATTGGACATGACTCATGTAGCATGCTTAAAATACAATTTTTGTTGGATCACTGAAAGACCCATTTCAACCCATTTTATAGAATTTGACCAAAAATTATTAACATATTTTTATATTTTGTAGGCATATAAATTCTAATAATTAAAATAAATAAATTATACACAAATTGCATTTCATAATAACATCAATTAAAATACTAATATCTTAAAATCTAAAATATAATAAAGTTCCACCCAAATTTAAAAATACATAATCAAAGCTGGGTTGTTTTGGTTGATTGCAAGTCAAGCAAATCAACACAAAATTGACTTGTTTATTAATTGTGTCAAAACGTGTCAACCTATTTTGTCACGAGTGAATTGTATTTATTGTCATAATTTCAAGTTTATTTACAATGAGCACTACAAATAAGTGACTTATTGATGTAGTTTTGAATTAAAATTTTGTAATCTAACATATGATGTGCTTTATAAAATGAACTATTGTTTAATTACAATGACCGAAAAGCAAATTGGTAGTTTGTGACACCATTTATACCAATTGATTTTTTTCCCCGGCAAGTTTGATTGTGAATCATGATCATTCATATATGTGGAATTTTGTATCCAGAGAAAATCTAGATTCTACTAGCAAAATTGTAGGAGTGATATTTCTACATATTGTAAATGGACAGTCTATTTGAAAATGAAAGGATCATCTTCCTTGATATAATTTATGGCGAATGCATTGCACCCCACAGTTACTGCACGTTGTACTTGTGCATTAAACGCCTACAAATTTGGTGTTATGCTTCTTTTGAATGACAATTCACAAGATGCTGGCTTGGGCCTATTGGTACGTTTGGGCTAATGGGCTTCCCACTCGATACAATTTACCAAGATGGGCGGCTCCTAAAACATTCTGGAAGTTTAAAATGAAATATCTTCATTATTCAACAGGAAAAGACTAGGTCCTTCTGGGTTCTTTGCATCTTGGAACCAGTATCATATATTCTTAGAGTTGCTAAAAATTTGATTCGCGTCTAATCCTTCCAAGTTTAATTAATTAAGTCCAAGTTAAACAAATTTCAACTCTCTCATCTTTTAATGCTTTGGAATATGTTTCTCATGGCAAATGAGTTGTCAATGGCTAGGTACCAAAACACTTGAAAAAGAACCTAGGCACCATTTCCTCGCTAATTTATGTAGGGTCCGTTTGGATACAGCTTATTTTGCTGAAAACTGAAAACTGAAAATACTGTAGCAAAATAATTTTAAATGTATGAATAATACCGTGAGACTTATTTTTAATATATATTTTTTCTGAATAAAGTGGTTGTGGATCCCGTGAATAGTGCGCGAACAGTGTATGAACAGTGCTCTATGTCTCCTGAAATAGTGAAACGCATGCATAAAAAAAAAAATAAAAAAAATAAAAAAAAAGGAAACGTGCAGACGCAGACGCTGAATTCAAACATATACATAGTATACTATATATGTATTTGTTGTTGTGATTACAACATGGGATATCACTTAACCTAAAAATTTAAACTTTTTAGTTTGAGCCAAATTATAATATATGAACATTTCATTTTTCTTATTATTATGCAATGTGAGACTTTGCTCACATGTTTATATCCAACTATCTCTCCCTCATATGTGATTCTTTGCATCTCTGTGAGCTTCCAGGCCTCTACTTGGGCCAACGAACAAGTCCTAATCATTCCTCTTTACCTATAGGCTTTCTTTCCTTCACCAGCGCATCATTTATAGGCCTCTCATATGCTATCTATGAGAACAAACCCCACATGCTCATTAATGAGAACCTAGCTCGCACTTTCTTGTGCATGGGAACACCTCGTGCTACACCATGAATTAGAACCCATTAACAATACTCCTTTGATTGGCATTTTTCTAGGATCGTTTGTGTGGGCCTTTTAGGTTTGCTATGTCCCAGCTCCAACTGTAAATGGAAATACAATTAGTCCATTTAATTTTGACCATATTATAGATTCTTTGCATTTCAATCGAAATAAAAAAGTTGAATAATGATTTTATATATAAAGAAGCTACCTTAAGAATCTTGAGATGAGGTTCAAAAATCTTCATCTTTTCCTTCTACTTTAATTACTTAAAAAAAAAAAAAAAAAAGGAGGAAAAGAATTTCTAGCCCATCATTTCTCTCAAACCCATCAAAGAGAAAAAGGTTGTCTACTAGCTTAGCAAAATAAAAAGCAATATATTGTTTTTTGCCACCTGTCACAATATACATCTTCCATGATAAATTTTAAACTAGATCATATGCATGCAGGGTGAGCCAAACGTTACTCCGAAGTCCACCCTAACACGATACCCCAGGAAAGGAAATCGTGTTCAAATTTCCTCTGTCAAAGTAAAGACTTACATCTTTCAAATGATTCTCTTCCTACTCACTAAGATGCAAATTTCAAAAAGCTCACAATGCCTCTTTTGAATATATATTCTTGGCGAAACTACATTAATGGTCCCTGAAATTTACCCTGTGTGTGCAATTGATCTCTCAAGTTTCAAGTGAGCACTTTTAGTCCCTCAAGTTTAAAAAATGAGCTTTATTAATCCTTTTGTTAACTGCAGTTACTGTTAATGTCTACGTGGCTAACGGAGCAGTGATGTGGCTAACAAAGTAGTGATGTGGCGTCTTTTTTTATTAGAAATTTACAAAACTCAAATGACACATCATAAATTCATAATCTGACACCTAAACAAGTCCCAAATGGGTTACCCAAATCAAATCTCCCAAATTACCTATGAGATCTACGATCAAAGAATGTCACCGTTCACCATCACTCTTCAATGCTTTAAAATCACTCTGTTAGTTGTTGTTATGCATTTTTTAAATCTTTGTATTGGTTTTCATATGATTTGCAGATCCTTGTTTTTTTTCCTTCTTTCCTTGCCTGGCCATTTCTATCTTCAAGACTGTAAGTGTATACTTCTTTTCAATTCTTTAATACAATTCCATCTTTTATCTAAACAAAAAAAGGAGAATCACAATCCAGAATGAACGCACCACCGAAACAATAAAATGCCAAAACACAATTATGAAAAAAATGCCTACAATATAACATACACATAGTTTTGGAGAATTAGTCAAATGATTGTTCAACCATTCAAGCATAAACACAAATGGATAGTGTGCATAACGATAACAAGATCTAAAATTTCAAAAAAATAGAAAATCTAATTTGAAGGACTGTGACTACAGAGAGAAAAAAAAGAGCAATATTTGAGGGATTGTATGGAGAGGTGAGGAGAAGCGGTGAGGCACTGGTGGTTGTGCAAGCACGAGGAAGCAGTAGTGGCTGTGGCAAACAACACTTGAAGAGCTAGAGCCAAAATGGGTTTTTCACCACTTATCGTCGTTGTTGCTATCGTGTGGGGGAGGATGACATCGTTGCCAGGCAATGGAGGTGGCATCACAGCGTCACATAGAGGAGGACGATTGGGTCAAGAGAGATTTGATTTGGGTAACCCTTTAAGAACCGAATTAGGTGTGGGGAATTTGGGTTCTGAGGTGTCATTTGAGTTTTGTATTTTTTAATACAAAAAAAATATCACGAAACTTTAAAAGATGCTATGTCACTACTTCGTTAGCCACATAAGTATTGATACTAATGGTAATTAACAGAAGGATTAATAATGCTCATTTTTTAAACTTGAGGGACTAAAAGTGTTCACTTGAAACTTGAGGGACCAATTATACTCACAGGACAAACTTCAGGGACCAATAGTGTAGTTTCGCCTATATTCTTTATAGTTATTAAGGAAACTTCCTTCTCAAAAGAAAAGTTATAAGGAAACTTCATTTTGCTTTCAATCAACCAACGACTTTCATCTCAATCATTAGAATTTATTAGGCTAGTAGCCTTTTTTTTTTTTTTGTTTTTCCTTTAATCAATGTGATAGTGTATTTAATTGGATGCATTTTTTTTTTTAAGTTTATTTGTTTATTTAAATAAAGCTAGTTAAAGCATATTCTAGAAAATAAACTTTTTTTTTTTTTGCTGAATTCTAGAAAATAAACTTTAAACAAACTAAGAAGTCCAATGAAAAAATCAATACCAAACAGACTCATTTGATTGACATAAAATCACTTTTATATCATAAATGTATCCAATACTAATACTAATTTATTATTCACCAATTCTAATACGTCATCAAAGTTTAAGTAATGGCTTAGTGATAATGACATTGTTTGTGATGTCTTTTATATATATATATATATATATATATATAGTTCAAACCATACCCATCTACTAATTAAAATAAAATAAATAAATTATAATATATCAAACTTTAATATTTATCAAAAAAAAATATTTATCCTTATGCACCCTTAATAGGAAACTAATAAAAACTACTGCGGGGACTCTCCCATCTAGTTGGCTAGCTAGTGAGATATCAATTCACCTCTTCAACAAGCAATGTCCACGTATTCCAGATATTCTCTTCACTTTCTAGACTCCAATGAATCGCATTGTCAAGTCTTGCCGAACCTTTTGAATTTAATAAAGAAACAAAGAGAGCTTCTTTCTTCTCCTCCCAAGTCCCAACATTATATATAAGAGTCGTATTGTTGCATGAGAGCAATATACGAAGCTTGAAAGAAGTATAGAGAAAGATGGGTACAAGGGCTAATATTATTCCAATCATAAACAAGACTTACTGTTCCTCTTCACAGGTTGTCCTTGTAGTTAGGAGGAGGCCACATGCGACAAATGGAGGAGGTTTTGTGGTGACAGATTGTAATCAGAAGGTGATTTTCAGGGTTGATGGGTGTGGTATTCTTGGCACAAAAGATGAGCTGATTCTGAGAGATGGAGATGGTGATGGAAATGCTTTGCTGCTGATCCGCCGAAAGGTACCTAAACACACATATACATGCATGCATCACCACAAACAAGTTTTATATGCATGCATTAATTTAAACGTCCTTGATATTTGACATGGTAATTTGGATGGCCTCAAGGACCCAAAGTGACGGTGATGCTTTGATTTTGATCATTTTTTTTTTCAAATTTATTCAAATTTATATTAGCTAAGCTAGTAAACACCATGAGTCTATTAATTTCAAGTGAAATAAAAAGGGTTATTTTAAAATTTTAAATAACATAGTATGATACAATTTTAAACTTGTAATATTTGATTTGAATTATGAAATTAATATGTTTGAAATGGAGAAGATCTTATTCTCTCAAAACTATGGATTAGAAGAGAGAATTGGGGAAAACCATTGTTGAGAAACATTAGTCTCCAAGAAGAGAACATGATTCACTAAAACAGGAAATGCTAGTGGGATTGTCAATCCAAACATGGACTTAGAAATATAAGCCTGCTTATTGTAGCATTTCCTTAAAATGTTTGGATTTTTAAAAAATCTATTTTGGTTTCTTAAAAGTAAAATTCTTGAAAAATAATCATATTACAAGTCTTCCTTTTCTGATGACTTCTTGAGCAAGCATTAAGGCATATATCTTGTGTATATATACACAATATATTAAGAAATACATACACGTTTATTTAAATAAATACACGTACATGCATAACCAAAAGATGAATTTATTCTTGTCGTTTGACTTTTGGCATCTTTCCTCTTTTTTTTTTCTTTAATTAAAAAAAATAGAAGGGTGGAATGGCTGAGGCACTAAGCATTTACAAGAAATGGAAAGGCTATACATTTGATTATGAAGGGTCTCAGAAGTTAGTTTTCAGCTTAAAAGAACCCAACTCCTGTTTGGTAAGGAACAATGCAATGAAAATCTCCACGGAACCCAGGGAAAGCAACAAAGATTGGGACTTTAGGATCAAAGGCTATTTCCCAGATAGAGATTGTACCATCATCGACACCAAAGGCGACATTGTGGCGCAGGTAATTGATTTGATACTATTCTGGCTATAAACTTGTACACTGCGATGCTTAAATTAATTAATATCAATGTTGTCTGAGGTTTTCTCATAAGGATTTGTTGTTTATGAAGTGCAGGTTGGAGTGAAGAAGGAGGTGCAGGAATTGATGGCAAGCAAGGATCTGTACCATGTGGTGGTGAAACCAGGCGTTGATCAAGCTTTTGTTTTTGGTGTCATTGCTATTCTCGACTATATATATGGTGAATCTACGAGGTGCTAATCAATATAGCAGACGAAATAATTAATGTTTTTTGTCACGTCAGAATATGAGAGCACAGAAGTAATTCTCCACATATAACTGATGCTATCATGTACTCATGCTTTTTACCCACCCTAAAGTTTTAGGACTATGGTATGGCTTTATTGTTGATGTTTTTTTTCTTCCAAGAAATATATTATTCTGTTTACTACCTTTGTATTAATTATAAGAGTTTCGTACTTTAGTCTTTAGTGGTATTGTTCGATTTTCTAAACAAAGAGAACTTGAGCTGAAATATATTTCAAAGTTTTGGAATGATTTGTTTGTGTATTTGGAAAAATTATCAATGAGTGACAGCTCCATTGATTACTTTTAAATAAATACATTAGGTAAACTACAATAATAATTCAATTGAGATTGTTCAGTAAAGTAAAAAGAAAATAAAAATAAATGGAGATTCCTTTTACATTAAAATTTTTTCCAATGTATTCCATTAAAAAAGGCATAAACTTTACATTTTTTTCAAGATTTAGAAGAGTGTTGGTAGACAATCTTACATTCCCCCACTTAATTTTTGGTCTTGTGCTCGCGAAATGCTGATTTATATGAAACACACTTGCTCTTGCACCAAGCCTAACTTTTCATACTCCACTATCTTGAAACAAAGAATCTTAGTGAATGGTGGACACAATGCAAAAATATTCTAATTATTAAGTATAATAGGTAAAAATGCAAACATATTCTAATTAAAAGTATAATGGGTCCATCACTTGGATTTCCAAAGACAGAAAATAAAGAAAATTCAATTCCACCCCCAATCACCCGGCCCCTTCCAAAAACTTTTCTTATTCAATGGTTTCAAGAGGCATCTCTCTTACAATATATATATGTGAGTTTCACATGTTGCGAGAGGAAGATCTCATAAAACCATCTTATCAAATATCATACTATTACCATGCATTAGTCATGCACTATTACTTAATGCTAAGAACTAAAACTACCATAAGTAAATAGTGAAGCATCAGTAGTCTAATTGTAGTTGATTTCTAAGATCTGAATCAGTTCTAAAGCTTAGAGGAGTCCAAAAATTGAATTGACAATGATATATATATAATACGATAAAATATTGTATTTGAACTTATGCCGTCATCTTTACCATTAAGTCAAGTCATCAATTGTTTCTCAAAAAAAAAAAATAGTTAAGGATCTGTTTAGACACCAATTACTGTTGAAAACTAAAAACTGAAAACATTGTAACAAAATAATTTTTAAATGTATGAATAGTGCTGTGAGACCCAGTTTTAATGAAAATTTTGCTGAATTCCATACTTGTGGATCCTGTGAACAGTGCACGGGACCCACTGTTTAAACGCCAAACGCAAAAACGCCAAACGCCAGACGCAATCCAAACTCATACTAAGTCACCAATAAAATTTTCTATAGTATAATTAGAATTTGATCCTAGATTCCTTATTCAACGATACAAAATTTAAATAAAAAAGAAAAACTTTACCAATTGAGCTAACTTACTTCCACAACAAAAGTAATAAGGAATAGGTAATCATTTGAGAATATTCACGAGGAGCCAACTTAACCACCAAGCCAGGGAGATAAGGTTGATGTCTCCATGCTCTAGCATGGCCATCTTTGAGTTTGAGGGTGGAGTACCCTTTTGTTTTTGGGGTAAGAAAATCTTTTGTTTTTGGTAATTGAACAAAAAAAATCAATAGATCGTCTAAATAATATGCAATAACTTGTATCCTTAGCATCCTTTCTTGTGTAGCTCATCAAAATTAAAGCTTCTGTTGTACACAATGCATGAAAGAAATTCAACGAAACAAATATTGGTTTATTGACAATTAGGTTTGCTTCCTAAGAAGTCTTTCTAGTCGATTCCTTTTTTTTTTTTCTTTGAAAGTGGATAAGCATTCAAAGAAAATGAAGAAAAAGAATGCACTAAAGATTCTCATATAATGCGGTTTTAATTAGCTTAACTGACAAGTTTTTTATATTATCAAATAAGGAACTTGTATTTGAATTCATGTTTACATTAAAGGATCATGTTAACAAACACCCTTAGGGTTTGTTAATAAATTATATTAAAAAATTTTTAACACCACTTTCATAAAAAAATATAAAAAACTGTCAAAAAAATTAATTACTTTATTATTTTCCTATAAAATGTTTCTAAAAGAAGTTCCTAAACTAATGTCCTTAGGGTATTCGTTAACATTTCTTTACATTAAAAACCAATAGTGTCTATACCTTCTTCTTTTTTTTTTTCTTTTTTTTTTTTTTTTTTTTGAGTAACAATAGTGTCTTTACCTGATAATAAAGAGCAATTATTATGGATTAAACGGCCAAGGTTGAAATTATATCCATACTAGAGAGTGAAAAGATTATTAATGATTAGAATTGAAACCGACTATTGTAGATACAAATTTTGATTTTTAGAACCAGTAATAAAGACGCATATATTATGGTCATAAAAATATAGA
Organism: Quercus lobata; assembly: GCF_001633185.2. Lineage (NCBI taxonomy): Eukaryota > Viridiplantae > Streptophyta > Magnoliopsida > Fagales > Fagaceae > Quercus > Quercus lobata. The sequence goes on from NC_044914.1 coordinate 1,020,757, forward strand.
CTTGGGCTTAAGTGGATTATATTCCATTTTCTTTGAAAGTTAATTCAAATTTTTTTTTTTTTTTAAATAATGATCTCTACAGTTGCCGATCCATCAACATAAACATTTATTCCTTGACGTTTCAACTTTTAAGAGTTTTTGTTCTTATATAGCTGCTATCTTTCATTTCTGAACTTCTATTAAGGGTTGTATCCAAAAACCAACTTTTGTAAGTCTATCCATTTTGAACTTAAGATTAAGCATAAGCTAATTCAAGCAGTGTAAATACATTGGTGTGGCATATAATATCTATCATCATAGACTTTATCAGTGACTCAATTCTAAAAGCAGTGGCATCGCTGAGAAATGGACTCCCTCGTGCTCTCAAGGGAAGAACAAGAGGAGTTGGTACGTAGCAAGAAAAAAGTGAAGGACTTTAGCCATGAGGATTACCGAGGATGACAGGATGTTGTTTCGATGCCTCCATACCATGAGCAGGGAGGGTGGAGTGAGGCAAACTCCTTCAAGGAGAAGCTCACTGGGGATATCCCGGGGGCATACACCCAAGCTTTCAATTTTAGTGACATCATGGAGTCTGATGAGGAGGTTGAAAACCTTCGTGAAGGTTTAGTTGCTGTTAAATTCTCCAAAGACTTCAAGAAGAAGATTCGTACTCCATGGACAAGAGCCCTCATTGTTAAGGTGTATGGAAGGGTGGTGGGCTTAAGTTTTCTTCATAGCACGTTGTTATCCATGTGGAAAGCCTGCGGGAAGGCTGGACTGTGTCGACTTGGAGCACAGGTTTTTTCTGACCAGGTTTTACTTGAAAGAGGATTATGAAGCTACTCTTAAGAGGGGACCTTGGTTCATTGGAGAGCATTTTCTCTCCATTAGACCATGGGAACCTAACTTTCGACCGGAATCGGCAAATGTCACTTTGGTGGCTATTTGGATTAGATTAAACGTCTTGCTAATCGAGTATTACAACTCGGAAACTCTGTTGCAAATTGGGAAGTCCATTGGTAATGGGTTAAGGGTTGACACACACACTGCGAATGAAGCAATAGGTAGATTTGCTAGACTTTATGTCCAGATTGATGTGGATAAGCTGTTGGTGACAGCAGTGTTGATAGGGAGGTTTGAACAACTGGTTTGCTACGAATGCATTCAAAAATTATGTTTCTCTTGTGGTAGAATGGGTCACAGGAAGGCAAGTTGCCCGTATACGGTTCGTCCAGTTTCGTCGGCGAAAGAGGGGGTATCGGAAAATGGCAGGGACGGTGAAGGACGATCATGGGATATGCATGTACCACACGAATCGGCCATGGGAATGGAGGCCAGCAGGATTGTGCATGGGAATGTGTCTGAGGAGGTACAGGAAAGGACATACGGTCCTTGGACTATAGTAGTGTGAAGGAGGAATGTGCCAAAAAATCAGAGAAGTGGAGGGGGCCATGCTGTGCTGGATAACGGTCAGCTAAGACAAGAGCAGAGAAAGGTAGAGACTGATGCCAAGTTCAAGTTTACAGCGGGTAGAAAAAATTTGGCTGATGGGCCAAGTAGAGAGGTTAAAATAAAGCTGGCCCCCTCAAAACAATTGGATCAAGCCCAAGTTGAAAGCACAATATTCAACTTAAGGCCGAGGGGCTCCCTACAGACCCAATAGTCCTTACCTCGTAAGTTCGTAGCGCCAGCAATGACAAAAGATCATCAGGCCGTGGGTGACGCCTTATTGAATGGAAATGGACTTGGGGTTTCTAGGTTGGGCCAGATGTTAATTTTGGAGGTGAAACAGATAAGAAGAGTTTCAATTCAGAAGCCCAAAGTAGCCCATCAGTTAAGGGCAAGAAAGTAATTGCGAGGAATAGGGCAAGGAACAAAAACACCACGGAAGCTACTGGAAGTAGTAAGACCCATTTCAACCTTACTTCTCTAACACCTAAGATTCTCAGTAGAGATGGCGCTGACCACGACCCAAGCACACCTTTCCTCTTTTCAACCACCACTAATGCCGAGATGGGCAATCAACACCAACATAAGATTTATGGGATTGTCAATAGAGGTGAGTGCGGAAATGAGAGAGAAGCCGACACTGGTGATGGGGTGGTCCGATCAATGTTTGAAGGAATTCGGGAAGATGATTGTCACGGTGTTGGAAGGAAGAATGAGGGGGCCTCAGACCTGACTTGGGGACTGAAGATGCAGGAGCTTCAACCCAGGTTTACCACGGTGAAGGGGAAGTGGCAGATTATTGCGGCGGAGAGCTCAGAGAAGAAAGAATGGAATTCGAAGAGGGAGGTGGAGCTAATGCCTTCCTATGATGAGTGCTATACACCTACCCACCCCATAATAATGAATATTTTAGTTTGGAATAGCAGGGGCGTGCTGAAGTCTAATTTTCAGGAGTATGTTAGAGACTTGGCTAGAGTCCACAATCCGGCCATCTTAGTGATTATGGAGACTAGACTGGGTGGAGAAAGAGCCAAGGGAATCATGGATAGACTTTCGTTTGATGGCGCCATTCACATTGAAACAATCGGGTATGGTGGAGGTTTATGGCTTCTGTAGAACTCTGACCTCATGGAGGTGGTGCAGCTGGCTAATACAGAGCAGGAAATCCATGTGGAAGTGAAGGTAATTGCTTCTAACTTTTCTTGGATTCTGTCTGGTATGTATGCTAGTCCTAGGAGTGCAGAAAGGTATATTCTGTGGGAAAACTTAATTAAGGTTGCAGGTTTACATAATAAGTCGTGGGTGATAGCCGGGGATTTCAATGAACCCCTATTGGGTGAGGATAAATTTGGAGGAAGACCTGTTAGTATCTCGAGATCCCTCCTATTCAAAGACTGTCTGGATAAATGTAATATGGTTGACCTGGGATTCTCCGGTCCTAGATATACGTGGACAACTAGGAGGGACCTGAACAATCTCATTCAAGAGAGAATTGACCGATTTTTCACGAACCTAAGTTGGTGCCTATTGTACCCAGAGGCTAGAGTAACACATTTAACTCGATGCCACTCTGATCATTGTCCGGTTCTCATAGAAGCAGTTCCTAAAAGAGTCACTCACCTTAATAGACCTTTCAAGTTCCAGAGCTTCTGGTTATCTAATCCTTCGTTTCTTGGGGTTGTGATGACGGCAGGGAGTCATACTAGAAATCTCTCGGCTTTAATAGAAAAATTTACAAGTGAAATGACGCAGTGGAACAAGAATCAGTTTGGTAACATTTTTGAGAAGAAGAGGAGGCTAATTGTCACGACCCAAACCTGTACTTCAGAGTTTAGAGCATGACCAGCATGTTAATATCAAGTTTACCTCAATACTAACACAAACCAACCTAAACTGAAGGTACTTATCAAGAATTGTTTCTTGATTTCCTGCTTAATTTATTGCATAAAAGCCATAATATACAACAATGATGGAAACCTTGAAATTTGATTTCCTTTGAACTTGGGAAATTACCACCTGGTTGAAACTTAAGGTATACGTGTAAATATTACATAGCTAAACGTTTAGCAAAACTCTTATTACAAACCTAACCCCAAAAACATATAACTGGGGTTCACAACAAAATAAGGTACCGAATTACATCTGTGCTCAAAGGATCAATTGCATCTTGATTCCTTCTATACAACAAAAGAGCTAACTGCTATACAACAAAACTCTACATTCTAACAAACGAGAAAACATAGAATTCTTGCCACCTCTAATATTCTCGCTGCTTCCAGGAAGAACCTGTGCACGGAAATATAATAGGGTGAGCTGCGAAGCCCAGTAAGGTTTTAAAGCTCCATGGGCCTTTAATAAAAATGCATGTAAATCAAATAGTTTATGGATATGCCAGATTTGATAAAATAGCCTTCATATTGTTCATATTGTTCTTAAAAATAACTTAAGATGAGAATACTTCATTTTTCTTTCATTTAATAAATAAAATGACATAATAAGGAACTTGAATATAATTCAGTAATCTTATCTTTGAACATACTATTAAATACTTTATCATAATTTCTCATCAGATTTATAACACATTCAATATACCTTTCTTATCATCTTACTTTCCTTATAATTTCCAAATAGCTTTATACCTCACTTATAATACATATTAGTTAATCCAATTGTAAGTCTGTCACTACTTTGGGAGGCTTTCAACACAGAGTGTCAGGCATCCAACATTCCCCACAATGCTAGGTAATTCCGGAATCATATCATAATATATACTTTCAACCATGCGGGTAGGTTGACATCCTCCACAAGTTGGTTGTTACCAACAAGGGCAGGTACAGCAGAACCAGTCCCACTTTTAATGGCCAATCAGAATCTCCATGGAAATGCCAGTACTATAACCCCTACTGGCTGAGTTCAGAACATAACAATGGAATAACCCGAAAACTACATTTTTCTGATAACTTTGCTTTTACATAAATGTTTCACAATAGTAGCATATCCACTTCGTTTTTAAATAATATGTTCGTGATATAAATCATAGCATCAATATGCTAAAACTATTATGTATATAATATTGAATAACTCACGAACACGTATTTTACTTAAATCATGCATATACGTAATATCTCTAATTAAAAGTTTTAATACATAATATTTTTCTAAACAATTTTTTATACTTATCAAAAGCACGTGTTACAAGTCCCTTACCTGAAAACAGAAGACGCGAGAGATTGTACACGAGAAGCTCAAGTGTCCGTGTTCTCGTTCTCACTGCCTAAACGAAAAACCAAAACTTATTACGGACAAACTCTTCCTAATATATAAACTTATACCTCAATCACAACCTAACTCTCAAACTCAAGAAAATCTTAATTCCCATCGCATAAAGTTCCCCAAAACATTTGATACAATCATCAAACACATTTTGCAGCCGAACCATAGAGAAACCAATTCATAGAATTTATATATGCTTCAAACATACCAAAGGATGAGCGTATTAAATTATAGCCCAAAACATACACCCTAACTTGGGAATTAAATCCACAAAGTCAAGTGTAGCATATGTTGTTCACTGCTCATTCCAGCAACATATGCTCCATTTGTAAAATACAAACGGGCTATCCACACACATCCAATTGTCATGAAATTTTACAGAACTACTCCCCTGTATGTCCAGTATATACCATAAAAATTTCGGAGTCAAAGCATAAACCCATGATTTACTAAAAATCACACAAAACAGGATACTCAAATCTGTCCTGTTAGAATTTCTTGCAACTTACAAATTAAACCATTATTTTTATGTTCATCAAAATGTTGTGAGACCACTTCTATAAAAACCATGTGTGTCTTAGAATTCATAAAAACTACTCCTTGCATCCTAATTCACAAAATACGATTTAATACAAAATTTTCTTGTAGTAAACATCAAATCTGTCACAGAGACAGCTTCAGTACACATTCTTACAAAATCATCAACAAATAGCAATAGGTCTTAATTTCATTTGGGTATTTTTATGCCTATAGTATACATATTAAAATATGTTAATAAGCATTCAATTGATCAAAATATCATCAAACTTTCAATCACTAAAACAGAATCATAGTTCAACCTCTAAAATCAGGATAGAGGATAAAGAAGTAGAAATAAACAAATGAAGTTTTGATGACTTACCCCCAACAATTTGAAGCTGAAATTTTAGTGTTAACCCTTTGATTTCTTCTTTAGAGAGGGATATTTTACTTTGGTGAGGTAGAGAAGGCTGCCGTGTAAGAAGGGGAGAAGAAGGAAACAAGAAGAAAGAAAGAGGAATAGAGAAAGAAGAAAAGGAGCTGCTGGACTTCAAATGCAGCCAAGAAAATAACAAAAGTGAGAAGACTTTTGCACCCCACAGTTACTGCACGTTGTACTTGTGCATTAAACGCCTCAAATTTGGTGTTGTGCTTCTTTTGAATGACAATTCACAACATGCTGGCTTGGGCCTATTGGTACGTTTGGGCTAATGGGCTTCCCACTCGATGCAATTTACCAAGATGGGCGGCTCCTTAAACATTCTGGAAGTTTAAAATGAAATACCTTCATTATTCAACAGGATAGGACTAGGTCCTTCTGGGTTCTTTGCATCTTGGAACCAGTATCATATATTCTGAGAGTTGCTAAAAATTTGATTCGCATCTCATCCTTCCAAGTTTAATTAATTAAGTCCAAGTTAAATAAACTACAAATCTCTCATCTTTTAATGCGCTGAAATATGTTTCTCATGGCAAATGAGTTGTCAATAGCTAGGTACAAAAACACCCGAAAAAGAACCTAGGCACCATTTCCTCGCTAATTTATGTGGTATACTGTATATGTATTTGTTATTGCGATTACAATATAGGATATCACTTAACCTAAAATTTTAAACCTCTTTGTTTGAGCCAAATTATGATATATGAACAATTCATTTTTCTTATTATTATGTAATGTGAAACTTCACTCACACATGTATATCCAATCATCTCTCTCTCATATGTGAGTCTTTGCCTTTTTATGAGCTTCTAGGCCTACTTGGGCCAACAAACAAGTCCTACTCGTTCCTCTTCACCTATAGACTTTCTTTCCTTCACCAACGTATTATCTATAGGCCTCTCATATGCTATTTATGAAAACCACATTTCAATCTATAGGAACCACGTGTCAATCCTGCACACTCATTCATGAGAATCCAGCCCGCACTTCCTTGTGCATGGGAACACCTCATGCTACACCATGAATTAACACCCATTAACAATACTCCTTTGATATGCCTTTTTCTAGGATCGTTTGTGTGGACCTTTTAGGTTTGCTATGTCCCAACTCCAACTGTGAATGGGAGACCTTGAATACTTCGCTACCTTACTGCACACCACCTACAAAAGGAGGCTAAACACCTTGCCACCTTGTTGCACACTACCTTGAGCTATGATATCACTTATTGGGTCTCAATCTAGCCTTGTGTGAATTAAGAAAAACAACCAACAATTTTAATCAATCCCCCAAAAATATTATCACTAAAATTACCAAGCCAAAATATCAATCTTTAGTAAGAACACAAAAATATATGTGAAAAACATTTTCTCCTTGAAATGAAAAATCATGAGACAAACTTCAAATAAATTACTATTATAAAATCAATTAGAATATATTCTTTCAAATTTATGCCTAACTTGAGATCCACACCAAATACAATAATATCTTCTTTTGTGTATATCTCACGGCTAAAGAAAATTTCCTTATTTTCTTTACTCTTGCACACACTCACTGCGTTCATTGCAGTTTCTTCTTATTTCTTCACTTTGTAACATCACAAATAAGCCTCACAAATTCTCCTTAATTTAGTGTGTTTTACAAAATAACGTTGTTAACAAAACACAAACCTTATTATCTCTCTCCTTGCATTACCTCCCAAGAAATTTTTTTCTCTCTCTCTCTCTCTTGGTTTCACGCCCAATTCTATAATTCTTTCTCTCTCCTTGTAAGGAGAGCCCCTAGGCCAAGCCATTAAATTTTTTTTATTATTGTCTATTTAAAAGACTCAATTCCTATTCCTTTATGAATATGAAATACATTAATTCTTTAATAGGGATTAGGTTCTCCATCCACTCCAAAAAATAGCCTTTTTCTTCCAAGATAAGGAAACAACAACGACAACAACAACAACAAAAAACCAAATTAATTTTTCATTTTTCAACAAGGAAACCCAATTAACTTTCCAAGTCACAATTGGAATTTGAGACTATTTCCCAACAACTGTTTGGGTGTGGTTTTTGGCCACCAGGGACATGGGTTAGTCGAATAAGTAGTTTATTTGTAGATATGGCCTTGGGGTGGGGGTAGGTTATGGTGGCTTAATTTGGGTTGCTATTAGGTTTCGTGTTGTCTTAATGTGTTTGGGGGTGATAATTTCGAATAGTGTGAATGATTCCTTTAAATAGATTTTTTTTTATTCATGAAATTTTTAGAAGACTGTAAATTGCATGAGATTGCTTCTTGGTATAGTCGTGTTGTGAATTGAGAATTTTTAGAACTTCATTATTTAACTTCACCTTCAAGGAATGGGGGGCATTACGAGAATGATTCTAAGAATTAATTTTATATATATATTGTGGGGCCCAATAATTTAAGGACCAAGCCCGATTGCTCCTGGAAAATCTGAAGGCCCAGTCCGAGGAGAGCTGTGGCCCAAACTCTACAGTACAGAGCACAAAACAATTTTGGAAGGCAGCCGAGGACAGTTTGGTCCTCGGCAGATCCTGAATCCCACCGAAATAAAGGGGTAAAACTGGTATAGGGATGAATTTGTAAGGAGATCCAAAATATCTTGGGGAAGTTATCCTTACTACCCTTCCAGATAAGACCCAACACATGACAGAGCCGTACTCTGCAGTCTTATCAACCATACCCAACAATTCTGGAATTAGACTGATGGGACAAATATCAGTCTTGTAAAGATTGACCCTACACGTGGACGAAAGACAATTAACGCAGACGAGTATAAAAGAAGAAAGCAAGTAAATCTAAAGGGGGATCCCATCCCACCTCCGAAAAAGGAGGATCACATGGGAGAGAACATCTCAACAACACCGGACTTCACTGAAGAAAGTCCGTCTTTGGATAACCGGGGTTAGGCCTCAATGGTCCTCGGATCAACTCCGAGGAGTCCCATCCCATATGGTGCGACGTCTTAGGGCTTAAATGTTCAGGCCCAACACCTTTTTCTACCTGAATTCCTCTAAAACCAGGATCGGACATCGCCCCGCGACCAGCGGCTAGCTTTTTAAGCCCACTCTCTACAAATTATATTGTGAGGGATCTTCCGTGCGCGAGCCCAACATCCTTATTGGGCCGCCAGAGAGTCGTGTCCTTACATATATATATTTATATATATATATATATATAAATATATTTTAGAACAGAGAATTAATTTTATATTGTTTCAAATTATTCTCTCTTTTCAAATCAAGCAACAAAAGGAATATATTGATATTGTATATTTTTTAAAAGAAATAGTTTGTGCTTTGAATTGGGATGATGATTCACTAGTAAATAAATGGGTAAAACAAAAACAATCCTTGGGGTTTAGGTTAATGATAGGCATTACCAAGACTTTTAAAAAATATCACATTTTCTTCCTAAGCACAAACAACACTTAACACTTAACACCGTTTGTGCTCAATTCCCAAAAAACTAATCGTGGCCAGGTTACAAGTTAATTTGCTTCTTGCATCATGACCTTTAAGCTCTCTAACCGGCATGATGGATAGGAAATTTGAAATCAAATGTGTTTAAATTTGATCTCAATTGTGGGTAGGAACTGAATCTCATCAAAGAAGTTGGACCCATTTGCATATATCCAACAATTGGTCTTGATTGCAAAAGTCCGATAATGACTAGATTGTTGCAACTATATGCACGATGGGTAGCATATGGTGGATGGATAATAACTAGAGATGAAGGAGGAAACAAAGGACTTGGAGGAGCATGGAAACTTTTAAAAAGTGTTAAGTGTTGTTTGTGCTTAAAAATCAAATTGGATTTTTTTGAAAAATCTTGTGGTGCTTGGAATTAGCCCAAATGAGTGCTTTTTTTTTCCCCCTAAATAATTTTTTTCACCCAACATAAATATATAGTGTGTTTGTAAATTTCAAGGGAGAGCAGGAGTAGAGGGTAGGGGGAAGGAGAGGAGAGGAGAGGGGAGATGAATGTCCATTCCTCTTCTTTGGATGTTTTTAAATTAAGTAGGAGGAAAGGGAATAGATATCTCTCCCCCTTTTTTTGGATGTTTTAAAATTTAAGTATGGGGAATAGATGGGAAGGGAATGGTCATCTCTTCTTCTTTTCTTTTTATTGGAGAAAAAGATCATCATGAATATCATTCCAAGGCTGGTAAATCAACCATAACAACATTATTAATATCTGAAGGAACAAACTCCTACATGACTTCGGGAAAGAAAGCCTTGCTCTCTACTCTAAAACATAGTCATCTAAATTGACAATTATAAACCCTTATTTGCGAATTTTAAAGAAACTAATACAAATTGACATATAAGGTTAAATTTGAGAATTTAATTTTTTTTTTTTTAATATTTATAACTTGAACCCCACTCTTCTCCAACCAAATTTCCCTAATTTGGTTGAATCTTGATGTTTTCAACGGTAATATTCAAGGTTCATATCCCTTCTCCTATTATAACTATCGAATTATTAAAAATAAAAAATCAAAATTAAGGGTTGGGGGAAGTATTATACGCCCTCCAAATTCCTTCAAGCTCTTCTCTCTTTAAAAACATCCAAATAAGATTAATTAAAATTTCACCAATTGCTGCCCTCTTCTGTCTACTCCCCGTGACCCCATCTCCTCTCCCTCCACACACACTCTTAATTTATTTTTACCCCTATTTGATTTGGATGGCAAAATTGTACGTGGCTTAATGTTTATAAAAGGCTTAATGGACCACAAAAAATGAACAAATTACCAAAAAAAAAAAGTGTTATCATTTGAAAGTAACGAAATATATTAGTGATAGAAGGAAATTTGCATATTAACAATTAAAAAAAAAGAAGAAGATGATTTTGTTCTTAAAATGGAGATTGAAAGGGGGGGGGGGGGTGATATTAATCCATATAATTTTGACCATAAGATAGATTCTCTACATTTCAATCGAAATAATAGAAATTTGAATGATGATTTTATATGGGGGTGGGGGAGGGGGTAGGAAATGCAATTAATCCATTTAATTTTGACCATAATATAGATTCTTTGCATTTCAATTGAAAAAAAAAAAAAATTTTGAATAATGATTTTAGATATAAAGAAGCAATCTTAAGAATCTTGAGGTGAGGTTGAAAAGTCTTCATCTTTTCCTTTTTTCCAGCCCATCATTTCTCTGAAACCCCCCATCAAAGAGAAAAGTTGTCCTCTTTTCTTTTATAATAACCTTGGTCCCTTTCTACTAGCTTAGCAAAATAAAAAACCTTTAGTATTCAGCGATATATTGTTTTTTGCCACGTGTCAGGATATACATCTTCCATGATAAATTTTAAACTAGATCATATGCACGCATTTTAGGGTGAGCCAAACGTTACTCCGAAATCCACCCTAACAAGATACCCTAGGAAAGGAAATCGTGTTCAAATGTCCTCTGTCAAACTAAGACTTTTATCTTTCAAATGATTCTCTTCCTACTCACTAAGCCGCAAATTTCAAAAAGCTCAAAAAGCCTCTTTTGAATGTATATTGTTTAGTTATAAGGAAACTTCATTTTGCTTTCAATCAACCAATGACTTGCATCTCAATCATTGGAATTTATTAGGATAGTAGCTTTTGTTTTTAAAAAAAAAAAAAAAAATTATTTAATCAATGTGATAGTGTATTTGGATGCTTTTTTTTTTTTTTTTTTAAGTTTATTTGTTTATTTAAATAAAGTTAGTTAAAGCATAGTATAGCAAATAAATTATAAAAAAACTGCACAATCAAATTAACTAAAAAGTCCAATGAAAAAATCAATACCAAACAGAGTCATGTGATAGATATAAAATCACTTTAATTATACATGTAACCAATACTAATACTACTTTTGGGTCTGTTTGGTTAGTTTGAGTAATATTGTTTGAGTATTTTTGATATACATGTGGGTAAAAAAGTATATTGAAATGTGTGAAAATTAATGTTTGAGTTAGCTAACCAAACGGGCCATTTTATTATTCACCAATTCTAATATGCCATCAAAGTTTTAAGTAATGACCAAGTGATAATGACATTATTTGTGATGTCTTTTATATATATATATATATATATATATATAGTTCAAAGTTCAAACCATACCCGATTCTAATTAAAATAAAATAATTATAATATATCAAACTTTAATATTTATCCCTATGCACCCTTAATAGGAAACTAATAAAAACAACTGCGGGGACTTTCCCATCTAGTTCGCTAGTGAGGTATCAATTCTCCTCTTCAACAAGCAATGTTTATGTATTCCACATATTCTCTTCACTTTCTAGACTCCAATGAATCGCATTGTCAAATCCTGCCGAACCTAATTTGAATTTAAAAAAGAAACAAAGCAAGCTTCTTTCTTCTCCTCCCAAGTCCCAACATTATATATAAGAGTATTAATTGTTGCATATATGAGAGCAATACAAAGCTTGAAAGAAGTATAGAGAAAGATGGGTACAAGGGCTAATACGATTCCAATCATAAACAAGACTTACTGTTCCTCTTCACAGGTTGTCCTTGTAGTTAGGAGGAGGCCACATGTGACAAGTGGAGGAGGTTTTGTGGTGACAGATTGTAATCAGAAGGTGATTTTCAGGGTTGATGGGTGTGGTATTCTTGGCACAAAAGATGAGCTGATTCTGAGAGATGGAGATGGTAATGGAGATGCTTTGCTGCTGATCCGCCGAAAGGTACCTAAACACACATATACATGCATGCATCACCACAAACAAGTTTTATATGCATGCATTAATTTAAACGTCCTTGATATTTGACAGGGTAATTTGGATAGCCTCAAGGACTCAAAGTGATGGTGGTGCTTTAATTCTGATCATTTTTTAAATTTATTCAAATTTATAGATTGCTAAGCTAGCAAATACCGTTGGTCTATCAATTTCAAGTAAAATAAAAAATGTTATATTTAAAATTTTAAATAACACAGTATGATACAATTTTAAACCTGTAATATTTGATTTGAATTATGAAATTAATATGTTTGAAATGGAGAAGATCTTATTCTCTCAAAACTATGGATTAGAAGAGAGAATTGGGGAAAACCATTGTTGAGAAACATTAGTCTCCAATAAGAGAACATGATTCACTAAAGCAGGAAATGCTAGTGGGATTGTAAATCCAAACATGGACTTAGAAATATAAGCCTGCTTATTGTAGCATTTCCTTAAAAATTTTGGGGTTTTTTAAAAATCTATTTTGGTTTCTTAAAAGTAAAATTTTTTAAAAAATAATCATGTTACAAGTCTTCCTTTTCTGATGACTTCTAGAGCAAGCATTAATGTTTTTTTTTTTTTTTTTTTGATGAACATCAAGCATTAATGTATATACACAATATATTAAGAAATACATACACGTTTATTTAAATAAATACACGTACATGCATAATCAAAAAATGAATTTATTCTTGTCGTTTGACTTTTGGCATCTTTTCCTTTTTTTTTTTTTCTTTATTCTTTTCTTTAATTAAAAAAAAAAATAATAGAAGGGTGGAATGGTTGAGGCTCTAAGCATGTACAAGAAATGGAAAGGCTACACTTTTGATTATGAAGGGTCTCAAAAGTTGGTTTTCAGCTTAAAAGAACCCAACTCCTGTTTGGTAAGGAACAATGCAATGAAAATCTCCACGGAACCCAGGGTAAGCAACAAAGATTGGGACTTTACGATCAAAGGCTATTTCCCAGATAGAGATTGTAGCATCATCGACACCAAAGGCAACATTGTGGCGCAGGTAATTGAATTGATACTATTCTGGCTATAAACTTGTACACTGCGATGCTTAAATTAATATCAATATTATCTGAGGTTTTCTCATAAGGATTTGTTGTTTATGAAGTGCAGGTTGGAGTGAAGAAGGAGGTGAAGGAATTGATGGCAAGCAAGGATCTCTACCATGTGGTGGTGAAACCAGGCATTGATCAAGCTTTTGTTTTTGGTATCATTGCTACTCTCGACTATATATATGGTGAATCTACGAGGTGCTAATTAATATAGCAGACGAAATAATTAATGTTTTTTGTCACATCTGAATATGAGAGAACATAAGTAATTCTCCACATATAACTGATGCTATCATGTAATTATGCTTTTTACCTACCCTAAAGTTTTAGGACTATGGTATAGCTTTATTGTTGATTTTTTTTTTCCAAGTAATATATTATTCTGTTTACTACATTTGTAGTAATTATAAGAGTTTTGTATTTTAATGGTATTGTTCGATTTTCTAAACAAAGAGAACTTGAGCTGAAATATATTTTAGAGTTTTGGAATGATTTGTTTGTGTATTTGGAAAAATTATTAAAGAGTGACAGCTCCATTAATTACTTTTAAATAAATACATCAGGAAAACTACTATAATAATTCAATTGAGATTGTTCAATAAAGTAAAAAGAAAATAAAAATCAATGGAGATTCCTTTTACATTAAAAATTTTTTCAATGTATTCCATTAAAAAAGGCATAAACTTTACATTTTTTTCAAGATTTAGAAGAGTGTTGGTAGACAATCTTACACTACCCCACTTAATTTTTGGACTTGTGCTCGCGACATGCTGATTTAGACAAAACACGCTTGCTTTTGCACCAAGCCTAACTTAATTTTCATACTCCACTATCTTGAAACAAAGAATCTTAGTGAATAGTGGACACAATGCAAAAATATTCTAATTATCAAGTATAATGGGTCCGTCATTTGAATTTCAAACGACAGAAAATAAAGAAAATTCAATTCCACCCCCATCACCCAGCCCCTTCCAAAAGCTTTTCTTATTCAATGGTTTCAAGAAGAGGCATCTCTCTTACAATATATATGTGGATTTCACATGTTGCGAGAGGAAGATCTCATAAAACCATCTTATCAAATATCATACTATTACCATGCATTAGTCATGCACTATTGGTTAATGCTAAGAACTAAAACTACCATAAGTAAATAGTGAAGCATCAATAGTCTAATTGCAGTTGATTTCTAAGATTTGAATCAGTTCTAAAGCTTAGAGGAGTCCAAAAATTGAATTGACAATGATATATATATATATATATATATATATAATACGATAAAATATCATATTTGAACTTATGACGTCTTCTTTACTATTAAGTCAAGTCATCAATTGTTTCTCAAAAAAAAAAAAAAATAGTTAAGTCAATAATAAAATTCTTTATAGTATAATTAGAATTTGTTCCTAGATTCCTTATTTAACAATACAAAATTTAAATAAAAAATAAAAACTTTACCATTGAACTAAATGACTTCCCCAACAAAAGTAATAAGGACGAATAGGCTATTATTTGAGCATATTCACGAGGAGCAACTTAACCACCAAGCCAGGGAGATAAGGTTGATGTCTCCATGCTCTAGCATGGCCATCTATAAGTTTGAGGATGGAGTACCCTTTTGTTTTTGGGGTAAGAAAATCTTTTGTTTTTGGTAATTGAACAAAAAAATCAATAGATCATCTAAATAATATGCAATGACTTGTATCCTTAGCATCCTTTATTGTGAAGCTCATCAAAATTAAAGCTTCTGTTGTACACAATGCATGAAAGAAATTCAACGAAACAAATATTGGTTTATTGACAATTAGGTTTGCTTCCTAAGAAGTCTTTCTTGTCGATTCCTTCTTCTTTTTTTCTTTTTTTTTTTCTTTTTTTTTTCTTTTTTTTTTTTGATGCTTTGAAAGTGGATAAGCATTCAAAGAAAATGAAGAAAAAGAATGCACTAAAGATTCTTATATAACGCGGTTTCAATTAGCTTAATTGACAAGTTTTTTTTATCATTAAATAAGGAACTTGTATTTGAATTCCTATTTACATTAAAGGGTTATATTAACAAGCACCCTTAGGGTTTGTTAATAAATTATATTAGAAAAGTTTTTACACCACTTTCATAAAAAATATAAAAAGTTGCCAGAAAAATTAATTACTTTATTATTTTCCTATAAAATGTTTCTAAAAGTAGTTCCTAAACTAATGTCCTTAGGGCATTCATTAACATTTCCCTACATTAAAAACCAATAGAGTGTCTTTACCTTTTTTCTTTTTTTTTTTTTTTTTTTTTTTTTTTTTTTTTGTGAATAACAATAGTGTATTTACCTGATAATAAAGAGCAGTTATTATGGATTGAATGGCCTAGGTTGAAATTATATCCATTCTAGAAGAGAGTGGAAAGATTATTATTGATTAGAATTGAAACCGCCTATAGGAGATACAAATTTTGATTTTTAGAACCAGTAATAAAGACGCATATATTATGGTCATAAAAATATAGACTTGGGCTTAAGTGGATTATATTCCATCTTCTTTGAAAAGTTAATTCAATTTTTTTTCTTTTTTTTAAATAATGATCTATCCAGTTGCCGATCCATCAACATAAACATTTTTTACTTGACGTTTCAACTTTTTAAGAGTTTTTGTTCTTATATAGCTGCTATCTTTCATTTTTGAACTTCTATTAGGGGTTGTATCCAAAAACCAACTTTTTTAAGTCCATCCATTTTGAACTTAAGATGAAGCAAAAGCTAATTCAAGCAGTGTAAATAGTTGTTGCCCTTGTGAAACTTTTTCCTTCAATCAGAAGCAATTTGGCATTGTCCAAAAGCAAAAAACCGAAAGAAAAATGAAGATTCTTGGAGAATAATAATGCCAGTGATCATGTATTGATTCAGCTACATTTGACCCTCGTTCTATAGAGTTTAGATCCAGAAATCGAATCCCTTTATTTAACAAGAAAACACATCATGGAATAGTAATACATTACAAACATGACAAAGAAAATGAAATTAAAATCTCAAAGTATATCACAAGGATTCAGGACTTAGGACATCAGTCATCTCTAGTCCTAAACAAGTAATACCCAAACGACAGCCCCAACACAATGGCCAAGAAAACCCCTCCATTACATGACATGATGGCCAGCATGAGGAGGTAGCCAAGAGCCAAGTTGACTCCAAAAAACAGGGAGGTAACCAGCCGGGCTGGACTGACTCGTCGAGCACGACCAAGTTTGGAGAGAAGTGGGGTGGCAATGGGAGGGGGATTGGAGGCGGAGGCTTTGAAGTGGAGGCGGCGGTCCTCCATGTACTGGTAGAAGGCAGAGAAGAGAAAGCATACTAGTAAGGTGAGGATGTAACTCACCCATGTCCTGGTCTTCCACCAGTGCACCAAGAGGGTCACCTTCTTCCCCCAGTATATGGTCATGTGCATCATCTTCGTTATTTTGCTATCCAACACACACACACACACACACACACACACATGCACAGCTATATAAAGAGTTGGGTTTTGGTTGGTTGGGTTGGACGTATGTGTTAAGCAGAAAAGATAAAAGAAGAAGCTTCGTGTATGTATGACACTGTCATTTTATCATGTTCAGAATCATTCTTGGCTAAAAGATACACATGCACTCATTAACTTTCAATATTACCAGTATACCAAGTACCAACAACTAACCTGGGCAGTTTTATTACTTTTTAAGTTTTAACATAGGTAAAAACGAAACAACATTGTTGTACAGAAAAAAGGGGAGAAGCTTAGAGTGAGATTTTTGTGATTTTGTGCAACTATACCATACTTTCAGGAATAAATGGTCGGATTTTGACCATCATTTAAAGGCAAGCAAAGTACAATCAAGTAATTTTCGCAAGGATCCAAAAACTAAACATTTGATTTTCAAACAACCATGATCTAACCCATGATCAAACTTTCTACATGGACATTCAATGCAAATTCATTGTTGATATGCAACAAAGCGTCTATAGCAAAGATAAAATCACCCCATGTGCAAATACCAAGCGTCAAGCAAAATGAAACTTCTTCCAAGAAAATCGCATAAAAACACTCAAATATGGTGCAAAATCCAGCTTCAGAGCCCATTGAATTGGTATGAATGTATGTCTGCAAGCTGTATTTTCATCTATGAGAGAAAACTAATAAAAATAAAATAAAATATACCATAACTGGAGGGTTTAAATAGTTGGCCCTTGTTCAAATTCTAACATTGCCTTCGACATATGTGCCATCATTCCAGAAGTTTGATTATATCAATCTAATTATATCAGATGTCTGCCATTAACAATCAACAAATTAGAATAAATTGACTTCCAAATTCTGACATGCTCAATAGAGAGAGAGAGACAGAAAGAGAACGAGAGAGTTGGGGGGGGGGGGGGGGTGGTTGTTGCATAACAAGAACACTCTCAAGTCATTCTATAACCGGCGAATGTACAATACAAGATCGTTTAATTGCTTCTTGTTATTGGATGGTTTTGATAAGTTACCAATGTATCATAAAATAAAACATAATTGAATAGAGACCAAGCAAGATTGTTTAATTGCTACTACATTAAGTCATAACATTGTTTGAAGTCACTTAAGCATACTATCAATGAAGCTTACTGATTATTAATGGCCTATCTGGACATAAAATGTCTAAAGACCACTCGATATAGTCTAAAACAAAGACTTCAACATTAAGCATGGATCTCATGTAGTTGCAGCCAGACAGATGCCAATAATTATTTTTTGCTGCAACAAGTTGGGTAGAATTTAAGCCTATATGACTGAACAGATTACAGAGAGCACTCCAGGTAATGCAAAAAAATTGAAACAGCTAACTCAGTTTCTCCACAGACTGTATTATACACTAATAAACAAATCTAAATTCAGGTGTCCATTTTGGAGAGATAATATCCAAAGTGTATGAGCAGGAAGCCAAAGCCTAAAACAACAAATGCCATATGAAGATTCCAGTGTTCAAAAGAATAAAAGAAATAGAAAATGACACATCAATATTGCAAAAACTTGAGTTTCACAAATTTCAAGAGCAAAGAGAAATAATATATATATATATACACACACCATCCATTTTGCAGCCATCATATCACATTTAATAATCATATAGCACTAAGCAGATCACAATGATCAAAAGTGGATAAAGATGAAGAAGGTACAAGAGTTTAGATAACAGACAGAGGATAAATTTCTTCTGGATCAACATGAAATTTGTTATACATCATCAATGATATTTACTTTCATTTGCTATGAGAAACAATTTATGGCATTGACACTGCCATTCCAACTCGACACTATACCCGGTTTGCATGAGTTTAGTCTAATATAGGCACAAGGATGAACCGACCACCATCAAGAGGAGCTGTGCTCTCAGGTTCAGAAATCATCAAATATCACCATGCTAGTGATGAATACACAAGTCGTCAATGGGCACCTATGACTGACACAACACCCATGGATGTGCTCATCCTATAAGTGAGAAATATCAGATAGATTACTATAAGGCCAACTCCTAACACCTTGTTAGGGCGCATATCATTTCTTGGTAACACAACAAGTGACCAAATAAGTCCTGCAGTTAGAAATCCCATAGTCAAAAACAAACTACTATCTTGGGGAACTATGTATGAGGCAGGTCTCTTAGACCAGGCTCCAAGCAGCATTGAGATCCCCAAACCAGCAAGCGTGTTGAACATAGGCCCTGCAAAGCATCCTGACATGGCTATCTGTACACCATCTCCACCATTCATTGCCAGTGCAACATTTGACATTAAATCACCCATTGAGTTTCCCCATGCCAATACAGTTACTCCAAGTATTGATGGGTTAATTCCAAAAATTACACCTAATGCCACCAGCAAAGCAACAAGCTCATTTGCAACAATGTAGAACCAGATAATGCTCATGAAAAATCCTCCCAAAACCCATGGAAATAAAAATTTGCGAGGTGCTTCATCAGGTCTTGTGTATAGATATGCAAGAACACCAAATATACCACCCAAAACAACACCAATAAAATATGCTATTTGTCCACTCAAAGAACTCACATCATCCTGGGTGCTCCACAAAAATGCCAGAAGAATGGGTGCTAGTGAAGCACTTGCAATAGCATACCCTTTTGACCAGCGCTCCTCCTCAACTATTGGTATTGTCAACCGTCTCGGGAGTATCAACGGCAGCTCTAGCAGTGCTAAAATTTTTGAAAATGTGCAGTAAGCACTTCCATTCTCCATGTCCTCGTCATTCCAACCCCAATAGGACTTCGGACTCTCTGAACCAGCCTTCATGCCCTGGTTTGAATAGATTGCCACATTTGAAGCCCACATCCATTGAGGCAACTTACTTTGGAGATGTGGTACCTCACTTTGAGAGTCAGACTCAAGCAGTGAGGCATATATAGAATCATCCTCCTCACTCCCCTGAGAAAAGACACTTCCTCTAACAGGAAGTAATGGTGTTACAGCATCCAACCTTAACTTCCGAGCATGTTTCCTCAGAATCTCATTTGCAGCAACTGCAAACCCATAAACCACATAAATAGACACAAATGCTATGGCACCAGCAGCAGTCACCTTACCAACAGTCAAAATGATGGCAAGCGACATGATGCTGAAGAGGAAGAAACATATGTCTCTGATGAAACATTTCCTATCAATCTGAACCCTCTTCTCGGCCACACACAGCGATATTGTCCCCACAACAATACAAGTAACAAAGACAGCTCCTCCCAGTACACTATTAAGACCCACTTCGCCTGCGTCCTTTCCCACAAACGCAGCAATGCTGGAGAACACATCAGGAGCTCCATTCCCCAAAGGAAGCAGGGAAACTCCTGCAACAGTCGCCGGCAACTTCAAAAGATTCGAAAGCTTCTCCAAAGAACAACAAAAGTAATCGGCGGCAGTATTCCCCAATAGATAGAACAAAGCAGCCAACCATATGAACAACACTAAGTACCCCAAAACGCTAACATTCTCACAATCACAATAAAAGAACATGATATAATCAATATACCCGCCTGGCGAACACTCAGGATTGGCAATCAAAAACTCACATTTGCTTTTATAGCCCGTGTGTTCAGACAATCCGGCACACAGTTTCGGATCCCTGACCGCCAAATCATCGGTAGCCGACCCATTAACAACACCACCAGTAAAATTCAAAGAACTCACATTAACTTCAGAAATTCTTCTTCGACTAACAACCTCAAACGAATCAGCTCCACCACCCCAATCAGGAATCAGACTCAAATTATGCGAATTCCAACCCCTTCTCGTCAGAAAACCATGGCGATTGTAGAAGAAGAAAAACAACAACACCAAAGCACAAATTCCATTGAAACCCCCACGAAAGCGGGCATTTCTGGGACCCAAAAACCCCTTGGGTCGTTGTATCATATTATTAATCAAATCAAAACCCCTAATCTTAAAGTTTGCAATTGCAATCAAAGGAAAAGAAGGGGGTGGCGGGTTCTTGGGTTTCAGACAAAAACCCTAAACAAGGAATTGATTAACTAAATAAATAAATAAAAGGAAATTGAATTGAAGTACAACAAATAAGGTAGGAATTAAAATTATATGTAATCATATGATGCTGCAACAAAATTTACAAAGGTTATGTTTTGTTTTTGTTTTGGTTCCAAATTTTGCCTACAAGAACAAGAATTAGGGGTACCTGAGAGAGAGAGAGAGAGAGGGAACGAGAAAGAGGAAGGAAAAGCAGCTTCTACGTAATTTCGTTTACTTGTTGTGACGAGGCTGCGAAGGAAAGGATATTTGATTTTGATTTTGATTTTGATTTATTTATTTAGAAATTTCCTTTGTCTGAGCGCGTTCTGTACAATCTCAATCTGGTTTTTTCTATCAATGCATGTTGGTGTTGTACCCAAACCTCGCCAGTCGATGCACTTTCTCTTTTCTCTTCTCGCTAACAATCGGTCAGACCAACTATTTGTATTTGTAATTTTCTCACTCTATTTATGTCTTTTACGGGATAATGTTTACACAACTTTTTTTACAATGTTTCATCCAATTTTTTTTTTTTTTTTTTAAATTACAATGTAATCGGTTGATATTAATGCTAATTTCAATCTATTAATAAATTACTTTTTTTTTATATGATATTTTATTAAAATTTTAATTTTTTAAAAATCTTTTTTATCTTTCTTTACGCACAATAATTTTCATCTACTATTTTCCTACATTATCAAAGAATAAAAAATTATTGCAAAATGAATATTATCAGTATCAATTTATACAATTTTATACCCACTAATATGGGTCATTTTTTGGCAAAAATTTACAATTTTTTCTATTATACAATCACTAATATACCTCATATGAGTACTCTAATATACTATGTGAATTCACCCAAAAAGAAAAAAGAACAAAGAAGGTAGTGTACGCGTTGAGGTCAGAGGTATTGCACATTTGCACATGATGCATGCAATTATCCACTTCCCTCTCACAAATTTTTTACCTTCTTAAATTTTTTACTTATTTTAATAATTTTTTATTTAATGATTGAAATTGAAAGTTTTTTTTTTTCAATCCTCAATCTCAAGCATTGCTTACAATTGCATCAAGTACACTACCCAAACTATTACACCTAATATCAATCCATAGTGTAGTGAAGTGATCTTTTTAATCAAACCAACCTATATTAGTAATTTTGAATTTTACATATATATATTTATATATTAAATTTGTAGTTGTGAATAATATTTATAAGGTGTGTGTGGCTCTCTCTCTCTCTCTCTCTCTCTCTCTCTCTTCAAACCAATCCACTTGCCATCGTGGCCAACCCAGGCAGTGGAGACTGGTGTGCGTGGGTATGGAGACTGGTGTGCGTGGGTATGGGTCACAGTAGGCTTGGTTTGTTGTGGAGCTCATGGGTTCCAATGGTTTGTTCAAGGCTGGCTAGTGGTTTTGGGCTCTGGGTTTGCAATGGGTCATAGTAGTAGTGGACCTAGTGGTGGTAGTTTGACCTATTTGGGTTTGGGTTGGGCCAATTTGTTTTGGGTTACAATCTAGTGGTGGTGGATTATTTTGATTTGTGGTTGTGATAGTGCATTGAGATTGTGGCTACAAATTCTAATTCTAATTATATTAAGTTTTAAAAAATTAATCTATTAATAATCACATTAGAAGCAACACAAAAATTAGATGATATTTATGAAATACTAGCCTCAACGCATGTGCTCCAAGTGTGCATGAGGTTCCTTTTTTTTTTTTATTGGTTTAGTGCAATTTTCAATTAATCATAATTTGAAATTTAAGAATATGTTTGATCTTATTATGCATTTGAGAACTATTGGTACAACCAAGAGTATTATAAGGCTAGCTTCAATTCATTTTTTGAAACTAACCTCGTGATACTCTTGATTGTATCAGTAGTTCTCAAATGTATAATATAATCAAACGTATACTTAAATCTCAAATTCTGATGAATAGAAAATTATGACACTAAAAAAAAAAAAAAAAAAAAAAAACTTCATCAAGCGCGGAGCACATGCGATGAGACTAGTTATGTTTAGGTGGCATCAAATATATACTAATCACGTAGTAAAATTTGTAATAACTCACTAACTCTACTATAAAAATAAGTAATAACATCTTGTCATTTAAGATTTATTTTAAAATTGTAAAAAATATTATAATTTTTTTTTTTAAAAGTATTACACTCACATTATTTTTACAAAAAATTTTAAACGACAAACTAGTTCAAAATTCAGTTACCACAAATTATCCAAAACTCGTGCCGTTGTCAATTGTAGGATAGGGTCATTACGTGGCTTAACTTATCCAAGAGCACACGTCTCTCTTTACTAACCAGATCTTTAATGGCGCGATGATTCATCACACACGACGGGACTTTTGACCATCCGCACCAGTAGGCCCAATCACCCAAAGACAAAACTTGAAGAATTGATTAGGATACTCTCTTTCACTCTCATGCTTTTTCTTTGTTATTTTTTAAACCGAAATAAAATTTTATATAATACATTCCTTTACCTTTACAAATCTAAAAAGTAAAATATCTATTTAGGTATTAGGAAATTTTTGTGATTTATTATAGAGTATGGGAAATGATATGTCCACAATATTTTTACAATAAATTCTAAATAGTAAGTTATTATTGGTTGCTATTATTGAGGTAAAAAAGTAATATTAATATTAGGTTCAAATTTGATCTCCATCATTTATTCATCATGAATTTATATACTAATTTCTTCTCAATCTTTTTATATAATAATTAAAATAAATTATTATAATGAAAATAATAAAAATCTTATATTTATTTCATAAATTAATTCTCATTTTAAAAAAACTCATTTCTAACTTTTACTTTAAAATGAATTAAAATTTTACATGATTGTGAATAAAATTGATTAATATCACTGTCACATAATAACTCATTAAAAGTCATCAAACTAAATTGATTGAATTAATAAATAAATTGTATAATCGAAATCACCACTTACAATTTTATCATTCCCAAATGGCTTTTTTTTTTTTGGAAAATTATTATTGAAAAAATTATACCTAAAGTTATTTAGTTATGTAGTTCATTTTGGAACTCAAGTTTACTAAAATTGAGTTCCAAGTCCAATCTAATATTTATTCTCAATAAAATAATTCACGTGAGAACTCAAATTTCAAAGTGGGCTACATGATAAAATAATTTCAAACAAAAACCTTTCGGTAATATTTTTTTTACAAAAGATGAATATTTGGCCAAAAAAAAAAAACTTCCAAAACTAATGAGGAGGATTAAACTTAGAAGCATGAGTGCATAATAACCATCAATGCTCAAAATGATGAGGATGGAAAACTTGTCGCTTGAGTGGAAATGTGATGTGATTGAGATTGAGGATACAATTACAAAGCAACTGAAGTGATGCCGCTTACGCTACTGCTAGGTAAAGACAATTTTATCGCCAATGCTTTTAGCTAGAAGACAAACTCCTTTTCCCATCAAAAAAAAAAAAAGACAAACTCCTTTTCAAAAAAAAAAAAATTCATTTAAAACTTTTTTAGCTTAAAATAATTAATCAGAACACAACTAAGCTGTACACAATTTCTATCATTATTACCAAAAGAAAAAAAAAATTGTATAATAATTAAGATAAGACTTTAAAAAAGTGCCTGTAATAATCTAACCAAACGGATAAACATGTGATGTGACTTAAAAAAAAAAAAAAAAAGGATAAAATATGTGTGTTGTGTTATTAAATAACCACACCCAAATTTTATTCCCCATTCATTTTGGTTTTGTTAAGAACTGAGAGAGGTTAGTCAGGATGGACAAAATATATATATATATATATATATATATATTTTTCTTTCATTTTATTCTTTCCAAAATTATGGTCTATGTCACTTCTTTTATTGACATATATTTTATTTTGACAGTTTTAACTACTCCTGCAAAAATTATTTTTGGCCTTGACCTTTTCAATTTCCTCAATTGGAATCAATAGAATAATTTTGTAATTTTACATACACAATATTTCTCGGTTGAGTTGTCAAATTATTATCAATCATCGCCTTATCCCACCAATGACATTATTTATTTTCAATTATTTATAATTTACCACAGTTTTTATTTCCAAAAAAATTGCGAGAAAGATTTGTAGTTTTGACTACTTGTTTCCAATAATGTACCTTGGATAATTTTGAGCCATATTGCACATCATTAGATATTAGCGCATTAAATAATTTTGCACTTACGTGCATAACGTTACAATATATATATATATTATTACTTGGCAACCAGAACCAGAAACCATTGCTCTGTTTTATATGCCATTTCCATAAGTTTTCATCTTCTTTTGCTAATCTAATCTGTGACTGTGAGTGCTCTAATCTTCTTCTTCTTCTTTTTCTTTCGGCACTGCATTGGTTTTTGTGGGAAGAGAAACTTTGTTCTTTTTCACTGTCTTTATATTAATCTGAAAAACGTTTGCAGAGAGAGAGATGGGGTTCACTAAGAAAGAGTTCGAATTTCTGGGTGAGATCGGTGTGGGACCCGACAACCTCGGTGGCTATGTCGATGGTAAATGGAAAGCAACTGGGCCTGTCGTCTCCTCTGTTAATCCTTCAAACAATCAGGTTTTGCCTTACTCATCAGATTTTAGAGAATTTTATTTTATTTTATTTTATTTTATTTTTTCATTATAAATATTGCATATTTAAAGAAATTTATAGGGATGGATTTGAATTCTGGCTGAATATGATATATAGATTTTTATTAGTTACAGATTTTAGTCCTATGGGTTATTTTCTTATTGATCTGTGGGAATCAGTAAGTTTAAGGTTCAGTGGATTGTCCTCATGGAAAAATGGTTATTTATTTATTTGTTTGATAATCCGTTGGAAACATCATAATTTTACCTAATCATTACTGGGTCATGCTTATTATTTTATTGTAGCAGTTTTGTTGAAGGAACACTTGGGCTGAAGTTTTTGTTTTCAGCTTGGGAGGAGGAAATTTTGGTTTTTTTTTTTTTTTTTTTGTATTATTGAATAGAATTGAATTGAGTTTGAGCTTGATTGTCAAACCCGCAATCTCATTGTATTTGTTTGATCATTCAAAAAATGTTCAAAATTAAGAGATAATCCATGAGAATCTTTGTGTTTTTCTTTATGCTTTGTGGGTTATTAGCTATTTCTGTACCATGTTCTGATTCTTTTACATTTGGATCTAGGAAATTGCTAGAGTCACTGAAGCATCTATTGAAGATTATGAGGAGGGAATGAAAGCTTGCAATGAAGCAGCCAAGAAATGGATGAGTGTCAGTTGATTATGTTCTTTGCCAATGACATCAAAACACCTGAAATTGCAGCGTTCAGTTAGGATGCCTGGATATGTTTTGTTTGACAGTTGATGTTTTCTTTCCACAGATCCCTGCACCAAAGAGAGGTGAAATAGTTAGACAGATAGGAGATGCACTAAGAGCTAAATTGGAGTTTCTGGGTAGGCTTTTGTCGCTTGAGATGGGAAAGATACTTCCTGAGGGAATAGGGGAGGTTCAAGTATGATACTATACTATTCATTGGCTAATTTTATTCATTCTGTAGTGTTTTGTTGGACAATGCTGTTACTCTCATTGTTTTTAAGGGCAGGAGGCAAAGGTTGGGGTTGTGCCCTGAGGCATCTTTCTTGAATGTCACTTTTAAGTAGGCCTTGGCCGCTTTTAGGGCTTTATGCTACGGATAAAACTTAGGTACAGTACCTTAGGTGCTGTTCTTTAGGTTTCCATTTTAAGATTTAGCCATGTGTTTACTTAACTAAAAAATACATTCAATTCCATGAAAAAAAATCCACATGGCAAAATTTTAAAATGAAAACCTAAGAAACAGCGCCTAAGTACTGTACATAAGTCTTACTCTTATATTACTATCTAAATTTTATAGATCTGGGGTTGGAAATAGCAATGCCTTATTCTTATTTTGAGTTGTTCTACACCCAACAACTTCTGATTATGTGGTTTACTTAGTAGTTACTTACCCTCTGGTTATTGAATAGGATTTGCTTGCTACTATCGACAGCTTTATATATCTACATAGTTCATAATTTTCTATCTCACTTGTATACATGATTAGGATGAGTAGAGGAACCATGAAGAGTAACTGGGATCAATTCAATAATGTGTGTGTGTGTTTTCATTTAGGATGTGCATTTGTCTGCTTCATTTTTATTTACTTGTTTTTATTATCTTATATCTCTCACCCTCTTTCTCTGTTTTTTAAACTCTATACCTATACAATTAATTGTGTCAATTTCATCCGTCAACTTTCAAAATCAAGTCAATTTTATTGTTAATCAAGTTAATTACCAAGGATAAAATTGACTTGATTTTGAAGCTGGAGAGATGGAATTGACTTGATTTTGAAACTTGAGAGATGAAATTGACTTGATTTTAAAAGTTGAAGGATGAAATTGATGCAATTAATAATTGATGGACTGTGCTTTGAAAGTTGAAGAATGAAACTAACACTATTAAATGTATAAGGAAGAAATTTAAACCGTGAAAAATGTACAGATGCCAAATTTGTAGTTTTGGCTTTTTAAAAATTCTCTTATTGGTGGGCATCCCATGGTCATATGGTGCATAGAGAGTTGAGCTTTTGAGAAAATTTAGTGATCTTCAAGATATTTTTAGATGAACTTATCAGTTAGTGTTTCTTGATCTTTTTTTAACCTTTTTCAGTGACTCTAAAGCTGTATTCCTTAACAGGAAATTATTGATATGTGCGATTATGCTGTTGGTTTAAGCCGGCAACTGAATGGATCTATCATACCTTCCGAACGTAAGCTCATACATCTTCTGATTGCTAATTTGAATGGTTCCATCAATTATAAGACTCTTTGTGATAGCTGAATAAAACTTTTAATAGCTGAGCTTAAATGTTAATTTACCTTTAATGGAGTCTGCAGTTCAAGAATGGTTTTGTTTTAGTATTGTTGTCTCTCTTGAGCTGGTTTCTTTCAAAGATTCTAACTCATATTTTCTGTTTTTCTTTTTCCAGGTCCAGATCATATGATGTTTGAGGTGCAGTACTAAATCAGGCATTGGAATGTGATTATATTGAATATTATGTTAAATTTGACTTTGTTACTCCAAATTAAGGTGAGCATGCTCTAACTGCAGGTGTGGAATCCACTGGGGATAGTGGGTGTAATCACTGCTTTCAACTTCCCATGCGCTGTTCTTGGTGTGTTCTTCTTCTGTCACTGTCACTGAAAAAGTTATCTTAATTTTGTCAATTCATGAAATGATAAGGATCATTTAGAGCTACTCTGTTTAAATAGTTTGACTAATATGGGTCTAGCATCACCATTGGTTCTCTTTGTGTATATTTACCGCCTTTGAGGTATACTATGAGTATAGCATGAGACTGAATAAACTTTGCTGGATCTGATTATTTACTTGTCCAGGTTAGCCATGAATGCAGGGGGCAATTAGCTACTAGTTTACATTGAAAGGATTCATTTAAAGTATAGTTTTCTATATTCCTGATGAATAAAAAAATAGTTTGGATCCTTTTTGCTAATGTGAAAATTTAGTTTTACCTTGATTTTCGAGTTTGCATATCTAGCTATTCTTTGGGTCAGTTTGTCTTGACCTCTATCATTCACGCAAAACAATACTTTTGCCTAGATTTTGAGTTTATTTTTTATCAGGCTATTGGTTGGGTGCATTTGTCTAGCTTTCCCTTTTATATAGTACAGAGTAGATGTAAACTGGCAATGCCTGTCTGCTATAATATGCCATGTTATTTTTTTCAATGTTTTTACAACATAATACAAGATTAACATTTAGATGGATGGATGGGG
The DNA here is from genome assembly GCF_001633185.2 of Quercus lobata. Lineage (NCBI taxonomy): Eukaryota > Viridiplantae > Streptophyta > Magnoliopsida > Fagales > Fagaceae > Quercus > Quercus lobata. The sequence goes on from NC_044914.1 coordinate 1,049,576, forward strand.
AATTTTTTTATTGATTAGACATATACTATTTGTGATTGTAAAACTCCATGTCTGTTTAGATGTGAAATTTTTATTCACGTGCCTATGTTATGACACTTGTTTACTGCCTGCCTTTAAGCCATTAATAATTTGTTTTCTCTGACGCTTTAGGGTGGAATGCCTGCATTGCTTTAGTATCTGGTAACTGTGTTGTGTGGTAAGTTATATGTCCAGACTTTAATTTTTTATTTGTAGGTTACTCGCACCCAGTGGGTTTTGATTATTGAACCCATGAGTGCCATTGAGCCAGAGCTCATTGATCTATCTCCTGATTTAAAGGCTTACTTACATTCATTTTACTTATTCTTTCAGCCATGATTTTCTATAATACCAACATATTTTCTTCTGAAATTCAATTGAGAAGATAAATGTTTAGACCACTTTTCTTAGTTTATTCTATTGCATCTTCTGCACTTGAATAATGGCTCAAACTATTTACAACGTTTTATAAGAAAAAAGTTCAGTTAATGATCCTTGTATCATAATTCTAACATGATATCCAAATTTTCCATTGTTGAGTTTTTTTTACTTCTTCATTCTTCAAGATATCACACAGTTTGAATTCCCAACCCCCACCATAAGTGTGTGCTATTGCTACTATTTTTACATGTGCTCCTATTATTGTTGAATCCCCCCTTCCAAAAAAAAAAAACCAAACATGACCAACTTAAATATGATGTTAAGGGCTTTTTTGCCTTTATTTTCTTGAGAAGGGAAGCGCCTGTATTAAACAGGTAGATTGATTGATATATCTAGTACCCTAGTAGTTTATCATAACATTATTTTCTAAAAAAAATCACTTTTCAATATCTTCAGTTCCTTGTCATTTGAGTACCGAAGTATGTTTGATTACATTCCTATTTTACATAGATTACAGGAGTAGTTACTTACCATGCTATGCATGTCAGGAAGGGTGCTCCAACGACTCCATTGATAACTATTGCTGTGACTAAGCTTGTGGCAGAGGTTTTTGAGAAGAACAACTTGCCAGGTGCAATATTCACATCTTTCTGTGGAGGTGCTGAAATTGGTCAAGCAATATCGAAAGATACACGTATAGCACTGGTCTCATTCACTGGAAGCTCAAAGGTAAATTTATGATTTGTTTGTGCCCCTGCCATTAGCATCACTCTTTTATGAATATATTCAAAATAGACATAAAGTTCATCGATTCTTGAAAGTGAAACCATGAGCTTTCTGTGTGAGATGAGTTGAATTGTATATAAAAGTTTTGAACCAAGAAACATATTCTCAGTGGTTGGTACCCATTATGATTTACTAATGCATTTTTTTTAAACAACTGTTGGTGTAAAAGAGCTATTCCTTGCAAAGTCTCATGCATATTAAAACACAAATGATATATATATACACACACACAGTCCTATCTTTGATAAATTGCTATTACATAAAAGAGTAACAAGCATATAGTCAAACCCTGCCTCCCAGGTGCCCATATATGCCACTTATTTAGGGAAATTTTATTATATGTTTAAACCAGTTTTTGGGTCAGTTTTTATCCACATCTTCTTCATCTAAGCATGTCTCCTGCCTTCTGAATTATAGGTAGGTTCAATAGTCCAAAAAACGGTAAATGAAAGGTTTGGCAAATGCTTGCTTGAATTAAGTGGGAACAATGCGATAATTGTCATGGATGATGCCGACATCGACCTAGCTGCGCGTTCTGTTTTGTTTGCAGCTGTTGGTACAGCTGGTCAGCGCTGCACAACATGCCGCAGACTGGTAATATATTTCTGTTTACAATTTAATGACAATTCCAATGTAGTCATAGTTAGCCCTTACAGCAATTATTTTTTTGGTTAGTATCCCTTACGGTAATTTCTTTGCTTACTTTGGGTGTAGTATCTTCATGAAAGCATATACCAGAAGGTATTAGATCAACTAATTGGAGTTTACAAGCAAGTCAAAGTTGGGGACCCCTTGGAGAAAGGAACTCTGGTTGGACCAGTACATACTCGTGCCTCAAGGGACAACTTTGAGAAAGGGATTTCAAACATAAAATCCCAGGCAAGTATTCTGTCCCTTGTAATTGACTATTGCTAGCATCTTCAATCATTTGACCTTATATGATATACTAAAGTGTTTTTGTTCACATAACTACTTGATACTTGTATAATCAGGGAGGGAAAATCCTGGTAGGTGGATCAGTTATAGAATCAGATGGAAATTTTGTGCAGCCGACCATTGTTGAGATCTCCCCTGATGCCTCCATAGTGAAAGAAGAATTGTTTGGTCCTGTTCTGTATGTTATGAAATTCAAGGTAATTTCTTCATGAAATTACATCCATTTGCATGTATGGTTTTGATTGAGATTCTCATCAGATCAAAGTTCTCATTTTGCATTTGAAAACTTGCACAGACTCTAGATGAAGCAATTGAAATGAACAATTCTGTACCACAAGGATTGAGTAGTTCAATCTTCACACGCAAGCCTGAGATTATATTTAAATGGATAGGGTGAGTGCTCATAAAATCGATCTTTACTTTCTGTTTGAAAGACTTATATACTTATACGTTTGAGCTTTGCATGTTTTTATTTATATTGTAGACACCAACAGGTATTTTTAACTAAATTAGTTCGTAAAAGATTGTAACTTATGTTTTGAAGTTCTAATTGCTGATCACTGTTGGAAACTAGAGATGTGTAAAGTTTAATGTTACAAGTTACTTTTCTACTGAGATATTCAACGACAATTATAACCTCATTAAATAGTGTAAGAGAGCATTTTGCATCCAATTCAAAAAATTTCTATGAAATGTAAAAATCTGAAAATATGTACTTATTCTATAATATCTATGTATTATGTATCAATTGTTGATGTATTTAGAGTATTATTGTAGGCCACATGGCAGTGATTGTGGTATAGTGAATGTAAACATACCTACAAATGGAGCTGAAATTGGTGGTGCTTTTGGTGGAGAAAAGGCAACTGGTGGTGGTCGTGAAGCAGGAAGCGACTCTTGGAAGCAATACATGCGACGATCAACATGGTAATATTTTACTGATTGACTTGCTTGGATGTTTGTGCACGACCATTCTCATTCTTCAGTTCAATCTTTTTGTATTTTTCACAATGACCTAACCATTCTTCTTCTTCACAGCACAATCAATTATGGAAGTGAACTACCATTGGCTCAGGGAATTAATTTTGGCTAATAAGTTGGCCTTGCAGTGAGGTATGCTTGCTCTGTCTTCATGATCTAAGTTCAACATGGAGGGTCAGGATACATTCAACAAAATCTGCTTTTGAGGTTGTGCCTCTCCTGCCATTTTTAATGTATTACAAAAAAAAAAAGGAGATTTCAGATGCCTTATGTACTATGTAGAACTGGTCTTATTTCCATTTACAACAAATAAAAGCATTTTAAAATAAATTATCTGAATTTTAGCTGTATTGTTTTGCATAAGTTTTCCTATTGATATCTTCTGCGTTTCCAAAAGGTCTGTGTGGGAAATAAACCAAACATGAAAATGGCCTAGCAGCTGTTTGGGATCCAATGTTATATCACTCTCATTAGTTTGAGTCTCAGATAAGATACTTTTGGTTAACCTCAAGAGTCTTCTCCAATTTTTATTTTTATCAGTTTTTATTTATTTTTATGGTGAGGATAAAAGTCAATATTTTCGTATTAAGCATATAAATTCTGAAGTATATGTATATACATCCATTTGCAACAGTTAACTTTACTTGTAAGGGGTTATCATTGAATTGAAATAAGTAAGCAAAAAAAATAACTTGTGAGAGAGAGAGAGAGTGAAAAAAAAAAAAAAAAAGGCTCTGTCTAACTTGAGGAATAAAGAGAGGGAACAAAGATTTTTTTTATTTATAAAAAACTGCTAAATTTTGAATATGACAAGAAACGCCGAAGAAGAAAAACTACTTCTAAAATTTATCTAAAATTTAGATGTTTTTCAATCTGAAGAAGTTATGTTAGGATGGAGCAGCTTTTTGTTGAGAAGGAACAAAAACCAAACTCAAACTCAAATATGCCCTTTGCTAATAAATCTAATGGCAAATCTGCAGCCCGATCTTGTCCACTGTCAAATAGAAGACAAACTTAGAGCAGTGGTGGAGTTAGGAATTCAGTTTAGGGAGGGCAATGTTGAAAGCAAAATTAATCTAAAAAAAATTAATTGATATTAATAGCAAACTAAATACACAAATGTATTTATTAATGTAATTTGGAGATTAATCTAAATAAATAAAGTTTAAACAATCAATTTTATTTCTTCAAATAAATTATTGTAAAAGTGTTAAAGAGTATTACAATGTACTAGCAATTTTGTATACTCACTGCCTTGAATGCTATTAAAAAATAATGTTGAATTCAACATTTTTTTTCCTCTATTCTTTTAAGCAGTTAAAGGTTGGATTATAGCAAAACAAGATTGATAAAAAAAATTAAAAACTAAAAAATAAGAAAAAGAGTGGAGGCTATAGTTTTAGTGCTATATATGAATATAAGTAGGCCATTTTTTTTTTTTATAAAAAATAATGATTATGTAGAACCCACCAAATGGAGTGTGTATTTTTACAAGTTGACACCGGGAAGTATATAACTAGTAGACAATAAATTAGTGTAAGTGGTCGGCCAAAATGAAAATTGAATGTTCAACAACTATGAAATTTATTGTGAGAAATATTGTATATATTATATAATATTGCTTTGACAATTGCGAAATTTGTTGCGAAATTTTTTTTGTAAATTCATTATTTACCGTTAATAGTTTGGAAACTTGTCAAAATGTTAGAAGCAGAGAAGTCTTCTTATTTATGCTAGGGGCAAAGTTGAGATAGAAAAATTTTGTCAGGGGGCAAAATGCTTTATAGGTATATTATATAGGAGTTTTAGGGGAGGTCAAGGTGGGCAATTGCCCCCTCTCGCCCTCCCCTGGTTCCGCCCTTGATTTGGAGAAGAATCATAGCACTATACTCTTAGTGTATTTAACTAACCATAAAGTTAGGCTACAACTAATGGACAAAGAAAGTGCCTACTAACATAATTAACGACCGTTAGAATTTAGGTTAAAATTGGAAATTTTCGATGCTAAAATATTTTTTTTTTAATACAAGATAGAAATTATATTCTAACTTAATCTAAGTGTATATATGTGTAAAGTTCTCTCCTATAAACTTGAACTCCAGCCCTTACTCCCCACACCTCACAAGTATTTATACTTGTGGGGTGACCATCGTGCCAAGAGTGCGTAGTGGTATGCTAAAACATGTTAAAAACAAGATTTAGTGTTTCTGATAAAAGAAGGTCTAGGGTTCAAATTCTCTCAATCCCATCAATCGAATAAAAAAAAGTTGTGTTTATTCATTGTGAATTAAGTAAAGTAAGGTAATGAACAACGCATCTATTTGAAGATTGCGAGATTTATGAAGACTCTTTCAAGCAATCATCCAAATCAGACAAAAACTTTGCTTGATCATCGGCTTGAGTGAATTTACGTAATTTGTAAGCTTGACTTTCAAACACTTGTGGGCAAAATTGATTGTTTGGAATTTGTTGTTTTGATTATTATTATTATGTAGGGAACTCCCACAAGCAGTGCCTAATTTACAACAGATTATTTCAAGTATTCGGCGGCGTTCTTCTGATATTTCTTTCTACACGTACAAATTCTGCATTCTCTTGCGTCCTTAAGCAACTTTATGGTTACTTGTATTGTATTGTGAGATACTTGAATGTTTCTCCAATATTAGAGGAAGAAGATCAAAATGGTGCGTACTAAATTATGACCCTTTTTGCAATATGGGATAAACTGTTATCTTTGGATTAGAAATACTATGGTCTCAAGTCTTTGAATATTCCAAAATCTCTAATGCAACATGCAAGTTTTTCCACCAATAATGGCCCACTATGTCCATTATTCACAAATCAAAGTTTATGATGTACTATACAGTATACACAAGGACTATTGGATTAAAAAAGACCACAGAGAACAGAACAGAGTATAGAACCAAGATTTCTAGTCTGTTTTCTTAGCACTAATGGTTTTTCCACCAGGACTACATGGCGGCATCCCTTCATGACAGTAAAAATTGCAATTTCTCAACGTCTCAAGACGCATTTATGCACACACAAGTCATCGAAAGAAACTTATCCCTAAGAAAAAAAAAAGTCAGAAAATACCTTTCTAGTATTAGGAATAGATTAATAATGAGTTAGTTTTACCATTTACCCAATTGTTATAGCGAGCTTGAGAGAACATTTTTGAAATTTTATTTTTCCAAACCAAGTAATTTTTAGGTATTCTCGGAGCACGAAGAGCGGTATTCCCTCCTCTTAAATTTATAGTAGATTCCACCATGAATGTGAGAGGAAAAAATACAATTTTTCCATATTTCGGGAGCACCTAAGAATTTTCCTTCCAAATAATGAAAGGTTATAAACATAAGAACTGGCACCAGAAAAAATCAGAATAATAATATACATGCATTGGTGAAGGAAGGAGTTAAAATTGTACCAAACTAAAGGGACAGATTTCCACCAGATGTGTCTTTGGACCTACTACAGAATTATGAGAGAACCACAAAGAAAGTTGCCTAACTTGTACGATGAATGTGGCTTTTGTAATTTTGTATCCATCCTTTTAGTTTTAGGCCCAGGTGGGGGGTCACTGAAATAATATAATTTTCTGTAAGCGAAAAAAGAAATCATATAAATTTCTGTAAGCGAAAAAAACCAATCATGGAATCTAAAACATAATCTGACTCATTGGAGAATGGGAATTGTCTTTTTTGCATACCACGGAAGCATAAGATAGTGGAATATCTTTGAAGAATGGTACAGATAATGCCTTGTAAGAGCATTGTCATCATGTTCTGTAAATATAACATTTTAACACACTAAAAATGCTACTTTATTATTTTAACACACCATTTTATAATATGTTGTAGGAGTGTCAATGTTCGACCCAACCCGCGAACACGACACGAACTCGACACGGGTTTTTTCGGGTTAGGGTTGGACCTTAATGGGTTTGGGTCATAAACGGGTCGACTCGAAAGTGAAACGATAAGAAACGTGTCCTAAGTGGGTCAACCCGCATAACCCGCAATAGACACGTTTGACACGCCAATTTATTTGTGTCAACCCGAAATGACCCACTTAACACAACTTATTTAACTCATTTAACAAATAAATATTTATTTTATTTTAGATTTGTCAAATACCTTTTATATCCAACATATATTTTAAATTTAAAAAGAAAAGTGAGTAATTACAAAAATTTACAAGAAATATAATTGGAAATTGAAACTTTACAGACCCTAGAACTACTAATACTTTTTTTTTTTTTTTTTTTTGCATAGAACTTGCACAAATAAAATTGGATGAGCTTGTGGAAGATGTTATGAATTTGAACATCAACAAAGAATCTATGTATGATAATCGTGGTCATAGTCAGGATTAGTCTACTGTTTACTCAAATTCTTTAAATATTAATACTTAGCATTTGACAAGTTCCAAGAATATTATATATATATATATATATATATTTTAACTATGTTATTTTATTTTTGTTAAACTTAGTTATTTTGAATTTGGGTTGAAGTGTATGCACTTCTTTTAGAGTGTAAAGAACTTATTTTCTAGATGAATATTATATTTTTGTTGAACTATATTATTTTGAATGTGAGTTGAAGACTTGAAGTGTATGCACCGTTTTTTGGGATGTAAAAAAATTTATTTCTAGATGGATGTTATATTTAATATTATGCAGGTTGAAATGGGTTGTGTTACATTCGTGTCAACCTAACACGACTCGTTTATTAAGCGTGTCAAATGGGTTGGGTCAGGTCAATCTGCCTTATTAACAGGTCGGGTTAGGGTTGAAGAATCATGACACGATTATTAAATGGGTCGGGTTAGGGTTGAGCCATTTAGTCGAATACCCCCTACCTTGACACGACACGAACCCGACACGCTAACCCGAATTGACACCCCTAATATGCTGTACATTATATCTTTTATTCTTCAATTTTATACATTAAAATAATATATACAAATATTAAAATAACATTAAAAAACTAACAATATAAAAAAAAAAAAATACAAAATGTGTGGCAGTGAAGTAGTGAATGTGTGGTTGGAAGTGTCGATGAAGGGATATTTTATTTGAGGTGAGAGAGAAAGATGAATAAAAAATAATAAAAACCAAATGCCATTTACATCTCAAAATTTTTTGGCATTTAACACACTTCATGATGGTCTGTTTTTGGTGGTTGGTGTGCCAAATGTCAAATATTTGGCATTTGACACATCTGATGGGAATGCTCTAAAGCTCTAAACCATTGGCTCAAATTGCTGGTTTTTCTTCCAATGCTATACACAAAAAGAAAAAGAGAAAAAAAATTTAATAATCGAGTTAGTAAGGTTTTAGTAGTTTTCATTTTAAACTCACCGTAAATATTACTTTTTTTTTTTTTTTTTTTTACCTACCATCTAAGAAGCATGGACACAAGTATATGAACAGGTATGACAAAGTAACACGACAATTTTTTAAAAAATAGAACTGGATATGGAGTAACTATTAAGTATAGTTTTATTTATAGTTTACATATATTATTACGCATTTATTTTTAGTATAATTTTAAATAAATATCAAATTAAAAGTAATAATGAACAATAAAGCAAATTCATGACTATTAAAAGATATTTAGAATTTAGAATATAATCTAAGAACTCTTCTAAAAAAAAGAATACAGTTCATCAAATAAAAAAGTTCATAAAAAAAAAAAATACAAACCAAGAATAAATATATTTTATTAATTCTCAAATGCATTATTACTGTTTAGTACATGAATGCAAAAGTGTCGAGGCATGTCAAATGTCTAACACACTTACGATACCCCAAATGAAATTTCCATACTTCCTAACTTACTACTAACAATCTATCAGTGTGATTTTTTTTTTTTTTGTTTCAATAAACTTCTTATTTTCTTCAAAGCAGGGGTGGAGCTAGAAATTTATCTTTGGGGGGGCCGATCAAGACTAAATAATCATATTGATTCACAAAAAATATATATGTGTCTATTTATGTATGTATGACTCACTCATCAATGCTCTAATGAATTTTTGTAAAGAGATTGAAGAGAGTTAGTGTAAGACTATGAGAACATTTGCACTGAGTGATGAGTTCTTTTGGAAGAGACCGAAAAGTAGAACATTGGAAAATACATATTAAAAAGAGAAGCTAATAGTAAAAATGAGTAAGCTATAAAACTTATAAAAGTTGTGGGCTTGTTGATGTATTGGGGGAGGAGAGATGGAGGAAAGACTGAAAAAAAGCCAAAGTAATTAAGTAAATATGAATAAAACATGTATTTAAAGACACATGGGAAGCCAGTTAGTTTCATTTGAAGCGACCAGCTCTTACAACAATTTTAGCAGCTATAATAAATTTTTGAGCATTTTTGGGGGCCAAGGCGCCCCATTGTAAAACGTAGCTCCACCCCTGCTTCCAAGTGGACTTTCATTACAGTTTTATCATTTATGCACGAAATAGTGAAATACGAGTCATAGAGACCTGTTTCTTAGATAGGTAAACGACGGAAAATACTTGTACTACTACTACTAAATTACCAATGTAGTGATGGACTTGCATTTCAAGCCAAACAGCTGTCTAGTGAAATAAGAAGAAGGCAAATAGAAATGGGAAAAGAGCAGGACTGTAATGATTTTGCCCTAGGGCAACATCACTCTCAGAGGCCGTAACACTAAACAGTTAACATCATTTTAGATATTTTCTAATTGTCTTTGCCCTTTTGGATGAGAATATTTTTTTTCTTCTATTTTTTTTTTTTTTAAAAAAGGATTAAAATGTTTTTCCCCCTTTCTTTCAGATTAGTTCTTAGATTTTCCAGCATCAAATTGAGACGTTTTTGGTTCTCAAAAAATCTCAATGTTTGCTTTAGTGTATGAAGAATTTTTTTTGTTTTTTTGTTTTTTTTTTTTAGAGGGTTTTAAACTATGGCGTCTGCTCCTGATTATATCTCTTTATCATCAAACCAAGACACCAATCGATTTTTAATGGATGCGAAAATTGAATTACAAATCTCTTATTCAACTATCAAAAACTTTACCAGTTAAGTTAACTGAAACCCACTCTGAAAAATCTTTAAGATGCACACATAAACAAAAATTTAGGTGTGAAGGTACTTAGTGACTGTTTGGATTCAGCTTCTGGCGTCCACGTTTAGCTTTCCATGCGTTTCAGCTCTGTTTTTTTTTTTGGTAGCCGCACTTGTTGACTTTTTGTCTATGAATAGTGCATCCGTGCACTATTCATGGACCCACAAATTACACTTTTCAGCAACTTTTTCATTAAAAATTAGTCCCACGGCACTATTCACACATTTAAAAATTATTTTGCTACAATGTTTTCAGTTTTCAGTTTTCAGTTTCAGCAAAATAAGTTCTATCTAAACAGACCCTTAATTAATATCAAGAAATGTGATGGAGTTGAGGTAGACTTGGACCTAACACGTGATTTTTTTTTTTTTTCTTTTGCTAATAAAGGATACTGATATTAACTAATTGAAAAAGAATAAGGACAAAACCTCTCAAAATACATGGTAATAGAGTCATAAAACAACAGCTAGGTGATATCTATGGAGTATGATATTCTTCAAGACACTAACACATGCGACCCTTAATGTGAGGCTAAACATGATTGAACTATTAGAATTGAATCAGTTGGTCCCGCGGGTAAATCTCTAGATGAACCAAAAAAAGACCTTGGATCTAGTCTAAAACCGACTAGATTCTGTATCAAAAAATGTGTCATATTCGTGGTCAGATTAGAAATATTCTAGGAGTTCACACTTGCCAAACAAAATTTGTTAACTAGACACGTCAAGAAGCTTCTGTCTAGCGGAGACAGTCATGTCATTGTCTTGAAGAATAGATTGTCACATGGTCTTAAACTCGCATGATCAACTACTCCATTCACTATTTAGTCTCCGTGAATTAGAGTGTGAGGACAGTATTAGCTAGTTCTAGATTAGTTGTAGGAATTGAGATATCTTGGGATTTTGATAACTTTAAAATGTGAGAAGAAAATAAAATCTAGTAACACAAACTATTGCATAACTTTTTTGTCACACTTTTTACGTGGTAGAATGTGGTAGAATGTGAGTAATGAAGAAAAATTGATAGATCTTTGAGTAAGTAATAAGCAATCACTCACAATCTGCAATGTCAAAGTTGTGAGAAAAAGTTATTAAACGGTGGATGTGAAAATTTAGATCAGGGAATTTAGATATCTGGAGATTTCAACATCTCACAATTAAAAAAAAAAAAAAAAAAAAAAATTGGCATCTCTAAAAATTTTTGAATTCTCACCTTAATAAATTTCTACCAACCCAACACAAATCAGTGATAAGTATTAAGTACCATGCCCAAAACTGCCTTCTCTCTTTTAGGGAACTTTCTCTGAAATTGCAGTATGCGTCAGCATTTGGTTGCGGTTACCATTTGTGCACTTACCAAAGCCTTATCTGAGTACCTTCCATATAATCCATTTCACACAACTGGCCACACTGAAAATTGACTCAGAACCAACTAATTACACCAAAAATCACGAAAATGATATGCTGTAAGATTCCTTTATTCCGTCTTTCAATCAACACATACAGCCAAGCTCCAACACAATCAAAATTTATTTCAGTCCTCGACCATTTTCTTCTACACAGATTCGGATTGATTGCAAAACAACAACTTACTAGAATCTCATTCTTTCTTTGTATGAAACGAAAAGAGGCTAAAAGTTTGAAATTAATCCAATCAGATATCATGCAAATTTAAAAAGGCAATGGAGCAATTCAATTGCTTTGTCATTGATGTAATTTAACCATACAAGGATTACTCCCTTAGGCCTTAGGCAAGCCAAATTTGTGGACTTGTAGAATTTGAGAAACAGAGAACAAGAACAAACTATAACTCGGAAATTTAGTTTAGAACTGGTCTGTCAATTATATTATATACAAAATGAAAAGTCCAGCAATTTTTTTTTTCTTCTTCGAAAACATATCTCATGAGAATCAGCATACATGTTCCCAAAGCCATACGACTTCGACCAAGAAGCCATGCAAAAATGAAAAAACAGAGGAACTCTGTTTTTCATATTTACCATAAGAAGTTTCAATTATGAATTACCCAATTAACGGGACAGATAAGGGACACAACTTTCAGAGCGTACCAACCCAGAATTACGAACTCCTTCAACAGCATGCAAATCAGAACCTGAACTAGAGCGAAGATGTCTTGGCGAGTCCATGCTTCGCCTGAGAACCCTGCCCATAGCAGAGATGGGGTGCTCTGCTCCTTGTTTTAAAGAGCTAGAACGTAAGGATCTGAATTTCTTGTAGAAACTTATGTGGCGGTTAAGAGCTTCTTCAGTAGAGATAAGCATGTCTGATCTTATCACCTCATCCTTCACCGCCTCCACACATAACCCGCATATCCAGCGGCCTTGGTACCGCTCTTTGATGCGATGAATGTATGCAGGGGTACACTCCTCTGTGAATCCACAAGACTCACATTTTACTGATAAGACTTCAATTGGAGGAGGCCCTGAAGGGACTTTGGTGGTGGGTGAGCGACTCTCTGAACTTGTGATAACCATGGCTCAATACAGAACATTGAACTTTCTATCTCTCCGTTCCTCTCTGTTTCTCAGAGTGTGATATGTTGTGAGGGGCAGAGGAGAGGAAAGAGAGAAACTATCACATTTATATTGTTCATTTGTGTTGTGTGGTTTGTGTCCTGTATGGTAGCGAATAAAAATATTACCATATGGGGTTTTGTGTCATGGATTTCTTACCATCAAACAAGATTTTTACTTGGCTTTTGGATGGAATTTCCTTAAATCCATTGATGGTTCATAAGAGCGTGTTAAATTATACGAGTGATATGACCATTAAATAAATCGTGTGATTAAAAGTTTACATAAATACTCGTTTGAGCCGTCACGTAGTGAGTTGAAGAACTAGTGATAACAAAAATTTGACATATATATATATATATATCTTAACTTTTAAGGTGACAAGGTTTCTCTCTGTCTAAGAAGCTAGTGCCTTGGTCTAACTTCTTTGGCTTTGTAGAATTGGAGTGTCACTTCATTGGAGGTGTGGATTGTATCCTTGGGATAGTAAGGCTATCTCTAGGTTTGTTGGGTTCTCTTTCAGGGGATTGGGAAACAGTTTGTGGGGTAAGTGATCATGGATGAGCTAGCAAACTCTTGGAACCGCCTTACCCTCTCCGAGAGAGAAGGGCCAGGGTGTAGTCTCACTCACGAGGAAACTGTTAAGGAATTTTCCATTGCTGCGAAATTCTTGACAAGGAGAGCTCTCAATGTGGATGTAATAGCTAAAACTTTTACACCATTGTGGAGAGCTAGAAGTGGGTTCAAGATTTAGAAGTTTGAGGACCATAAAATTTTATTCACCTTTGATAACGAAGAGGATGTGGAAAGAATTCTTAGTAGTGAACCATGGAGTTTTGATAAACACCTGGTAGTAATGGAGCGTTATGAAGGTGATAAACCTTTGAATGAGATCAGGTTCGAGAGGACGATCTTATGGGTGCAAGTGCATGGACTTCCTGTCAAGTACATGAGTGTGGAAGCGGGGATAAAAATATGTGAGGTTATAGGTCAGGTGTTTCGGCCAAAGGAAAACAGGGTGTTTGATGCTGGTCACTTCATCCGTCTACAGGTATCCATTGATTTATCTCTGCCATTGTGTCGTGGTCGCCTTATATCACTGCATGATGGAAAAGAGATTTGGGTTTCTTTCAAATATGAAAGATTGCCCAATATTTGCTATTGGTGTGGCCGGTTAACTCATGACGATCGAGATTTCGATCTCTGGATTGAGAGTGAAGGGACTCTGAGCATTGATCAAAGGGAGTTTGGTCCACAGCTGAGAGCTCCACCGTTTATCCCATCAAAGAGGAATGTTATTAAGGTTCCTGGGTATTATGCTGAAAAAAAGAGAGGAAGCACGACCACCATGGCAGGCCAAGCTTCAGGCAAGCCGCCACAGCAAGGGAGGGGAAGAGGGCTGGAACGTGCGTGCAGTGAGGATGAACGTTACGTGGGAGACATTAATTCACCATTAAAGTGCAACGGATTCTCTAGAGTTAACATCTCGGCTGAAACTGAAAATCAGCAATCATGTCCAATTAATACCGTGACTGAAGGAGCATTTAAGGGACCTAATGAAGTCCAGCCGGTGCAGAATAATATTGATGATGATTTCGCTGAAGAGTTATGTTTGGAAAAGGAGTGTGACTCAGCAGCTGAAGGAATAAAGGACTCTAGCTCACGTGAATTTTTAAAAGACACCAACCAGCAACTAAAAACCTCACGTGCTGATCAGGATTCATCTAGGGCTTCACCATCAATTGTGAAAGCACGCAGCCCTCATTGCTGGACACGAAAGAATAGACCGATTAGCTCAGTGGGGCCAATTACAGAGCAAAAAGTCTCAGGGAAAAAAAGAACAAATGTTGAAGCAGAATGTTAGTTTGAAGTGCCTTCGAAACGCATTCAAGTATCGAATATTGATGAGCAATCAACTTCTTTATTGGTGGAGGCTGATAGTCAGCCCCGCCAACAACAATGAGTTGCCTAGTATGGAACTGTCGTGGGCTTGGGAACCTACGTACAGGAAGAGAGCTCGTGGAATTAATTCGGGCAAAAGATCCCTCTGTAGTGTTTTTAGCCGAAACACTTACAGACGAAGCAAGGCTAGAGTTCATTCAAAATAGTATCAATTTTGATCATCGATGGGTAGTTCCAAAAGTGGGGCGCAATGGTGGTCTGGTTCTCTACTAGAGATCATCAATTAATTTGACTATAGAAGGATCAGATAAAAATTTTATTCATGCTGTTATTGACAAAAGTTTGGAAAGTGAATGGTTTTTTACAGGATTTTATGGTGAACCTGAAACAGGAAGACGATCTGAAGCTTGGGAGAAACTTAGGAGATTGAATTCAAGTCCAGAGAGGCCATGGTTGTGTTGTGGCGATTTCAATGAAATAGTTCGTCAGGATGAAAAGTTGGGAGGAGCAATTCGGTCCCATAATCAAATGCAACAGTTCAGAGATGTGATTGATGAATGCGGTTTTATGGATTTGGGCTTTGTGGGTCCAAAATATACTTGGAGTAGACATTTCGAGAATGGTAATTCAATATGGGAAAGACTAGATAGATGTTTGGCAACTAACAACTGGTTTTTGAGGTTTCCGGGAACAAAAGTATATCATCTCAGATGTGACTTTTCAGATCATATCCCTCTCCATATTGTTTTTTCAGGAATTGATCCTCCTTCCCGGAAAAAAATGTTTCGATTTGAAGATATGTGGCTGTCACACACGGGATGTGAAGAGGTGGTGCAGGCTGCATGGACTAGTGTTGGTGATTTCGGGTTCGAAGGATCTATTCTAGCAAAGGTTGAAAAATGTGGAAAAGATTTGTGTTGGTGGAATAAAAATGTCTTTGGTAGTGTGAGGAAGGATTTGGATCGATTGAAGAAAAACTTAGCAAAAGCCGAAGTTGAAGCTATGGCTAGTGGCAACAACAATCAAGTGAGGCAGTTAAAAAGGGAGATTGAGGTGCTGTTGGAGAGAGAAGCCATTATGTGGGCCCAAAGATCAAGGGTACTATGGGCAAGGCAAGGGGATAGAAATACCAAATATTTCCATAGTTATGCTACAAGGAGATATAGGAAAAATCTGATTGAAGGAATTAGAGATGAGGAGGATAGATGGAGAGACCAACCGACTGATATCGCCACAATTCTGGTAAATTATTTCTAGAATCTTTTTACCTCAACTGAGCACACTATGCCCCAACATGTATTATCATGTGTAAACCCTATCATTGATGATGAGATGAATGCCGCCCTAAGCCAAGAATTTGATGAGAAAGAAGTGGAGGAAGCTCTACACCAAATGGCACCACTTAAAGCTCCTGGGCCCGATGGAATGCCACCCCTTTTTTACCAGCATTTTTGGGGCACAGTAAGGGAGGATGTCACCTCCTCCATCCTAGCATGGTTGAATTCAGGTACTCTACCATCCCCCCTCAACCATACGTTTATCACTCTCATACCCAAAATAAATAAGCCTAAATATGCTCATCAATTCCGCCCTATTAGTCTTTGTAATGTACTTTACAAAGTATATTCCAAAGTATTGGCCAACCGTTTGAAAAAATTATTACCATCTATTATCACTGAACACCAATCAGCTTTTACAAAAGATAGATTAATTTCTGATAATATCCTTGTTGCATTTGAGACCCTTCATAGTTTGCAAAATTTCAAGTCTAGTACTCATGGTTTTATGGCTATTAAATTGGATATGAGTAAGGCTTACGATCGGGTTGATTGGAATTTTTTGGAAAAACTGATGAGACAAATGGGTTTTAATGAAAGGTGGATTCAACTGATAATGGGGTGTGTTAAAACTGTTTCATATTCGGTTTTGGTCAATGGAGAGCCTTGTGGTATGATCCAGCCTACTCGTGGGATAAGACAAGGCGATCCTCTATCACCTTTTCTTTTCTTGCTTTGTACTGAAGGCCTAAATGGGCTAATCAAGAAAGCGGAAAATAATGGAGAAATACACGGTTTTTCACTGTGTAGGAGAGGGCCCAAACTAACCCATCTGCTTTTTGCAGATGATAGTCTTCTTTTTTGCAGGGCAACCATAGAAGAATGTGAAAAGGTGTTGGAGGTCTTGAATATGTATGAGGAGGCATCGGGGCAAAAAGTCAATAAAAACAAAACGGCATTATTTTTTAGCAAATGTACTCCAAGTGATGTGAGGCATGAAATAAAGGTGGCTTTTGGTGTTCCGGAGATCATGCAATATGAGAGGTATTTGGGGCTACCTTCCTTTGTGGGTAAAAGGAAAAAGGCAAGTTTCAACTACATCAAAGAAAAAATATGGAGGAAGTTACAAGGTTGGGAAGGTAAATTGCTCTCGCAAGCAGGTAGGGAGGTGCTACTAAAATCAATCATACAAGCTATCCCCACCTACACAATGGGTTGTTTTAAATTACCCATTGGATTGTGTCATGAAATTGAAGCTCTAATTAAAAAATTTTGGTGGGGGCAACGTGGTGATCGTAGAAAGATTCATTGGGTGAAGTGGGAGGAAATGAAAAAATCCAAATCAATGGGTGGAATGGGCTTCCGGGATCTAACCATGTACAATGACTCACTACTAGCAAAGCAAGCATGGCGACTTTTGCACAATAAAACTTCTCTTTTCTACAAGGTCTTCAAGGCCCGATTTTTCCCAAATACTACAATCATGGAAGCTGTTGACTCAAGAATGGGTTCGTATGCATGGAAGAGTATTCTTAGAGGAAGGGATGTTATTCAAAGGGGAGCTACATGGAGGGTTGGATTTGGGGAGAAAATCAACATATGGCAGCAAAGGTGGCTGCCAAGGAAACATCCTCCATATCTACCTATTTGCCCCATACAGGACTTTGAAAACTCCTCGGTGTCTTGCTTGATTGATCAATCCACGCGGCAATGGAAGGCAGACTTGGTGGATGGGCTATTCAATGAAGAAGATGCTGAGTTAGTTAAGTCAATTCCACTGAGCCAAGGTGAAGCAGAGGACGTCCTATTCTAGCCGTACACAAAGAATGGAGTTTATACATGCAAATCCGGCTACCGTTTCCTCAAGGAAGAAGCTGAAAGGGAAGTCACAAATCAGGTTCCACCTCTTCGAGATAAAAATATGTGGAAAGCAATCTGGTCGATGCAAGTTCCGCAGAAGGTTAAAATGTTTATATGGAGGGCCTGTCGAAATGCAATATCGACAAAACACACGTTGATGAGGCGCACCATCACTGAAGATTCCACATGTGAACGCTGCCAATCTGATGTCGAAGACCCTCTTCATGCATTATGGACTTGCACCAAGCTCGATGTCGTCTGGAATGACCACGCAAAATGGGATTTCAGAAACTCTACTGGTTTTCTGGACTTCAAACAACTGGTTTCTTGGTTAATCACGGAAGGGAAGAACTTGAATCTTTTCGCACTCACGGCTTGGTCAGTTTGGAACCAACGGAACCGGGCTCGGATACAAGAACCTGCCAATGATCTTCAGCAGATAGCAGTTGCTGCAAAATCCAGGCTGGATGATTTTTACATGTCAATACAGAGGCGGGATTCTCAGGGGCGACGGGCTACTCATACAGCCCAAAGCCACTGGCGTCCTCCTCCAAGGGAAGTGGTTAAAGTAAATTTTGATGGGGCGACTTGTTCACAAGAGAAAACGTCTGGAGTCGGAGTGGTTGTTTGAGACATGAACGGTTTGGTTCTAGCTTCATGTGCGAAGAGAATACATCAATCCGTTAAGGCAGTGGAGATAGAGGCTATGGCAGCTGCTACGGCTCTAACATTTGCAAAAGATCTTGGCTTTCAGCGCCTTATACTGGAGGGTGACTCACTGGAAGTGATACAAGCACTATTGGAAAGAACAGAGACATTAACACCTACAGGTTTACTGCTTGAGGATGTCAGAAGTTTGTCCCAAAATTTTGATTTTTTGCTATATTCTCATACAAAAAGAGATGGCAATGCTGTAGCTCATAGTCTGGCAAATTATGCTCTACGCATACCAGATTTTTTAGCTTGGATGGAGGATGTTCCAACGCACATTCAATCTATTGTACAAGCTGATTTGGTTCTTTTACATTAATAAAGTTTCAGCTATTTTCTCCCTCAAAAAAAAAAAAAAAACTTTTAAGGTGACATGTTATAACAGGTGCACATAAAAATAATGTCAGTGGTAAGTTACAAAAAAAAATTGTGAAAAAAATTATATCCCAAACATTGTTACATGAAGAATCAACCATGGTATTAGAATCCTCTGTCTTTTGGTATGATGCTAGAACCCAAATTAGGGACGGAGGTACCCTTACACCGGGGGAATTTTTGGTTAAAACATTCATATGGCCCCCTTCAAAATTGAAAATAAATTTTAAAAGAAAAATAAAAAATAGTCATCTAACACCCCCCCCCCCCCCCCCCCAAAAAAAAAAAACTCGAAATTAATTAAGGTTATTAGTCCATATTTGTGGTTGATGGTACCTTTAAAATATATATATATTGGTATGACAAACCCCCTAAAAAATAAAGCTGATATGAAAAATAAAAATATATTGGTATGACACTGGTCGTTTGCTTATTTGGGACTCAATATTAAAAGTTTGGGATTTTGAGATTTAGGTGTGATTCAATTGGCTAGTTCCACCTAGTGTATTTTCTCTTTCTCATTAGTGAATTGACTTCACAATTGAGCACTACTATCGATTAAATATATTTTATGCTTAAGTAATTTTTAACAACAAGATTCATAAATCATGAAATATTACTGTTGAAAATAGAATTTCATTGTTATGAACATAATGTATTTCGGACTTCTAAAAATTGTTAAATATTTTTTTATTGTGTTGATGGCTAGGTGTCAGTTGTTTTTGAAGTGGTTGTACAGTTGTATTTATACTTGTTAATCTTCCAATTTTCACTACAACTATGGAATGATTATTTTGATTATTTTCAACTATGAATATTATCAAAACTAGGTTTCACAATAAAATGAAAGTTGATATTTTAATGGACTCTATGATTTTGTACATTAATATTGAAGATGATTTTTTAACACACACTGATTTTACACTTTGAAATAGAAATTGCTGCGACATTTAGTACGGAATTAATCATTTATGATTTCTGAGATTTTAAAGAATGTAAAATTTCATTTTGATAGATAATTGCATTTCAATGTATTGAGAAATAGTTATTTTGTGTTTTTTTCTTATTTGTTGATATTTTGTTAATAAATGGGTGCTAACTTGGATTATCATCAAAAGAAAAATTGGATTTTGGTTCATACTTCAGCCCTACTTAATAGAAATCCTGACTTCGTCCCTGAACCCCAATCATGGTTGACTTATGTAAATTGACAATGAAGGGTTTGGTATGGAAAACCTGTTGTCAAGAAATTTTGTCGACTGTCCCTAACAAGAATGTGACAATTTTTACATTGGTTAAGAAGAGAGCTAAATATAACAAAATTTCCGAACGAGTTTTTCTAAGTGACTTTGTTAGGAATGAACGTGGATTTCACATTGTATTTGCTGATTCGCAAATTATAAAAAGCCCATACACATGGTTATATGCTACTGGCACTTAAAAATCGCAATTGCATTAAATGATTATCTTATTTGTCTATGAAAAATGACTACACCATCCTTTTTCTTTGAGAAATGTTACCTCCACAATATTTTTATAACATTTTCATAACAAATCATAAGTGGTTGGTTGTCATTGGTTCTAATTTGAATATATCACTGAAATTAATTTTTTGCCTCACTAATAACAACCCGTAATAACTTGCCATTTAGAATTTATTGTGAAAACATTCGCGAAAATATTATAGATACATCATTTCTCTTCTTTCTTGTTTTGGTAAAAAATGATTCATTAAATTAATTAATGAACCGGATAAAGTTAGGATAAAGCCTATCAAAGTACAAATCCAAAGTCATAATAGCACTAAACAAACATCAACAGGGGGATTATAAATAAAAAAATTCACAAAATCTTGCTGGGTTGTCCCTTTTCTAGCAAGAGCACTAGCACATTGATTGGCTTCCTGAGGGCAATCCCTAAGCTTCACATGGGGTGTTTGCCTCAGTAGGTCCTTGGAATCCATAATAAAGGAAGAGTGGGAGATGTATAGCTTTAAAAACAAGACCGGGGAAAAACCAGATTTGCCTCAGGTTCTCAGTTTTTACTGGTTTTGTGCATTTTTACCAGACCGGACAGGTGTTCAGTTCCCGATTGAACCAATTGTTTAGGTCAATTCAGTCCAATTTTTAAAACCATAGGGAGATGTTAAAACAAAGAGGGTCATCAACTAAATGAAAAATACTTAGATACTTATGAAGTATAGCGAAATTGTGCTTTATTCTCTTATATTTACAGTGTACCCCCATTATGAATTTAATGAATGTGACCTCATTATAAATATGAGAAAAGGAAGTACCATTTATCATGTTTAGAGAGCAACTAAGAATTACTTCAACCCAATACACAATTACCTTAGTATTAATAACCTTGCTTAAAATAAGACACTCCACTAAAGGAGGGATCCCTGACACAGATTCCTGAAAAAGGAGTTTGTCTTTAACCAAACAATTAAATCTACATTTTTTTTTTTCACAAGGATGATAAACCTCGCAAACAACCAAAAATCTCTTGCATAAGCACAACAAGAACATGTAGCATGGTCTCTAAGTGTCCACAGAATAGTCCACACATATTACCACTAGGAAAACCATTGGCCTCAAGCATGGCTTTAACTGGAATACTATTAAGAAACACTTCCAAATAAATAATTGAATTTTTGGCATGGTATCCACCTTCTAATTCCATTGTCCTATAAAGTTTGATAGCGGATTAGAGCAACCATTCGTTAGTCTGTAAGCATTCTTTGGATCAAAAGCCCTAGTAGGAGAAGAATCCAAACACAATCTATTGTCACTAGATGGAGGCAAATGTTGGGATTTATGCCATAAAATTCAATTTGTATGTGCTTTATCTTATGAGATTATATGAACATTGAATATTATGAATTTATTTGATGAATAGTCATGAGTTGTATTACATATGATTTAGGTATGTTGATGAGATTAACACACAAAAGATCTAAATTACAGTTTCTTATGACTTATAAATTTCAATTCATAGTCGGTGATGAAATTTGACATTTCAAATGATAAGATTATAACATATAATGATAATTTGTCTTGATTGTGGAAGTAGAGCCTTTTGATTGATATGTTAATGTATTCGGAGTACAGTGAACTAGACCGTTGTGAGTCGTTGATCTATAAAGTACAATAACTTGAACATACAACCCCATAACTGCTAAATGCTTTAACTCAAAATCCTAAGAAGGAGGTGGACTCAAATGTAAAGTGTATGTTACTTTGACATATAGAGGAATGAGATCTTATACGTCAGTACCTCTATATGGGTAATCACATGTGGCATTGTGGGAACATTATTCCTTAGAATGAAATCCATAATTTTGATAATAGATAAGAAATGTCACATTGAAATTGATTTAATAGGAATTGATTATTTAGAGTATCAAGCCAAATAATTTTAGTGAGAAGTTACTAAAATTAGATTCTTAGAATATAAGAATAATCAAGAAAACCTTAAGATTTAGTGTTAATAAAGTGACAACAACTAAATGACTTTTTTTCACAATGGATATTTCATGGAGGGGTTAAATGCAATTTTAATTAGTCAAAACATCTTGTTTAATTAAATACTCTAAATCCTTTAGTGCAATTATATTTTTATAGTGAAATAAAATATAATTAATGGTAACTTTAGACTAGTTATAAGATAATGAGAGTCCAAGGTCCATTGAAGCTAAGTGTTATTTTTTCCCTTGATCTCATCTCAAGTTATGTATATAAACCCTCATAGTGGCCGACCACATGTAGCACTTTACATAGAAAAAATTGTTGAAAGAAAAAAAAAAAAAATCTCCTAGGGTTTCTGCTACACAAGGAAAGAGAGAAAAAATAAGATTTTTCTCATCTTTAGCTTGCATGGGTCTAGGGATTTTTCAACAAATGAAGTCCACTCTCTTGGTCATCGACACTGTCATTGAGGTGAAGATCAAGTTGGTACAACTGTACAAGGATTTTATTAAATGTTGTACAAAGATCTTTTCTTTGGTATCAAGTTTAAGCATGAAAGTATGTGTTTTCTTGTTACAAAATTCAGATTCATGGTTGTATGTGGTCATGTAAAATTAGGAGATGCATATGGTTTTCCAAAAAAAAAAAAAAAAACTAGTTATATGAATAGCTTTTATTCTAAGAAAAAAAAAATTTAGGAACCATAAAAAGAGAAATAATTGAGATTCTAGTGCCCATTAGAGACCACTTCTCCAAACAGTAAAGAAACACCTCCTTGAGGAAGATGACCAGCTATTAAAATTCTTAAAGTCCCTAAAAGAGATTCATTTATCAAACCAAAAATTCAAAGAACTGTTAGAACAAACTAGGCATTTAGTACCCTTGTTGAAGACGCTCTCAAACCAAGTTCTTGAACAAGTTCATTTGGATTCCTATACTTCCTTGCACCAAGTAGCTAATATGGGATAAATCACATAATTCAAATTATTGTTGGATAATTTCAAATGAAACCCTAAATTTTAAAAGTTTCAATTATAATTATAAAAGTTTAAATTGTTTTCACTATTAAATAAAGGCAATTTCTTTCCCATCTCAAAAAAAAAAAAAAATAAAGGCAAAAATACTTTTTTGATCTCTACATTTTAAGTCATTTTTCATTTTGGTCTCTACTTTTTTAAAGCTGCTACTTTGGTCTCTAAAAATCGAAAATCCTTTTCAATTTAATCTCCACCATTGTCTCACTAACGGAAATTGCCTACGTGGCAAACAGCGTGTTAAGGAGGCCTTTACTTAAATTTATGTCCACTTTTTTTTTTTATACCAATAATACAAGAGGAAGGGAAGATTTTTGAAAAGTCAAGTACCCCTCTCTCCCTCCGCTCCTGAGTTGTGCATTGTACAGCCCAAAAGAAACAAGTAAATTATTAACCATGTCTTAATTTTAGTATTTTTTTTAACCCAAATATTTTCTTTTAAATGGTTCGAGTCAAATTAACCAGAAAAAAAATTAGGTTATGGATCAATCCATTTTTGCTTTGTATAAAAAATTTTGGGTTCAGATGAATTCCAACTCGCTTTGTCACGTCTACATCAAGTGCTGGTACATGGATAAACATCTATTCAAAAAATGTGCCAAACGCCATACAAGACACACCGTAAACTGTTACAATTTACCTTGGCGAGCATTAGCTGTATCATGGCTTGTCACTGACTCAAGAAAGGAGCACAGTATTAGAAGAAAAAAGACAAGATATCTGCGAGGACATACTTTTTACGCTGATATAATATTGGAAAAAGACAAGAAGAAAAAGGATATGTGAGGAAATGAGCCATGTGCAATCCATGCCATAGCTTCTGATGCGACTTCTAAGATCTGGTATAAAGTATTTCGGATGCATGTATCTTCACACTCACATGAGAGTGAGTGTGAGTAAGGGTGTGCATGAGTTGGGTTGGGTTGGGTTAAGGGGATTTTTTTACTTAACCCATCATGGTGAGTCAAAAAAAAATTCAACCCAACCCAACCCATCACATAAGTCTAACCCAACTCACATGGGTCGAGTTGGGTCGGGTTGAACCCATGAGTTGAACAAATTTATTATTATTATTATTATTATTAAATTGAGTAGAAAATAAAAATAAATATTAATAGATTTTAAAAACCCAAAGATTAGTATCAATGTAACTCCTTAAAGGCAAACAACACTAATGACTAAACAACAATAGTAATTTACTAGGGTCTGTATGAACTAATTCACTTTTATATAGGATAGGAAGAGCTAATTATTTTAAAAATTTTATTAATTATATAATATATTTTAAATATATATATATATTAAATATATGGGTGGGTCAGGTTGGGTTTGTAATTTTATAACCCAAATCCAACCCAACTCGCTATCAAAAAATTTTTTGTAACCCAACCCAACCCATCAAGCTCTAAAAACTAACCCAACCCACTGGATTGGTTCAGATTGAGTTGGTTTTGGCGGGTTGGCTGCACACCCCTAAGTGTGAGGATGGAATTCTATTCACACATAAGCAGTTCAACAATTAAAAAGAGAATGGTGGATTAACCTAGGAGAATTTTGGCAGAGACAAGCAGCTCAATCCAAAACACTAGAAGATTTTTTCACGGTCACAAATATCCCACCATATGTGGCCAGAGGATGATTTGCCTTAGGAATTTTACCATCTTCTAGTACATGAGATATTTCATACAGGTAGTCTTGTGGGGTCCACTCTCATGTGAGTGTGAGAATGCATGTATCTGAAACACCTTGTTGTTTTTCGCAATCTAGGGTCTCAAATCTGTGGCTTCTTGCTGACCAAGTTGGGACTTGTAGCCTTTAGCCTATACTGTAAGGTAAAGGGAATCTTTTACTGTTGGGAGGGAGGGACCAGTGGCTACATATGATGTATCAGGATTTGGTATTATATGAGATAAGTAAATAACTGCTTTTTGTTTTTTAGTAAATAAAAAAATGGGTAGAAGGGGTGACCAGCGTGGCTGCTCTATCTGGGCATGATCATAGCAGCACCTTACTTGCTCTCGAATGAGACCCCATACTCTCAATCTGTGAGAAACTCATTTATTATTTTTTGGACTGTTTGGAATGTGGATCAGATATAAGGAACACAATACACAGCTAGTTGTTGAGACTCGAACCCAAGTTCTCAGACTTGTTGGCCTAGTATTTTACCAATTAGGCCACCCAAACGTTGGTAAGTAAATAACTGTTACAATCATGGTTTTGCATTCTTTTGCACTTTGTTTGGTCATTCAATTTGAAAGCTTTGTTTGATGTCGTCTGTCTCCTGCATTAATTCCCCCTTCATATTGGAATATCGACAAGGAATGAAAAAGAAAAGTTTGACAACATCAGAGAATACTGCCATCGTCTTCGTCTTTGGCCATGTGGATGTCCCCATTGGTTATTCATCCAATAGTTCTCAAGGGGCTAGCAACATGGACCAGATAATTTGCTCGCAGGCACCAATAATCAAAAGTGTTTGGTTTTAGATTGTTGAGATTCTTGACTAAATTTAAGTACTGTTAAAACAAAGTGATGTTAGAGTTGTAAGTAAATCAAATTTAGGTTGTCTTAATAGAATTCTGTTGGAGTTGAGTTTGATCAGTCAAATTTGTTTAAAAAATGATGAGGTTTTGATATGTTCAAAGATGATGAGTTGATGGTTTTTGAAATTTACACCATAACTAACTCTTAATTGAAATTTACTTCATTGGAAAGTAGACATTTGGAGTTTCAAACGGATACGAATTTAACCCAATTTGAATTTAAAATGAAGGAGAAATATTTGTTTGAAGTTGGAACAACTATATTGTCTCTAAGAGTTTGCTCCAAGCTCTAGCAAAAATTGAGGCAAATAACAAACCGACTTTGAAGACCTAAATACTTACCCAATACTTTCCCATTTAAAACAAACCCATGTTGTACCAATTAAAAAGATAAAGATTGTCAACGAATTAAGAGAAGAAAGGTTGTCATGCAAAAATTATGCAAAGAGCAAACGTTCTTAAGTCTAAATAGTTCTAAATTCCTCTCCCTAAAGTGTTTTTCTATGTTAAATGTCTTAAGATTTTTTCTTTGAAAGTTTCTCTTTGAGTCTAAAACATTGATTTCTTGGAATTGTAGAATTAATTGCTTAACGGTTGTAATATCTTCACCAAATTGTATGAGTAATTTATGGGATTATACATATTGTTTTTTTAGAAGTTTGAGTGTTTTATAATTAGATAAATATGTGTGTAAGAGAATAAAGTGACTTATTTTTTTGAGAACTTTCTATATATCTTATAAAAATGGTATCAAAATTTTCTTAAAATGGTTCATTAACAAATGCGCTAAACACACTTACTAACCTGACCCTCAGATAAATTACAGAAACTTTTGGAATAAAGTAAAAGAATTAGGTTATATAAGTAATTTTATATAATTGGGTTAATTGAGATTTGAGAAAAACATGGAAGTCAAAAATGTAATTGTGCCCAAAAAGATAATGAGTCATCATTTTTCTTCTGTCCTTGAATGGCACCCCATGGCTCAAGACTTATGGCCCATGCCTCTCTTTCTTCTTGTTGGAAAAGTACGAGATTTTGATATGTTATGATAATATACCCAAGAATACCTAGCATTATGTTATGAAAAATTAATTTTAGTGATAATAAGTGAAATGGTTATGTTGAAATATGGATTTACCATTTCAATGAAATGGTAATATCTCATGTTTTTTTTTTTTTTTTTTTTGAGAATCTCATGAAAGAATTTAATCATGAATGTTTTGTTTTTCTTTCATGAGATTTGTAGCGGTAGCCTTAGTTGAGTTTTGGAGGAGCTAGTTTTGGTTTTAAATAGTATAACTTCATGTTTTGTTAGTTCTGTGCTTAATTTTGTGGTGATATTGTATTTAAGAGTTTATTGTTGAGAGTTGGAAATTTTATGAAATTGGAGAATTTATTTTGTGAACTTGTGGTATTTTCCTAACTTATGGGTTTTTTAACCCTTCAGAGAAAAGTTTTAGATGCTTTGAATATAAAGTCTATAGATAGAAAATGTTTGTTTACAAGTTTAGTTTGGTTTGTGTTAATATTAGGCAGTGGCGGAGCCAGAATTTCACTTTAAGGGGGACAAGATTTAAAGTCAATTTTGATAATCATGTAATGTTGTATATACACTGCTTTAATTGCTTTCAAAACATATGTAGAATTTAGCATTTTTTTATCTATTCTATAAATGGTTCAAATTTGGGTTCATAATAGAAAGTCAAAGTTTAAACCAACTGTCATCTCAGCGTACCATTGACATATCTTTTTATTTATCAATATCAATTTGTCACTTAGCTTTGTGATGAATTTGTTATGAAAATATTGAGACTGCGGCTTTATTGTTGTGTATAAAATATAAGAGCCACAAATAATTGAAATTCCATGAACAAAAAAAAAAGGGATAAACTTTCAAAATGCCGTTAATAAACATGCTGAAATTCAGGTACAAGATAAAAAATTTTTAAAACAAAAGTGATATTAGTTTTTGTCTAAAAAGTGTTGAATCTCTCAATTGTTTTCTTCGGTGTTAGAGTGTATTAAGTAGGGGGTACTTTTTGTTTCATCGTGGGACAAAGCATTTAAGAGGTCTATACATAATACTACTACTAGACTTAAGATCTTGCTTTTCTAGGGGGAGTCAGGGGGGACAAGAGCCCCCTCTTGACCCACCTGGCTCCGCCTCTGATATCAGGTTTAGGCTTAGTATTAACATGTCAATCTTGGTTCTAAATCCATATATAGGATTTGGGTTGTGATAAAAATAGTGGATCGTTGTTGTTTTTGTCTAGCTTTTTAGGTTACGAACAATGTTCATTCTTGGAGGAGATTCATGTGAAGGATTTTATTGGTTCTAAAGCCACTGCGGATAGAAGGCAAACATAGCATTTACAAAGGTTACAATAGAAAACCTATATATGTTAAGTTTTATATTTAAACTGTTGTAACTGTTATTTCTAATGATTTTTTATAAGATTGAATGCCCAGAGTAGCCTTTCCATGAAGAGGGTTTTCACCGGTTTTCCACTTCGTTGTCAGAGGGTTTTCACTGGTTTTTCACTTCGTTGCCAAATCAATGCGTCTTTTCCTTACTTTCATTATTATTTCTTTTCGATTTGATGATTATAATTGTGGTTGAAACACTTGTTTGGATTATTTATTTGTGTTATTAATTAATTAATTCACAGCATAAGTTGTTTTGGGGTCTTTTTTTTTTTTTTTTTTTTTTTTTGTCTTTCTAAATTGGTGTAAGAGCATTTAGAACACACAGGGGTCTAAATCATATTTTATTTTTTAATAAGGCTTATACAAAATGAGCCATTAATTGAAAGTCCAATACAGGGAGAGATTATAATTTGGACCAATAGGATAAAAAATGATGTGGTCCACCATGAATATCATATAATTTCTCCAAGATAGGGGTATTTGGCCATAACATACAAGATTTAAGGAGTTAAGGCATTTGATGGATTGATTATTACTTAAATAGTAATTAATGGGGGTAAAACTAAGATAAAAAATAGTCACTTTTATTTTTACATCAGCTTAGTTGTTGATGTAATAAGTATTGGATGACAATCTATATTTGAGCATTGTATGCACAACATTTGAATTTTGAAAACTATATATATATATATATTATATCTAAAAGCTGAAGGATAGCATTTGAAATCTATATATATATATATATATCTAAAAGCCGAAGCATATCATTTATTGTTGCTACACTTTCGTTGAGCCACATCAACAACTATATCATTCACCTATTTTCAACCATTTCTCTCTTATTTTTAACTAATTTTCTTCTTATTAATTTCTCAACTTATTTTTACACATTCTCCAACCTTTTCTCTCCCTTTTACCTTTTCATATCCCCACTATTATCTATCTTAATATCACTCTTTTTCTATCCTTTTGTCTTTTTTTATTTTATTTTTGGCTCTTCTTATTCTTATTCTCTTACTATAAATTTGCAATTCTCTCTCTTATTTTATTCATAGTTTTCCCACACACAAAAGGTTATCTCTCTCTTTCTCTTTCAAATTGTTTTTTTCATTTTTGGAGAAATTTTTTTTCCTGCATCTCTACTTTAGGTTGATGAATTTTGGTGTTATTTATAACTCTACTTTAGGTTGATGTGATTTAGTTTTGTATTTTTAAGTTGTCATCTTTGTTCTTTTCTAAGATTTCATAGATGTGTTATCCTATTGAATTATAAAGATAGTATATAAGAATATAATGTTATTTTATTACATAGTATGACTAGGATAATTTAGTGTTTGTTACTGTATTTTTTATTTTTTACTCTTTTTCTTCTCATCTTATTATCTCTCTCTCTCTCTCTCTCTCTCTCTCTCGATTTTATATTCTTCCTTGCAACTCTATTTCAAGTTGATGAATCATTGTGTTTTTAAAAACTCTATTTTGGATTAATAGTTTAATACGTATTGGTGTTGTATTTTTTAGTTCCCCGTCACAAGTAGTCTCTCCCTCTTATAGATTTGGTTTGATTTTTGTTTGAGTTAATATTTAGTTATTTTGGGAGTGATAATTGAATATATATCAAAACACAATATTGATTATGCATTTGAGTATGCCTATATTTGTGTAATATTAAGTGCAATTTTGTTATGATTTTTAATTTTTTATTATCATGATAATCACCTTTAAGAGGATGAAGAATTTGAATAATTTATTTGAAACTCAAAAAATAAAACATAATTTTGAAAAATGTGTACCACCTGGTAAAGGAATAATACAAACGAAACACACCCAAAATAATAGTATGATGTAGTAGTAGAGATAGAAAGATGAAATAATTTTAGAAAATGTTTAATTTTTAGGGAGAACAAATTATTTTTAATAGATTTTAGAGAAAAAATTACATTATTCTACAATTACAAAATAATGATTTATTCTCATGTATCGCGTGAGTCTATTGGTATTAAAACTGGTATTTAACAGACAAAAGGTTGATCCTGTATAGGATATTTTTTTTAAATTAATTATTGTTTGTCCTTAAAATTTAAAGTATTAGGAAATAGTAAATTTAATTATTTAACTATTATTTTATCTATTTTTATCTCTGCTATTGCCATCTTGCATTATGTAACTTGACGACCGCAGTTTTGTTTGGATATAGGTACTGGAGTATATATCAACGCCAAATCCTTACCTTCAAAGTTCCATCCAATTTAGACCACACTAATTTTGTCCAGTGTTTACCTTATAAAAAATTGAGTTTTTTGATTGACAATTATTATCCTTATCAATATTTTCCCCTATCTTTTCAAGTCCCATTGAAGCAGGATTGACTACAAATGGATCCAAAACCTAACACAGTGGCCAATGCTAGAACCTCAAAACCTTTCATCCCAGCATTTTTAAGCGTCCTGCTAGTTTGTTTGGTTGCTTTCATGTTTCAAATCCTATTCTTCTCACCCATATCCCCCAGAAATCTTGAATTGCCACCTTTATCTTCTTTTCCAACAAACAACCAATTACAGGTAAAGAACTACACACATTAATATTATTTGCCTTTTGACTTCATGCTTACCATTTAAAGCTTATAAGCGTCATGTCTTTTTGGTTCCAATAGAGAGTTACCAAACTTGGAGAAGGATTAAAGGACCCAGAAGATATTTGTTTCGATAAAGAGGGTACATTATATACAGCTACCAGAGATGGTTGGATCAAAAGAATGTATAGAAATGGGTCATGGGAGGATTGGAAAATGACAAACAGTCAAACTTTACTTGGAATAACAATAACAAAGGAAGGTGATCTTATTGCATGTGATTCTGAAGAGGTAAGATTACTCTCAAACTAGTGAAGTGCATTTTGCATAGAGTAAAGAAACTGGCCTTTCTATAATCTAAGATATAGAAGGAGGTTTTGGTTATTATGTCATTTTCATTAAATTCCTAGCTAAAGCTCATGTCTAGGTTTGAAGGGGACTTAAGCCTTGGCATTGAACCTGTGTATTATGTATAGCTTTAAAACTGATTGAAAGATATGTGTAGGGTTTGCTTAAGGTTGGTAAAGATGGCATCGTAGTCCTTGCATCACATGTCAATGGGTCCAAAATAAGGTAATTGCTTGTATCATATGATTTATAAACACGTGTGTGGGTTTGTTTTGTTATCCCAGAAATATATGTGGTGCACCTAAAAATGTGTAAAGCAGAAGTATGGTGTTAATGCCTAATACTTGGTGAGACAGGTTAACACTCTGGTGAACATTGCCTAGCTACAATGGTAGACTCAGGAATCAAGAATTGCTTAGAAAAGTAAGAAACGCGCAAACCAAATAAATCATGTGCAAACCAAATAATTTCTCGAGTGACACCTCCTCACTAAGTTTGAGACTATATAGTATGGTATAAAGTAGTTTATGCACCAGGTGATGTAATAGATTGATTCCATATACATGTGGCTGAAAACTGATCTTGCGTATACCCATCATATAAGATACCAGTATACCACATCGAATTGTAGCTCAAAGGAATATTTTTGGGTTTAGAGTAGTACTAGTATTTGAGAACATTAGTGCCAAAATCAACTTTCTTGTTCTTTTTTCTACTAGTTTGGATATTCTACCTAAGATTTTTCTTTGAAGCAGTCTACTTAAAAGCAGCCTACAACAGTCCCGTTCAATTAAATTTTCCAAGAGGGATGGAAAAATCCAATAGGTTGTCTTTTGTCGACTAAGACAATATATCCCATTTTGGGTTGCCCTTTTTTCAGGTTAGTAAGGTGGCTCATCATCAGGGCCAAAACTTAGGGTTCAAAATTAAAGAGAAAAAAAAGCTACTATTTGTAATGAAATATTATGGGATTATATATGTGTAATAGATAAATTTGATAAGCATCTATATATTTCATCTAAAACTTGAGCTTGACTGTAAGGAAATTATTTCAAGTTCTTCAACGGAATCATGGTCCCCTGGAACTCCAACACAGTAAATGCACATAATAACACCACTAATGCTTTTTTTTAAGGGACTACGTGATATCCAGGTGAACCA
Organism: Quercus lobata; assembly: GCF_001633185.2. Taxonomy (NCBI): domain Eukaryota; kingdom Viridiplantae; phylum Streptophyta; class Magnoliopsida; order Fagales; family Fagaceae; genus Quercus; species Quercus lobata. The sequence continues at coordinate 1,081,995 of NC_044914.1, forward strand.
AACTCGTGTTTAAACCTTAAAAGAGATCACTTTGCCACAAAATTCAACATGATACATCTTTTAGTTGATGCATATCCAAAATGGCCCCATCACTGTACGCATCTAGAGAGTTGGGCTAAAAACCTAGAGGACCAAACCATTATTTGTTTTTCTATAAGAACATTCATTAATATGTACATGCATGATTGAATTAGGTTTGCTGATGATGTTATCGAAGCATCAGATGGTAGTCTATACTTTAGTGTTGCAAGCACCAAATTTGACCTCCACAGTTGGTATCTAGACGTGATTGAAGCAAAACCACACGGGCAGCTGCTAAAGTATGATCCATCATCAAGTGAGACATCCATTCTACTTGAAGACTTGGCTTTTGCTAATGGTGTTGCACTCTCAAGGGACCAAGATTATTTGGTGGTCTGTGAAACATGGAAGTAAGTACTTAATATAAAGTATGAACTATCTTATGGGACAAATGGTATTTCCTAGTGTTTCTAACGAGATATTTTGAATTTGAATCCCCCTCTCCTACTTAATATGTATACCCCCCCAAAAAAAAGTGATATGGGACAAGAAAGAAAGAAAGGGGAAAAGCTAATGACTTGTGTTAATCATCCAACAATGGCATTGACAATATGCGCATTCAGTTGGGTAACTGTCCTCTACCAATGTATATGTGGAATAATGGACTTTGCCTTCCCTTCATGGCAAGCCACACACGCATGTGTAGTGTAGTTCCTAGTCTTTCATATGACATCATGCTCTCTATGTTGTTTATAATTTTATGCTTCTCGCAACAAAAATGAGAATTTACTCTCACTTTACAGCATGCTAATTCTCTCTTATGTGGATCAGGTTTAGATGCCTCAAGTATTGGTTGAAAGGAGAGGACAAAGGAAAAACTGAGATTTTTGTTGAAAACCTTCCAGGTGGTCCTGATAACATCAAACTTGCCCCAGATGGATCTTTTTGGATTGCTCTACTTCAGGTACAAAAATTCTTGTCAAATGTGCATTGAACAAGATTTGATATACAAATTAAGGAAAGTGAGTTGATTCAAGGGAACGAAAAAAGGTAGAAAGACCTAAAACAATATTAGTGAAGATATTTAAAAATGACATGTCAGTCGAGGAAGTGATAAATATTACGATTTTGGATAGCATAGAATGACATAAAAGAATACATATCGCCAATCCTAATTAATCAATTTGAGAATTCATAATTAACTCCAAAGTTTTGGAACTACAATTTAGTTGTTGTTGATTAGCTACACACAACCTCATGGTTAGATGTTCGTGATTAGTTTTCCTTTTTTTCTGTAAATAACAACAATGATCTGTACATTGCAGTTAACTTCTGATGGGTTGGAGTTTGTGCACAGCTCCAAGGTATCCAAACACATAATAGCGGCATTTCCCAAGCTGATTAAGCGGGTAAATGGTGTGTTCAGGAAAGCAATGGTTGTAAATGTGGCAACTGATGGCAAGATAATCAAGAAATTTGATGACCCAGAAGGAAAGGTGATGACCTTTGTAACATCAGCCTTGGAATTTGAGGATCATTTGTATTTGGGAAGTCTCAACTCCAATTTTGTTGGAAAGTTACCATTGGAAGACAAAATAAGCAAAAGTGCGGAGTGAATAAATTACAAGGCGCAAGGACGTGTCCTTAATATGCAATAAGCATACTATTTTACTTATCAAAAAAGCAATAAGCAAACTATTTAGAAGGGGCATTGGATGATGTTGAATAAAATTTTATTTTCTAGTGCACAAAAAAAAGGAAAAAAAATAAAAGAAGAATTTTGTAGTTTGTTCTTGATCTTGGCAGTTCTTGACCTGCTAACCGTGTTAATTGAATTAATAATTGAATCTAGGGAGATTGGTGAAAAAGCTATAAATAGGTTGTAATATGTGTGGCAATCCCACTTTGAAAGTGGAAGAATGAAGAAGATTTAGGTTAATACCAAAAAAGAATAAAAGAACTATCAATCCACCAAAGCAAAATCCAAAATGCAATTCTTTTCTTCTCATGTGTGTCACGTCTCTAATAACCAATTCCTAAACACCGCGTCAAATAAAAGACGCACATATATATTAATTTACCTTGGGAGTATTCAGGCCATTCTTCTCTTCTCTTCTGTCTCCATGTTCCCCATCACCAAATTTACTTTCAAGTAAGGAAATGTTGCAATCAAAAATTATGACTCAACAAAATTATAAAGTTCACGACTAAAAACAAAAGCAGAATTATATTAAGATCGTGTACAGCCATTGAAAAATAAACAATATATATGAGAAGACCCTAAAATTTCCACCTATTGCAGCCTCATCCTCTTCTCTAGGTTCTTCTGAACTCTTTTAGGTGAGTGCTTTTGTGAAGTATTAGACCGGTTGTCTATTGCCTTTCTGCTGCTAACAAAATTTGAGAAGGATGGAATTTCAGGAAGCTTTGCACTGGAAGAAGCACTTTGTATTGGGGAAGTACATGCAGAACTTTCTGTTCTAGCTCTGCCATTGAGATCTTTGCTTGTGCTTTCCGTTGGTCCCTGATCCAATGAAAGCAATGGTGTTGTAGGAGGCTCTGCTTTAGAAGCAACGTCCTCCGACTGGGCATTGGCAGTGATGCCAAGCCGATTTGTTAATTCTGAAGAATTTGTGGTTGATAGCCACCTCACAGTACTCGCCACTTGTGAATAATAAAATGATTTCCCAGTCCTCCCATATTTCTTGTAGCACTCATTTTCAAGGAAACAAGCAGATACTTCCACCTCAAGCCTGAACAAAGAGATTTGAGACTAAGGATCTCCCAGGGCTAATTACTAAACATGGGTGGTTCCAAGAATAGTTAACAATTCGACTAGCTAACATGATTTATAAAAACATTAACACTGGGAGCTCAGTGAGACGATCTTCACTGTTGACCTCTGAAGAAGTTTCAGTTATTGGCACAACAATTGATTGACCAAGTGCAACATCTATGCTTTCCCTTTAAATATGATGGCCTATCAAAAGCATCTCATATATGCCAATAATTTACAAATAAAAAAATCTATATATATATATATATATATATAAGTTGGAGCATGCTACGCTCATGTTGAGCCTCATTAGCGATCATGTCATTATTTTCTTTCCATTAATAAAAAAATTATGTTATTTTCATTCTTTTTTTATTAGTGTTTTAACGATTCCACAATTTCTACTTCAGCTTCCATAACTCCCCTAACTCTCTCCCTTTACTGTTTTCAACTTCTCATGTAAACTCTTTTATGCCTAAGACTCTACATCTCCTCCTTTCTTACCTCTTCCTCTCCTCATTTAACCTAAACAATTCATACACGTTCAGTTGCCAGCACCCCTATAAAATCAAAGAGATGATATATAAACCGATAGGCATTCTATGTCTCTCTTACCTGGAAGAGGAATGGTTTTGGATTTAGCTCTAACCAAAAAAGAGCTCATTTCAGGGCAACAAAACTATATTCCTGAGTGGGGATATCGCTCTATTCCTTAAAATCATGTGGTATGACAAGCATGTTTTATATATTGGAGTATTGTATGTTTTTATTTTTTACTTTTATGTTTCTTTTACAATGACTTATTGCCAAGCAAAATAATTTCCTCTCTGTTTCAATGCTAAAAGTAATCTCAATATTTACAGTTCTATGTTTCCACGTGTTTGATAAAATGACTATAAGAAGGATTAAAAAAAGAAGAAGATGGTCATGTTCATTTAGAAGAAAAAAATGGGAAGAACAAATGTTGAAAAATACTATTATGTTAGTAAACTTCATTCATAAATGGGTTTTCAACACTCAAAAAAATTCCTAAGGGTGTGTTTCATTGAATTTACTGCAGCAATAAAGATACTAAAAAGATTTTTTTTTTTTTTTTTTTTTGATAGATAACGAAAAATTTTATTAAAAAAGTAGCCAACCCGAGTACATTGGGGATGTACTGTGGGGGCAAAAATCAAGAAACAAAATTACAATGATCAAATAAAACTGGAATAGAAGAACAAGTAAAATGCGATAAAGCCACACTCCAAGCAAGGACAGTGTGACAGAAAAAAGATTTAATCTCTAGCAAGGACCATTCACATCCCTCAAAACATCTAGCATTCCTTTCACTCCAAATGCACCACATCAAACAATGCGGCACTAGTCTCCAAAGGCCTATATTACGGTGACGCCCAAACTTACCTTGCCAAGATTCAAACACCTCAATTACCTTATGTGGCATAACCCAGTGAATTCCAAACAAACAAAACACCAAAGACCACAACTCAAAAGCTATGGGGCAATGAAGAAGAATATTAGGCAACAATAATTTTGATTCATTATCCTCTTCTCCATTAACATGTTGTAACCTCACTTTTGCAACCATTTATGTCCTAAGCATCCAGTTCAATGAAAAAGTTACAGTATCCCCAAAATTAGGAGCCCAAATTCTTTGCCAATCCACTCCAATGAAAAGAAAACAAAGAACCAATCTTTGATTGAAAATTCAAATGTTCTAGCAGTCTGATATACTTATATTGGAATGCATCATACAAAAAATGACAAGACATCCGATATACCTATATTACAAGTAAAATTTATTTTCATTATCCACATCATATCTAAATAAACTACCTAAAAGTATTGTGACCCTAATGCATTATAATAATCAAAATCAAGATCCTTTCTATAATAGTTCACTGAATATAGAAGTCATCCAACATTATAAGAATGGCTCTTTATTTGCCTAGGTAATAATACAAACATATGACTATATGAGTATGCTCTCTATTATTTTAATTACTTTAAAATGACAATCAATTGCCTCCTCCATTATATTAGGAAAAAAAAAAAAAAACTGTTTTAGGTTTTAATTATTTTTTATTAATTATTATCAATAAATTACAATAATCATTCAAATAATAGTTACATTCTTACTCACCTATATATATATATATATATATATATAGACCATAACATGGAGTCCACAAGTAGAAAGTAATATTCAACTACACAAAAATTTACATCAAGATTTGTCGTCTTTTCATTTTTCTACTTCTTTTTATTATTATTCTTCTTATTATGTCAATTTGAATTCATTATTTTTGTAAAATCCATGTTTACTCTACACTATATTTAATTATGAAGTTTCTAGGGTATGCCACATATTTGATGGTTGATTTAAATGATTTCTTGACAAAATTTTGTTTGAATAATTTGATAAGTGTTATATATATATATATATATATATATTTTTTAAAGTAATGGTAGTTTATTTACTTATGTGGTAAGAATTTTCTTTTAATGATTCACAAAATAATCCTTAAAGAATTATATAAATTTTTTACTTTTAAATAAGTTTAACCACAAAATGATTATTGATAATATTCCCATGCAACATGTGGGTTTGCAACTAGTAAGTAAATAAAAATGAAAGCAAAACGGTGCATACTTAAAGTTGCCAAGCCGCTGTTGAGCCTGCTTTAGCGCATTTAGTAATCTTTGCTTGCTTGATTCCCTCAGAGTCTCGGATATAACATTCTTATCAAGTTTATCAACCTGTCATCAAACTAGAAATAAGTAGTTTTGCAGGGGACAAGTAAAATACAAAGCAGGTTAAATTTTAAAAGCTGTTGGGTTGAAGTATAACATTGATCAGGCAGAATTTTTCTAATTAGTTAGGCTAAGCTATCAATTTCCCCTTTGGATAGCAAGGCATGCCACGTTTCCATTATAGTTGCTAAGTTTTAGCAAGAAAGTGACAGTGCAGAAGGCAGCAGGCTGCACATGCAATTCAGAACTGTAACTGCAAATATTAAGGCACAGAACGTTTCAGATTCACCTTTCTATTAGAGAAATTATTCTGGTAATATCTTTCTTCTGCACGCTGCAATAACTCAATCTTTTCATTTAGCCCTGACTTTGATGGTAACTTCGACTTGGCGAGGCTCTTGACAACCTCAGTAGCATCTGGTAGTTTAGGGGCTGAATGAATGAGATAATAAACTGAAAGTATGACACTCCCTCCACCCCAACAACAAAAAAAAAAAGATAAAAACAATATACCATCAGAATCAGATATATCTTCATCAGATCCACTTGTGTCATCATCACGATTCCAGAATTCAGAAGATTGTTCTCCATCAATCATATCTGAGGAGCTGAACTAGGAAAAAAAATGATAATTAGTTACACTCTGATATAACTCATATAAATAACTAAATTCAATCACAAAGTAAACTGGTAGATTAGTTAAAATTCAACAGTTGGAAAGATCTATGATAAACTTAAGCAAAATGTTTACAAAACATGTGATGTGATGCACTACAACAATTCCCAAAAATGTAGATAAAAAATTTGAATCACTAGTTTGTAATCTGGGAGTACAGAAGACAAAGAAGACTGGAAAATTTACAAAGTTTTAAGTCATTCAGTAACTAGAAAAATTTATGAAGATATCACACCATAAAACTTTTACGACCAAATGTTACAACAGAAGAACCTGGATGGCTAAAATTCAGTTATATCATTAATTACTTTGAAATGGTTTACTCCATGGAGCTACCTTGCAATGTAATTTTCTGGAAATTTCCAGTGTATTTTAAAAGAAGAAAATAAAGAGTATGAGTCAGGCAGGAGTTGCGTTCTGTCTGTCTGTCTGTCTCTCTCTTTTGGAGGAGGGGGGTGGGGGTTTGAATTCGTAGGAGTTGCCCTTCTTAAAAGACCAATTTTTATCATTATTGATTCAAGAAACCTTTATACCAGCCAAAAGTGGAGCTATTTTTATATCTACCACTTCTGTGTTTCAACAAATCTTAGGCCTTTACATCTTTTCTCACAACCTCAACTTAGTTTCTTTGTTGTCCTTCACTTTTTTTTTCTTATATTTAATTCAAACCCCAACTTGGTTTCTTTGTTGTCCAGACTGTAGTATCTAATTGAATCATATGACAATATAAGTAGTCACATAGAACAATTATATCCAACATGTTTCATGTATCTCTAATTTGAGGTCAAGTTTCCAAGGCACACAAAAATTTCAAAAACAGTTAAAAAATATTAAAGCACCTGCTTATAAAAATTCGAGAAAAACTACTCTTCTGCCTAACAGCACAAGTAGTTGTGAGCTCCTCCAGATACTTAGCTACTAGGTTTGGATGTTTGCAGGCATCACATGATTTTCTACATAGCGATGCGGGTACCTATGTTGGATAATGAAATTAATTAACTTTACTTGAGCACTGATAAAAAATAAATAATAAATAAAAAAACCATTTTATAGCACATACAGACACAAATTAGCCTACATTAGAATACCTGCTCGCCAAAACTCTCAAGAATTTTTTTCCTTCGGCATCTAGAACCTTCACAATACTCAACCATCTGTATATTTTTGTATTCAGCCACCATAAAACATTAATGATATAGAGATACAGTTCAGACATCACCTGAGTAAAGTCAGTCAGGGACTTTTTTGGCAAATCTTCCTGTGAACCCAAGGATGGTAGCTTGTTCTTGGCATTGCTAAGAATAAATTCCTACCGCAAAACTCTAATTAGTTACATCACTAATCCAGAAAAAACTATGTTAATTTAAAAGAAAAAAGGGATGGCAGAGTTGAAGTCAGTGAAGCAACCATTCTTTTGCGATCATCCATTCCATAGTACAACAGACTTCTTGAGGGTAATTGATCACGGCCAGCTCTACCTGACTCTTGATAGAAGGCTTCCATTGACTTAGGAATATTGAAGTGGCAAACAATTCTGACATCCTTTCTATCTATACCCTAAAAAATTACCAACCCCAGGATTAGTGGCAGATGGCATCTGCTTTACATTGGCCTCCTAGACCAACACTAGAATTATAATTTGTCCAGAGTTCATTAAAATGAATGGTGATTTAGTTGCATACCATCCTGAAGCAATATCAATAGCTCAGTAACTGTGCAACCACCAGTAGCAGCTCCAAGCAGAAGTACAGAAAGAGTATTAAAAGAAAAACATGGAGACACATCACAATCTCAGTTAAGTCATGAGTCAAAGACTCAAAGCAATAAGAATATAAAAAATACTTCCCTCAAATAAATTACTGTAGTCATATATTGCCGCTTCCCCAATAGAGAGTTTTTACAAAGTTACCATTCCCCTTTTTTTTAATAAGTACAAAGTTACCATTCCATTGAAAATCTTCCAAGAAAATCTTCCTATTTATAGCAACCAACAGATCATATGAGTATTGTGCTTAAGGAGCTTGGGACTAAGAGATATATACTCCCTGCTTGAGATTTTTTACAAAGATGTTTTTTTTCTTAGTGTTTTTTATTTGTTTTGATTGTTTCATAGAAATCAAGAGTAAAAAAGTATATTTTCAGAAATATCAACCTCCTACCCACTTGTTTAACTAGAATTTCAAAAATAAAATCTCACATAGTAGGAAAATAAAGGAAATGGCATCCTGAAAATTATTTTGGAAGGCATTTTCCTGCAAACAGTTACAAACGTGCCTTAGATAATATAGGAAACAAATCTTTCATATATTGACAGCATCATGCCTCCATTGTTTAAGATTCTTTTATTTTATGAACTATTTGGTTTAAAGTTCAATTCAAATCCCAAATAAACTCTATAGTTAATAAGACCAAATAGTTTACTGGCAAATATTTTTACGGAAAATTTTTAATCACGAAACTAACTAACAATCGAAACAAAAACAGCATCAGCAAAAAAAGTGCTGCTATGCTAATTTTCTAATTATATAATTGTATTTGTTTCCATCAAAAAAGAAATTAAGTTATTGTATAGTAAGTTTGAAACACAATACCCAAATCATTGTATTTTGTTAGACTCAATTTAACAATGAGAAGAATCAGTGAACAATAGATATTGCAGCTGTGAAATAGTGCACCAGGGTCAAAGGATATGCAAATGCAAGAAGAGAGTGAAAAGAACAAAAAAGGGACCTATTACTGTAGAGTTCAAGAGACGATCATACCCAAAAGCTACCGTGGCCACAACAACTTGTATCTTAGAAGAAATCCAATTATCTAAAACAGACGTCCGCACCTTATTATTCAGTCCTGCATGATACGCTGACAAGCGGCAGAACACACATATGTCAACCTCATGAAAAACTAAAATTTTGAGGGCAGAAACTATCACTTACCAGCACAGGAAATGCCACTTTTTGATAGATGAGCAGATAAGTCGTCACAGGTTGTCCGTTCAAGGCAGTATACTATTCCACAAACATCTCCATAAGATTTGAGAAGATCAGACAAATCAGCATAGGCATCAACTAGAAGGTCTTTGTAACGAACTGCATCATTTAGATTTCTAGTCAAATTTACATCCACCTACATGGCAACTGTATCTCACAGATCTGGCAAATCACACTGTCAAACTCATGCAGGGTAATAATGAAGATTACATATTAACTACTAACCCTAAATTTTGTACTTCTGAGATTTCCTAATTACGGGCAATCAACAAAAATCTTCCTATCTATGTTGAAATTTGTAAAAGAGAGGGCTACTATAATTATAAAAATAAAAAGCTTTGCTGCTTTCTTCTTCTCTAATCCCCACAACTCCCCTTCCCCCACCTCACCCCTAAAAACAAACAAACAAAAAGAATGCAACATATTGTAAGCCATAACCCTACTTATTAAAAAAAAATTGCAAGTCATAACCCTAATTGAGCACTTATATGTACCAATTCTTGGCGCATGCTTCACATGCATAAAATGAGTCTAGAATTGGATTGATACATGATTCGTATACATCAATCCAGTCTGGACTCTAGAGATCTTACAGTTGATTCATAGAGATCTTACAGTTGATTCACCCAATCAATAAGTTGATGCATGTAGTTTAGCACTCTGTATCTAGTGTTTAATATCACAGTATCACACTGATAATGAGAAAATAACAATGGAGACAACAGTATCACACTAATTAAAAAACGTAGCTGAAGGACATAATAATCCTCTTCAACAATCCACAGTAGCCATTACTTCTGCAACCTTAGTTTCACTTCAAAAGCTAATTTCCAGGTTTCATCTTTTGAACTTTTCTTCTTCTTCTTCTTTTTAAAAATAAGTGTTTTACTTCCCATGAAAAGTTGAAGTTTCATGAGAATTTTGCAGCAAGAAAATTGGGTGCAGGATGCAAAAACATGGATATATGAACTGTCATGTAACACCATACTATAATAAGCAAGAAAGCTGTCACATCACCGTGCATGTAATTGAGGTAAGACATCAGGAAACACATTAAAAAGAAACATAGGGTAGTGGCAATCAAACAATATTGTCTAAATTTTCCTCATCTGAATAATTTAATCGAGGAACATGAAACAAATTGGATGTCATCAAATTAAACTTGCAGGACCCACCTTCATAATATATATTAGGACGATTGAATGAAGATTTTAGGACTAAAGGGTTTTGCAGGCATAAGGACTCCATCACATCCTGCTGAACTCTGTAGAACAAGAAAACAATCAATGAATTAATATTGCTCTGTGAATTTTATTAAAAAAATAATATAAGAATATTTTAATCTTTCTGCCATACTGCAATTGCAAGTTTGAGGAAATCAAGGATTGGATACACATATCAATTATTCTAGTACCAAAATTAAAGGATTTGTATTAAAATGCAAGGAATCCAAAGATGCTCAAAAGGAATGAAGCCAAGAGGAAAGCATCTTGAAGACTCACTTAGGAACAGCCGTAGCTGTCAAAGCCAATATTGGTACATTTGGAAGGCGGCTCCTCAAAGATGAAAGCTTACGGTAGCTAGGCCTGTTCAAATAGACTAGTAAGAAAGTAGATGACAGTAGTCATTATATATATGCTTATATGTACAAAGGCACACACATAAAGGTTGTTAAGTTTGGAGGTCGTCATCTGGTTTTCATCATTTTGGATAAAACACAACAAGGTAACTAGAAATTTTGGGTATATCAAACAAATCAAAGAATGTGTTCTTATAAAAAAAAATCAAAGAATGCATTTGTTGAAAAAACAAATGAGAATGTGACATGGATACCCAAAACGATCAATAAGAGAAACTACCCTCTTCTTCTAGATTAAAGGACCATCAATTGTTACTCATTGCAGAATATGTTACAAACCTGAAATCGTGGCCCCAACTTGAGATGCAATGTGCCTGAATTTACAAAAAAGGCGCAAATTATACACAAACACCCGAAACTTCCAGCTGAAACACTCTCCAAATACACAAAAGTAAATAGGCCAATTCAGTTCACACCTCATCTATGGCAATGAGATTCAACAACCCTCTAGTGTAAATCTTAGTCAGCTTTGACATAAATCCCAGTGTTGAAATCAATTCTGGTGTTACATATAGCAGCCTAACTGATGGTTTGCCAGAATCAAGGTCCTCATGGATCTATAAAGTAAACCAGCACTGTCAAATATTCCAAATTACAATAACATACACAAAATCCAAAACACTGAAAGACTTTATTTTTGTAAAACAGTCTCCAACAATAAATCCAGAATAAGGTGATCACCCAATGCAACTAACAATCTTCTCTATTCCAGAAAAGCTCAAGCCTTGACACTTCGTTACAATTTATTTAAATTAATTCCAAGGTTCAGGACAACACAAGTGATTTTTTAAGCAAAGCAGCATATCAAAAGCCAAATAATTGAATTCACCTTGTTTTTAACATCCGATGTTTGGGTTGAAGAAAGATATTCAGCTGCAATTCCTTTCTCCTTCAATGCCATCACTTGGTTCTCCTGATCATAAGATAATGCTAGAACTCTTTAACATCTGAAACCTCATAACACATAAGATAACAACTAGTAGAACAGAACAAAAGTCAACAAAATATAAACTTATTGCTTACCATCAAGGCTGCAATGAAAGTTGAATAACCATTGCCAATGAAAGAAGTTAGAGTGATGTCCCTAGCATTCAAAAATACCAACTAAAAAAAAAAAAAAACGTTATGGAGCTCTAAGCTTAGCTTCCTCAGCTCTAACACACAAATTAAATTATGGCTGAAATACATATATTTTGTCCCTAAAACTCAACCCAAGTTCAAATTTCATCCCTCAAATTTAAAAAGTTGCAATTTCCACATAAATGTTTATAAGGTATCAATTTCTTTTACAGAATGATGAAAGTCTTTTTTTTTAGGAGAATAGCATATGACTGAAGTTATTATATTACGTAGACTCTTTTTGGAACTCAAGTTTGACAAACTTGAGTTCCAACCCAAAATCGAGTTTATCAAACTCAAGTTTCAATCAGGTATAACAAATTGGAACTTAAGTTTGCTAAACTCGATTTTGTTTTAGAACTCGAGTTTGACAAACTTGAGTTGTAGAAAGAGTCTACGTAACTAAATAACTTCACTCTAGTGCTATCCGTCTAAAATTTTCCTTACATTCAATAAATGCCGGTTGAGCTATAAGACTCTTTGAGGAATAAAAGAAAGTTATTCACTTGTAAATTTTGAAAGAAAGTACTAAATTGTAAATTTAAAAAAAATTAAAATTAAAAATTAAAGCAATGAAAATCAAGCTTACACCAAATTTGTTTCTGGGACAAAAAAAATGTATTTCAAAAAAAAGAAAAAAGAATGGCATTGAATGAATGAATGACCTATTAAAGGAGAAACAACAAGAACAATTCCAGGTTTAGCTAATGCAGGAATCTGATAACACATTGACTTCCCAGCTCCAGTTGGCATCAAACAAAAACAGTCTCTCCCAGAGAGAACAGCTTGGATAGCATCCAATTGCGTGCCTCTGAAATCAGCATAACCAAAATGCCACCTCAGAAGCTTCACCAATCCTTCCTTTCCGCATACCTGCTTATCGGAGCCACGTATGGTCTGCACCGGTAACGGTGACTTCTTCATTTCCTATCCCTGCAACCAAACACCACCCAATTTCTTTTCTAATTCTCAATTTTTTTTCAAAATTTTTTTTTTATTTTAATCGGAAAATGAAGAAGCAAAGAAAGAAAATTTGTATTTGTATGTCACCTCGATTGGGTTGTCGGTTTTTCTTTGCTTTCTCAGGAAGTGGTACCGGGAAGGAACTAGGAATCAAAACAACCAACGCTTTTACGCACTAGCTCACTCAACACGATGTCGTTTTGAAAATAAGCTGACTTTTTTTCTTTTTTTTTTCTACTAATTTAAGCTTTGTTTGGATAGTTTATTTTTTGTCAACTTATTTTACTATTTAGTTTATTTTTACTATTATTTATAAGTTTCACTGTACTTTTTAGTATTATACATGAGTCTCACTGTACTATTTTAACTAACTTTTACCTTTATCTACAGTATTTTCAATAAAAAGTTTTCAATTTCAGCAAAATAAACAAATCCCAAACAAACCCTAGTGTCTGTTTAAAGAACAACTTATTTATCTTTATACTAAAAATTTTTTACTGAAAGTATGCTAAAATGTACTTATACTTTGAAAAAAATTGAAAAAGTAAGAAAATATAGAAAAAAAATGAGGTTTTAAAAAGCTGTACATAAAAATTAAAAACTAAAAGTTGAAGTTAATGTCAAATCGGCTCTTAATCTTTTTTAAATTAAATCTTATATTTTGGGATTTTTTTATTAAAATTCCTTAATTTTGGCTTTTAAAAATTTTCATCCTTCAATTTCGATTTCATTTTTAAAACAGTTCATTTTCCATCAATATTTATGAAATCTTGACAAATCTAATCATTGATAGAAAAAGGAAAGAGAATTTTTTTTGAAAAAAATTCTATGTTGTTTTGGTTTGGTTGGAAATATTTTCCAGTTGTCAGAAAATATTTTTTAATTGTCAAAAAAATAAATTATTTTTAAATGTTTTGTTGCATTCAAGAAAATACTATGGCAAATATATTTTTTTTATTACTTTCTCACATTTTCTCATCTCACAGGCACATATATAATTTTTTTTTTTTTTTAATTGTGATCAAGGGATTGACAATGGCAGCAATTGGCCATCAGAGACCAAGGATGTTTGTAGGCGATGGAGATTTGGTTGTAAGTTTTGGGTGAAACGAAAAATGGTTTACAGAAAATGAAAGCATAAACCAATTTCTGTCATATATATCTTTATTTTACGATCAACCGGAAAACAATTTCTGGTTAAACAACATTTTCTGAAACCCAAATATCTGTAAATGTGGAAAATATTTTTCAGAAATCAATTTCCGTTGAACCAAACACAACATAACAGTCATAAAAATAGATAAAAGGATCTTGTTGAAAATAAAACCAAACTTGATGGATCAAAATGAAAAATCTCAAACTTAATGAATCAAAATAAAAACAACTACAAACTTATGTTGAGGGCCATTTGTGGAAGCCCAGGCAGACAGAAAAGCCCAATAATGAGGGCCACAAAGAATTGACAAGATAAATAGCAAAAAACTCATTAGGTCCAAGCGGCAGGAATAATGGATCACAGGCCCAACAAACAAATAAATGGGTCTTGAAGAGGCAAGCGGGCTCAAAGAAGCCAGGAAAGAAAGAAATAGCATCCCATGGACAGAGTATGAGGTAGAAAAGTGAGAAAAAGCCGCCACAGGCCCAAGGCAATGCAAACTAAGAGAGTAAGGAGTTTATGGCAGGCCCATGAACCTCAAAGATAAGAATAAGGTTACTAGGCCAGGGAAGCCCAATGAATTTAGTAAAAAACCCATGGGAGTGTGGAATTAGCAAACGGGCCGAGGAAGTCCAAAGAAAGCAATCGGGCCATGGATGCCCAAAGGAAAGCCCAAAGGGACATAGGAGCCCATGAGTAAAAGCAAAACAGTGCCCATGACAGGCCACTGAGAAAAGGGATAAACAGCTGACCCAAGAAAAAAGGTCCAACAGGATTAAGTTATTACGGCAGGAATAACAATTCAGGCAATAAAGAAAATCAAAAGTGGGCCAAAGAAATGTAAGGCCCATCATCATACGAAACCCAGCTCTTGAATGGAGCGAAAAACCAAAGGAAAGCCCACATGAAAGGCCAGGAAACGCAGACAGAGAGTCTTCAGGTCACGGCAGATGCATGAGCAGCAGGCAGACTCTTGGACAAATCTGAAAGGGAAGCACGCGCAAGGCCCAGGCACCACCAGCCTGTACCCAACCAATATAGGATATGGTGGGGTCATAGGCCAGAGGTAAGAGGTAAAGGGGGTATGGTTTGGTGGTGGGGAGGGGAGAAAATGTCTATTTTGCGGTTCCTGCCCAAGCCCTTTTGGGAGGTACGTCCTGCTGGGATGATAGACCACCCAAAAGAGGCAAGTTTGAGGGGAAACCGTTGGATGCATGCTCTGAGAGTAGAGAGAGAGCATTAATACCGTGGCAGGAAGAAATGTTACGGTATACAGAGGAACAAAACAAACCTGCCTTTGTCTGGTAAGGGTGGATGTCGCACAGTCCTGGTGGTCGGTAAGTACGCCCAAACCAGACAAAAGCGGTTAAGGGGCAAAACGGTAAAACACTAGCCACAGCAGGCGCTATAAAAAGGCTCTTGCCGTGCCCTGTAAAAGGGATCGAAAAAACAGAGCATATTTTCGGGAGTGAAAAGAAAAAACAGAGCAAGAAGAAAAGTAAAAAAAAGATAAGAAAGAAAACAAAGAAGAAAAGAAATGAAACTAAGGAAAAATGAGAGTTAGTTCAATGGGCATGCACCAATAGATCGGTTTCCCTCTCTCCCCCTTCAAATCTTACTTTCTTCCAAAACGTAAATAAGGACTCTTTCTTTTTGGGCAATAACCATTAAGGTCTGACTCCCTCAAAGCCATTAATTCTCACGACAGGATCTTTTTCCTGGGAGATTATTTGCATTGAGAAGAAGCGTTCTCTCCTCTTTGGCTTTGCTGCGGCAGACTAAGCTTAAAACTTGATTTATGCTTATTTGATTAGCTAATATTATTTTCTTCATTTTCTCTGAGATTGACATCAATATGACTGTAACCATGCTTTATTAGTAAGGAGTACATAATCATTTATTTAAATAGTCAGAATACTTTGTTTTAGTTATTATTATATCTGTCTGTCGTAACTCGTCTGTAACAGTTCTGCTTGCCGTAAGTTTGCTCCTGGCAAACAAGGCATAAGTTTGTGCACAAACCGGCCCAAGTTGAGTTACAATTGGACCGGCCCCAGCTCCCTTACTTAGAAACACTAGGACCCATCACCGCAAGAGGCAGCCCAACCCATTACCGCAGGAGGCAGCCCAATACACCTTATACAAAAAAGGCCCCCACAACTTAAAAGGTAAAATATATGATTTGGTCATTAAATGGACAGGTTTTTAATTAATTAATATAATTTGGTATCTCCCCAAGCACCAAGAGGATGGGGGGTATTAAGTTCAAACTGTCGGGACAACATATTGGTAAAGAGCAGCCGGTGAAGAACCCAAACTGTGCGCTACAGTATGAAAAGAGGTTGACTGAAGGGCTAATAAATAATAATACAAGAAAAGAGCTATATAAAATTTCTTTTAAATAAGAAGTCAAATATAAGATTTTTTTGCTTGTCAAATATTAAAAAACATCCCGCAACTCATAGACGAATCCAATCCAAACACAATTGTTACTTATTTGTTAACATATTTGGGTGGAAGGATCAGAATGACTCATTTTGACAAAATGAGCTAAATTTACAAAAATACAAAACAACACTGACCCTCAGCTTTGCTAGAATGAAATGATAGGCATGCGGCATGCCACATTTGAGTATTTAGAACATGACCGATCGCCTCATTTCTTTTATCAAGTACAAAGTTTTTCAAATCAATAACCAAGTTATATGTAAATGCTCTGGTTTAACAAGGGGGTACACTTCCCATAAGCCATGCCTCCGCTTTACACAAGCCTATTTGCTAGATTTTGTATGAAATGTCTAATTTCAAAAGCGTCAGTGCCTGTCTTTGTGATGACACCCTGCTCAGAGAATACAAGCTCATCAAACAGATGTACAACCAACTCAGTTAATCTTTCTCTACATTCACAAAAATGCATGTCTTAGAGAGAGAGAGAGAGAGAGAGAAGAGAGACCTTTTCTGTAACGATGCCAGTTATCAGATTAGCAGGGGTGACATCAAAAGCTGGGTTCCAGACAGAGATTCCAGATGCAGCAACTTGTTCCCCAAGTCCCCCACGCGTGTGTGTCAATTCCATTGGGGATCTTTCCTCTATAACAATCTCTTTTCCAGAAGAAAGGGATAAATCTATGGATGTCAAAGGTGCAGCCACATAAAATGGAATGTTATGATACATTGCACACAATGCAAGACTGTAAGTTCCAATCTTGTTAGCGGTATCACCTGCAATTAGATTAAAACACATCAGTTGAACATACTCCAAGAAGCAAAAGACAAAAACTAGTTGAATGATTGACTGCATTGAATCACCATTTGCAGCCACACGATCAGCTCCAACAATAACAGCATCTACTCGACCTTCTTTCATCAATGCAGCTGCAGCCGAATCTGCTACAAGAGTAGCAGGTATTTTATCATGCACCAGCTCAAAAGCTGTGAGTCTGGATCCCTGCAGATGGCGAAAGAAGTAAACATTCGAACAATGGAATTCAACATACAAGGGGAAAAAATGCACCATAAGTAGGCGGGTTGATAAATTCAACTCTATATCACAATAACCTGCCTTTTATCACGGACCAATTTTCTACAACAAACCTTTCATTGCTATCATAAGTTCAGACACAAGAAAATTCCAAACAAATACTTTGACACAACTCAGTTTGCAACTTTGCACCAACCACTTCAAAAATCCCTCCCCCACATTCACTCTATGCAGAAATAGTTCACCCTCTTTTTGTCGAATGGACTTCTCTTTTTCATAGGCAACAAGAAATCTTCACTGCTTGTGGGCTTTACTTAGTGTTTAATTGTTAAGTAGAGTTATGTTTTTTTCAGCTAATCTGTCCGTTAAACAGTTGTATCTATCAACATGTATGGTCTTGGACCATCAAAAAATACTTTTTAAGTCATTTATACCCCCATTTCTAGTTTCTTAAAATTGAAAAGCAAAACCACCGTTTGTCTGAATGAAACATATCCCTGCACTAGTAGACAAACCAGTCAAACTCTGCATAATCATCATGTATAAAAATTCTTTCCATCCTCAAAAGCATTTCTCTAGGATGTTAAATTTTTTTTTTTTTTAAAAGGATGTTAAAAAGTTCCTTTTATATGTTCCTTCATTTTCATTTTTCAATCATCTAAAGGATTCTAAATCCACAAGGACCACAACTTCACCTTCCAACCCATTCTTATAAGGGGAAGGAAGATCGAATGCTGAAGGCAAAACATTGGCAGTTCTATTTACATCTTCCATAACATAACCAAGTGAAGATTAATTAGTTGTGTTCACATTCACAATATTCTGATTTTGATAACCACAGCCTTCATATAGAGGGGGCACAAATCTATGCATTTCAAGCATCCAAGCTATTCTGTGATTGCCAACCTCAGTTGTCATACAGAACATGAGCAATAACATGTTTTTGATTGTTTGCATCAATCCAGGTCTTGTTGTTTGCATCAATCGAGGATTGTTTGGTTGGAACTGCAAGATAGACATCCCTGGTTTCTGATGATGTGTCACTAAACAATTACCTGATCAATCTAAGTTTACGCCACATTGTGGTAAGAAGCTTCTCCTCTACCTAATTTTATCATCAGATAATGGAAATAATCCATAATTTACAAATATATAATTATCCAAGTCACCACACTTCCAGAGATTTTGAAGAACTAATTTCAACATTCCAATAGTGTAATTCTTTCAAAAGCAGATTCTTTTGGCAAGTTTGTGAATGCTTATACAGATGAAAGGGTCCTGCAGGGAATGCTAATGAAGATTATAAAGTATAATCATTTTCAAACTAAACAATCACCTGATTGAATGGACGGGTTTCAGTGCAGTAGGCCCTTTCTAAGAATCCTTCAGTATGAACAGCACGGATCACACCAAGGGCAGTGCCATATCCAGCTGTTGCGAGACTGGAAAAATAAAATGATACTATATAGTCAGAAAAATGTTGGACAAGGCGAGAGAGTTATTTTATTAATATGACAGAAAGAAGGGGAAGTACCTGCCCGTGTTGCAATGAGTCAAAATAGAAAGCCTCTTAGAGTCCTTCAGCAGGTGCTGAAGAACTCTCGCCCCATAAGACCCAATTGCTTTGTTTGAAGCAACATCATCCTCAAGCATAATTTTAGCAGCTTCTATATAAGCCTAAAAAATTAGTAGAAATAAAGTATCATGGAAGATTAGTAAGAAAACATTTTTCAAGGTCCAATCACAATAGCTAAGTAAACAATCAGAAACTATTTTTGGACTTTATCTACTATGTATAGCACAGTGGATATTTAGTACCCGAAAAACACTCTGGGCTTCTTTGGCGGTAGCAGCAGCATTTGATATAACTTCTTTGAGCTTTGTTGCAGCATCTGAGAGGTTCACTGCAGTTGGCCGGCTAAAGAAGCATGAAAGATGAGTATATAATCGGCTATTGCTCAATAGTTGCAAAAGCGTTTAGTTAATTACAAACTCAATAGCCTCAAGTAGACTATTTAGTTCAATAATACAGAGTACATTCAGACACAAGGAAATTGATTAATGATAATTTGAACATCTTTTTTTTTTCTTTACTACTTAAGTGAAGAAGGAGATCAGTGGATGTCATTAACAAGCTAGGCCTGAGATTCATAACAAAATACCTTGTGACAAGATATTCCAACTTCTCAATAAGAAAGGAAGCAGCATTATCAGGTGTCCCATCAAAAGCCTGTAATTTGGATACTTCAACTGCCAGGGAGAGTGCTGCTGCAATAGCAATAGCAGGTGCACCACGGACCACCATTTCCCTTATTGCAGACCTGAGAAGTTGAGCAGGACCTAGCTCACATACTTTATATTATTCTGGTCGACTGGCATAGCATGATAAAGGAAGCAACAGATATAAACAGTTCATTCAAAGAGAAATGTCAAGAAGAGAATGAACCTGCCAGATAGTGTCCTATAGAATCACATTGTTGACTTAGATTTGTTAGCCAACTTGAACTGTTAAGCAATAACAGCAAATCTCACAATTAATCACCCAATAGAAATTATGTCCTTGTTACAACCATGTAGTGGGTGATAAACGTTAGGACTTAAGCTGATCATATCCTTTTTTTTAAAGATAGGTGAGAGTATTGTTAATTGGCCTTATTATATCAAATATTAAAGGGTTTACCCGGCCATAAGCTACGTCAACTTAAGACCTACCGTATGCAAACTTAGATCACACAACCTTCCATATATCTTTTTCAACATCTATTGGGAAGGAAATGCCATATTTGAATAAATGACAAAGCTTAGGTACAGTTCCTTCAGTATTTAAATTCAATCATGTAACTTATTGGCCAACGCAGTTCCTTGTGGTATAGTAATAGTTTCCAAGACCACATGGAATATATAATTGGGACCTAAGTTAAGAATTGTTTTCAAGGTTGCATTTGCCATTGGCTTAAAAGCCAGATTTTTTTATTATTAAATTTATTTTTGTTACTATTTACGAGTCTCATTACACTTTTTTATACTATTTATAACCCTATTATACTATTTAAGCTACCTTTTAGTTTTATATACAGTACTTTCAGCAAAAAAATTTCAATTTCAATCTGTTTTTTTTTTTCTTTTGGTCTCAGCCAGCTTTTAGGATTTTTGTCACACATATAGCATAAAAGCTACCAAAAACCATATATTTTGTATTACAATATGCAAATAAGCTACAGGAAACAGCGGATCGGACAATAACAAGTAAATGAGACAAATTCAGAGGTCTCTCAAGTGTTAAAAAGAGCATTAATTAATTAATTAATTTTAAGTTTAATAAAAATAAGATGATATTATTATTACCATCCATCTGTTGCGTCCTTGATATCCAAGTAAATGACTTCCAGAGGGAGCTTTCTCTGTTCAACAACAACAACAACAAAATCAAGATTTAGCAAACTGATGGTCGCCTTTTGGTTATTATATAAGCCGAAAATGAAAACAAAACAGAAACTTAAAAAAAAAAAAAAAAAAAATTGATTTAAACTGGGAGAGATGGACCTGATCGAGTAGCTGGAGCGAACCAGAGCTGTAGCAGATAGACTGAAGAGAGTTGTTGTTGCGTTCCATGGAATACTTGCGAATTCGCACGACGACGTTTCACTCTAGTTTTTATTTATTTCTATTTCTATGCATTTGGTGGGGAATTCTGAATAAGCTCTAGTGTATTTAAAGGGGGAGATGCGATTCGGGACACTGTCCAAGTAGCGGTGATTAGACGTCACACCACAACCAGTTCGGCCAGAAACATGTTGCTTTTTTTATATATACTATAAAATATGGCCCCTTGAGGATAATTAAACTAAATAAGCGACCCAACAATTTACTACATTTTTTTTTTTTTTTTTTTTTTTTGCATTAGACAGAACCGGCCAAAAACCAGTCTAATCAGTCCGGTTCCTGGTTTAGCCCATTGAACCAGTGATTTTCGGTTTTTTTGTTTTCACTTAAGTGTTTGATCGGATTGGGCTTATTGCGCGTTTGCATTTTGAGTTCCATGTTTCCTTCTTTTTTTCTCTTTTTTTTCAGCGTATATAAACAGTAAATGCACTGTTCATGTATATAAATTTATTGTGCAGAAAACAAAGTACATTGTTCACGCACTGTTCATGGGACTCACAACCACTTTATTTAGAAAAAAAAAAAATTTTAAATAGGTTTCACGGTACTATTCACACTTTTAAAAATTATTTTTCTACAATGTTTTCAATTTTTAGTTTTCAGTTTTCAACAAAATAAGCTGTATCCAAACGGACCCTAAGTGCCCATTTGGATTGGGCTTATTGCGCGTCTGCGTTTTGAGTTTCACGTTTCCTTTTTTTTTTCTTTTTTCAACACGTATGAACAGTAACCGCATTGTTCATGCACATGGATTCACTATGCAGGAGACAAAGTACACTGTTCACGCACCGTTCACATACTGTTCATCAAACCCACAACCACTTTATGCAGAAAAAAATTAAAAAATGGGTCCTACGACACTATTCACACATTTAAAAATTATTTTGCTACAGTGTTTTTAATTTTCAGTTTTCAGCAAAATAATTTGTATCCAAACGAACCCTTATTTTTTAAAAAATATTTTCGTTTTTATAGAGAGAAGTAGATCGGATTCAAGTGGTTGGGCACTTGGTCTCAAAGTGGCTATCTTGGGTTTGACTAGGAGTTCCCTAGTTTAAGTTTAGGCACCAGCACTTTGAAAAAACTCTTTGGGCCAGCGATTTACCCCGCTATGGACCCACCTGTCGCAAACAGTGATTAGTCTCTGGTTGAAAATTTTGAGAAAATACTATGGGAAACCAAAAAAAAGGTAGATCGGATTTAAGCCCCATTCACATTCAAACCAATTGAATAATCCATTTGGTTTTTAATACAATGAAAAAAAAAAAATCTATCCAAAAATAAAAATAAAAATTCTAATCTAACTCAATCCACAAAAATCAACTCGAGGCATAGGGTTAAGTTGGTTTTTATATATTTTGTCAAGTTGGTAGGTTTGATGCACATCCTTAATTGGAAGTATAGAAAATATTTATATTTTTAACTACGGTAGAGATGATGGAAAAGTTAAAGGATAAACATATATTACTATTATGTCCTATTTTTGGATGAATAACTATTATATTTTTGTTATTAAGTGTAGAAGGGTGGAAAATTAGGCTCCTTTTGGTTGGGTGGAATTTAGGGAGGATGAGAAAAAAAAAAGGGAAAGAAAATGGAGAGGAAAAGAAATTAATTAGGGTGTTTGGTTGGGTCATGGGTGGATTTGTGGAAGAAAAATTGGTGAGGCTCGGGTGTTTTCTCCCCAGGCCCATCAAAATGTTTCTCCCTAAATTGGAGAGATATCTAGAAAAAAAAAATGCATTGCTTTTTGGACCACAATGCTCTTCTGTGCAACGAAGCCAACCAAATAGAGCCTTAGGGACAATTTTCTACTTTCCTTCCCATTACTTTTTTCCTCCTCTTTTCTCTTCAATGTGGGAGGGAAAATAAAAAAAGTGGGTCCTAATTGAAAACTTCATCCATCTTGTTTTATTTTCTCTTTTTTCACTCCAACCAAACAACAAAAAATTACATTTCCCCATTCATTTTCCTTCATGTATTTTTCATTCTTTCCCTTTTTACTCCAACCAAACATAGTGTGAGAGAAAAAGAAAAAGGGAAGACAAATGCTTAGGTTATGTTTGGTAACAGTTTTTATTTTCTATTTTCAAAAACTTGTTTTTTGGGAATATAAAGAAAAAACAATTTTCTTGTATTTTTGAACTCAAAAACATGTTTGGTTAATTGAATTAAAAAAAAAAATGCTTTTTGAAGGAAAAAAAAGAAGAAGGAAAATACTAAAATATGTTGTTACTAAGATTTGAACTCTAGTGCTAACTTATTAAATAGGACAGATACATTAAATCAGACGTGTGTTTTCATTGACTTTTGAAAACTAGAAACTGAAAACAGAATTTCGCATATTTTCAGTTTCCTTCACAAATTTAGTTTTGAGAACAATTTTTGTTTTCTGTTCATTTTAGGTTGCCAAATAAATTTTTTAGTCTCAAAAATAGAAAATTGTTTTTGAAAACAAAAAATAAGGGGAAAAAATTACCAAACATACCCTTAGTCATTCCCCTTATTTGGATGTTTTAAGAATTAAGTAAAGGACAGAGGTGAGAGGAATGGTAATATAAATTGCCAATTTTTGTTTTTGTTACTATATTATGAAAACTCACCAACTAATTCGCACCACTAGTCATGCGTCTCACATGATTTCTTTCGTCCATAAGAGCTAACGAAAAATTGTCACAAGAGTTAATTAAAGGATTAATTGAAACTTCAAGGGGTGATTTTGCAACTAACCCAAACCAAATAGGGTGTTTTTGCATTTATGCCTAAAATTAATGCATATATGTGTTTGAGTTTGAGAACTTTTTTTTTTTTTTATTTGAGAACTTAATATATTACACTTAAGGAATTGTACCTAAATGCATAGGAGTGTATATGAAACAAGTATTAGTTATTCCTCATAAGGAGAGTGCATATGTGTGTAAGTGATTCAAGCTATTTAGGAGCATCTTGAGCTCGGTTTGAAATTATTTTTTATATAATTTATGTAACAAATGAGCCAAGTTCAAATGCAAATTTACGGTTTTTTTTTTTTTTTTTTAATTTGAGAAACACACACACACACATACATATAGGGGAAGGGGGATGACATAAGAGAATATACTCACACGCCAACACCTTACTGATCTGGGATAACTCGACAACACTGAGTATATTTTCTTATTTGAGAAACACACACACACACATATATAGAGTATTAAAAAAACATAGATCAAATATAAGAATATGCTCATTAATAAGCTCATAAGTATGAGACTCGATTTAATATACACACACACATATAAATGTTTAAAATGTACTAATATAAACTTGAGATTGTATTATGTAAGTTTATAAAAAAAGTTCATAAGATTCCAAATTATTACTTATCATTCATTGATGATATAATAGTCTATTTTGTAGCAAAATTATATACAATTTTATTAGTTGAGGTGTACACTATTACAAGGCCGACTCAATGTATTATGAGGTATAAAGTGACAATTTTTAGTGAGTTTTTTAAATACTAAATAAGTAAATATCAATTAAATATTATATATTTGACTTTCTATTATATATATATAAAA
This sequence comes from Quercus lobata, assembly GCF_001633185.2. Taxonomy (NCBI): domain Eukaryota; kingdom Viridiplantae; phylum Streptophyta; class Magnoliopsida; order Fagales; family Fagaceae; genus Quercus; species Quercus lobata. The sequence goes on from NC_044914.1 coordinate 1,106,793, forward strand.
CTGTAATCGTTTTTTGAGATGTAAAGTTGTTAATTAAGTTTTGGATAAAATATTATTTTGGTCCCTAAATTTTACCAGAAGTTTATTTTTCATCCCTAAACTTTAAGAAGTTCATTTTTTGTCCCTAAACTATTGAAAAGTTCATATTTTGTCCTTAAACTATTAAAAATGTTTAATTTATGTCCTTAAACTTTACTAAGAGTTTGGTTTTCATCCTTAAACTATTGAAACTGTTCATTTTTCATCCTTATTTTTGTCTCTATACTATTCAAAAAACTCTTTACAAAGTTTGGGGAAGAAAAAATAACTTTTTAAAGTTTAGGGACAAAAAACAAATTTTTAATAAAGTTTAGGGACTAAAATAGTATTTTACCCTTATTGATGCTCATTTTTTGAAGCCCAATAGCAGGAAGAAGCCCAACAATATGGGCAGAGAAAAGTTAGTGGATTGATAGAAAAATCATTAAGCCTGAATGGCAAGAACAATGGTTCATAGGCCCATAAAGTAAATAAATAGGCCTTGAAAAAAGCAAATGGGCCTAAAGGAGCCTAGAGAGAAAAGTAGTAAACCCATGGGCATTATGTGATGCAGTAAAGTAAGAATGGGCCACAGCAAGCCCAGAGTAATGAAGTAAAAAAATAAGGGGTTGATGGAAAGCCCATGAGCCCCAAGGATAAAGGATAAGGTAATTGGGTTAGGGAAGCCCAAAAGAGTTAGTAAAAACCTATGAGAATGCAGAATTAGAAAATGAGCTGAGAATGCTCAAGGAAAGCAAATGGGCCAAGGATGCCTGAGAAGAAAGAAATGGGACAAAGGAGCCCACAAGCAATGTAATGGGTCAAGAAAGCCCAAAGTAGTATGAGTATAAATTCAAAAACCATACTGAGTCATTGAGAGAAGAACATGCAGCAAGCCCAAAAGAGGCCTAACAAGCACGGGTCAAAAAATACCACGGCATGAATAGCAAAGTGGTACGATAGGAATGACAACAAGATTACAGAAGGAGCAAAAAATGGGCCAAAGAGAGGAAAACCCACAATCAAGTAACGCCCAACCCTTGAAAGGAGCAAACCAATAAAGAATGGAAAATTAGAAAACAGTTCACGCCATAAGAGGTCAAGGATGAGCAGCAGAATGCACAGATGAGTCTCCAGACCATGGCAAACGCATGAGTAGCAAACAAACTTTTGACGTACACAGGTTGTGGAGCACGCGCAAGGCCCAGGCACTACCAACCTGTACCCAACCAATACAGGAGTGGTGGGTCATGGGTTAGAGGTAAAAGAGGATATGGTTTAGCGGTGGGGAGAAGGGAAAGTCTATTCTGGGATTCCTACTCAAATTCTTTTAGGGGTGATATTCTGTTAGGATGGCATACCACCTAAAAGAAGGAAGGATGAGTTGAAACCACTAGGTACAAGTCATGAGGGATAATAGGAGAGAATACCCACACTGTGGTGGATAAGAATGCCACAGTGAGCAAGCAAACAAAACAGTTGTAGTGGGCCTTTTTGGTTATATCGAGCTAGGCTGCCTCCTATGGTACTGGGCCCAAATATTTTAAGTAAGGGAGTTGAGACCAGTCTAGCTGCACTCAATTTGATCTGGCTTGTGCGCAAATTATGCCTCTTTCGCCAATAGCATGCTAACGGCAGGCAGAGCTGTTTTAGATGAGTCATGGTAGGCAGATATGATAATAATAAGACAAAAAAAAGTACTTTGACTTCTTAATTAAAGTGAATAGATAATTCCTAATCAAGAAAAGATAATCACAGTTTAACAACAATTACTTTTATAAAGAAAGTAAGGGGAATAAGTGGGTAGTATATGGGTTAATGAAAAGAAGAAAGAAATCAGATTAGATCTGATCCGCAGGACCAAAACCAGAGAGGGAAGAACGTCTCTTCTTAATGTGAATAATCTCCCAGGGAAATCCTACCGTAAAAATTAATCACTTTGAGGAAAATGGACTTGAATGGTTGGTGCACAAAAGAATTCTTTGTTTCTGGCAAAGAGTAGGACTTTGAGAAAGAGAAAGGGAATCAACCTATTGGTGTATATCTGCCGCTCTAACTCTCTATCTTTTTCTTTCCTTCTCTTCTAATATTCCCCTTTCTTATCTTTTTTTCTTTCTTCTCTTTTTCTCAATACTTGTTTTCTATTCCTTGGTTTTTCAAGTTTCTATATCGTGGTCTTGGTGTCTTGTACATGGTAAGGGCCTCTTTTTATAGTGCCTATTATGACCGAGTTTTAATATTTTAGCCCTTAACCACCTTTGTCTAGTCTGGGTGTACTTGTCGACCACCACTAGTCCGTCTGTGTGCCACTCCCCATCACCAGACAAAAGAAAACTATTTTGTTTGTTTGTCTGTTGTAGCACCCTTCCCTATTATGGTGTGGATGCCTTCTCTTTCCTTATTCCTTATGGCATGCACCTAGTAGTTCCAACTCAGCTTTTCTTCTTTTGGATGGTATGTCATTCCAGCAGGACACTTCCCCTAAAAGAGCCCGAGTAAGAACCTCATAATATGTTTTTTCCCTCTCCCCACTGCCAAACTATGCCCTCTTACCTCTAACCCATGACCTTGCTGTGTCCTGTATTGGCTGGGTACAAGGTGGTGATGTTTGGGCCTTGCGCGTGCCTCTCTTCCATGTATGTCCAAAATCTGCTTGCTGCTCATGCATTCGCCGTGGTTGGTCTGCACAATCTGCCGTCTGTTTTTTTACCATTTTTTGGTTCCCTTTTCTTTTATGGCTTACGCCACTTAGGGGCTAGACCTTGTTTCACGGTGGGCTTTGCCTTTCTTTAGCCCACCCATTTTTCTGCTACCATCTCCTGCCATACCACTCTATCATTCCTGCTACGAAATTGTTTGCCCCAATCCTATTAGGCCTTTTTGGGTCTACCGTTTATTCTTCTCCTAATGGCCCAGTACGGCCATTGGTTCTTTTATTACATCATTGGCGGGCTCCTGTGTCCCATTTGTTTTCTCTTAGGCATCCTTGACCCATTTGCTTTTCTTGGGTTTCCTTGGCCCTTTTCTTAACTTTGCATTCCAATGGGCTTTTACTAAGTTCTTTGGGCTTCCCTAGCCCAATTATATTATCTCTCATCCTTGGGGCTTATAACCCCTTACTTTTTTTACTTTCATTACTTTGATTCTGTCATGACTCATTCTCACTTTTCCACATCATATACTGCCCATGGTTGTTGACACTCCATTTTGCAACCCGCATTTAACCTCACATGGAGGTAAAAGGGTAATTTCAACTTGGAAATATGCATCTTTATTCTGGTCACTAGATCATTAATCTCATTTCACCAAAATGATCTTGATGTTGTAACAATCAAATTGACTAGTCATAAGCTCTAATCGGACCATCAGATTGAAAATTATCATTAAATCAAGTTCTAAAAACCGAGATGCACTATCACAAATTGAGTCCGACTATATGTGATTATGAATAATTGATTTCAATTGGTTATAAGTATAATCAATTTGAGAACGATGATGTGTCATAATTTGATTGGTTAGGATTACATTTTATAGTAGGGTTGCACATACCTAATTAACTAGATAGTTAAACATTAATTATTCAATTAGTAATTTGTTCAATTATCTTTTAATTAGGGTAAATTTGGAATCAATTAAGTCTGAAATGGTTGTGATTGGAGCCATTTAATGTTAATTGGGAGCTAATTTAGGATCTACTAATGTTAATTTTACTGAAATCATTTTCTAACAAATGACCTCTGCTCACCATTTTATCGATATCTCTCAGAATATTTTGAATCTGTGAATGAGGTTAATTTTTCCAGAAATTAGACATCCGAGGCTTCAATTTAAGTACAAGAACGAGATAATTTTGATCAGAATTGAGTTAAATATGATTATTCGAAGTTGGCTCTATAAGCTCTTACAGCAGCTACGGGAAAACCGAATTTTGGCTTGCTCCTCACTCTCATCAATCTTTCCATTTAATGCACTAGATTTTCACCAAGGCTAAAATGAGGTCTAGGTTCATAATTTTTTGTCAACCCTCATTAAATGGTCTTCCATTCATATTTCGTCTACCACTACTATATAAATCTCCCCCTCCTTCATTCCAAAACATACAAAAATCTCCCCTCTTCCCCTCTTTTGAGTTCTAGTGAAGTTGGGTAATCTTGTCATATCTTGGTCTTCTTGAAACTTAAGGTATTGAGTGAGACTTACTCTTCCTCTCCTAACTCTTCTTTTTCTCCACCCTTAGGACCTCTACCAAGAGTCTCCTCCTCCACAATATGGATTTTGCATGAAGGTATAATCTATTTCCCTAACATGTTTTTTTATGTTGCCATGATGAGAATTTAGGATTAAAGCATGATAGTAAATATTTAAGTTCTCTTGAATATGTTTGAATGTTCTTAAATGTTCTTATGTGTTCTTTACATGTTCTTAGTTATTCATCACATATTCATGCATAACATTAGTTTTAATCTTAAATCCACATCAAAAATATGAAAAACATTTTTGTTTCATAATTCTTTCAAATCTTTGAATCTAAAATATCATAATCCATACACATTTACTATAATTTATTTTTCAATCCAAATGAAATGATTAATAAATTGAATTAGGGTTTATCACATGCACATACTTTAAATTCAACATGCAAATTGATTGATAACATATTGGATGATGTGATATGAATGTTGGTTACCATAGTCTAGAAGACTGGTTTCACTGGGTAAGGTGGGTGCCTAACACCTTCCCACCTTATAACATAGCCTCTGAGCTTAGATTAAGGGTTAGTAGATCAAATACTTATCCATGTAATTTTCAATTTTTAGATTGTAACTAGGAAACAAAGCCATGTATTTTATCTTAAATTGTATCTAGGACCAAAGTCATGTAATTTCCTATGATCAATGTAAATTCAATTTCAAATAAATAAAATGATGAATTTTTCAATTTTGGTTTTCTTACTTATTCCAATAATTAAATAAGTGGCGACTCCATTGTAAAACCTTAATCTAAAGGGGAAAATATAATCAGTTGAACCTCCATTCTGAGAGGTAATAACACAGCTCCACCCATTCACGTGGGTTTGGCCCAACATCATAAAAATAGGCTGGGGATGCGGTCTCTCACAATGGTTTGCTTTTTTTCTCTCTTTCCGGACTCTTTTAAGCCCATTTACTTCCTCAAGACCCATTTGTTTATCTCATGGGTCTGTGATCCATTATTCCTGCCGCTTGAGCTTAATGGGTTCTCTATCCATTTACCAACTCTTTTCTGTCCGCGTTGCTAGGCTTCTCGTTTCCACTTGGATTTCCAAAATGGCTGTTAGGTTCTAAAGACTTAGGTTTTTTATGTATTTAGAACTCTAATGTGTATTGTTGGTAAATCATGATCAAAACAATATGTTTAGTCGTATTAAACTTGCTTAAAGTTGGTTTGTTTATGTAAAGTTGGAATAAGCTGATGCAGGAACCATTTAAGCTTCTCAGCCTGGTTCGATCGATCAAAGTTTAGGCTCGATCAATCGAAAATCGGGTCAGAGGCGTTTTTCTGCAGAATTCCAACTCAGCCCTAATTTGTTTAAAACGTTTAGGGTTTTCTAATTTGTTCTAAGTATAAAAGGTAAACTCTAACCACGTTTTAGTGTTGCTCATATTGCTGTTTGTGTAAATCTCTTGTGAGATCTAGAAGAACTTTCCTTTACACAAACTTAGGGTTTTCAAGGAGGAGATATTATCTACACCTTGATGATCAATTCAGTTGCTGCCATTGAAGTTTAAAGAAACACAAGCAGGTATGCTTGTATCTAGTGGTGAATCCAAGAAAGAAGGAGTCCGTGGATTCAGAACTTGCACGTGGTCATGTTAGTAAGTTCTACTGGTAGGTAGTAATAAGAAGTCGAGCATGGGGGCTTGTATGTCTTATTATATGAATTTCGATTCTTTCAAGATAGTGGATTCAGGTTTACCTTGAGGATAGCTAGGTTAAATTCTCCTCAGATTTTTACTGGTTTGGTTTCTTGGGTGATCATATCATTGTGTTATTTATCTTTCCATTACTTTGCATGATATGATTGTTTGATTATGATAACCTAGATTTGGAATTTGGACTAAGTAGTAACTTGGCTAATTACCTAGGTTAATCCAATTGTGTTTTTAAGGGGTCTAAAAACTATCATCCATCAACAACAGTCTTCTTTATCTGGTAATGGGGAGTGGCACAATTAGCACAGGTAAATGATATTGGCTGGGCAGTTGACAAACTAGTGAGTGGTCGGGAAGAACACCTTAAACTAGACAAAAATAGTTAAAGGCTAAAATGGTAAAAATCAGTTACGGTAGGCAGTATATAAAAGGTCCTTGTCGTGTACAATAACATCATCACAATAGTAGCAATCACTAGGAAAGAATCATAGTACCACCATCACCATAACACTACACGAGTAAGCACTAAGAAAGAAAGAAAAGGAGTGGGGAAATAATCAAAGTAACAAAATGAAGAAAAAAAATAGAAGAGAAATAGAGAGTGTAGAATGGTAGACATGCACCAATAGGCTAATCTCTTCTCTCCCTCTAAAAGCCTACCCTCTGTTGAGGATAAAGAACTCGTTTAGACACAAGCCATTTAGGCTCGTTCCCTCAAAGTGGATAATTTCTACATCAAGATCCTCTTGTGAGGTTACCCACGTTGAGGAAGTGGTTCCCTCCTTAACCTTAGCCCCGTAACATAACTGAACACGACAAACTGATCTTTTCCTTCTTTGATTTTATCACTTATTGCTATTGTTTCTTCTCTTGTCTTTGCAATTTTACCCATAATGTGTTTCTTATTACCATATCGGTTTTTTTTTTTTCCTTCTATTTTAATTAAAGATCTTTTACTTGCTTTGCCTAACAATAACGTATTTCTTTTATCATCATTTTATTGTATTTATCTGCCATAACTCTTCTGTAGCAGCTTCGCCTGCCATGGGCATGTGACAAAAGTTTTGACAAACGGGGCATAGTTTGTGCGCAAACTAGACCAAGGTGAGTTGCAATTGAACCGGTCCTAACTCTCTTATCCAGAACACTTAGGATCAGTGCAGCAGGAGGCAATTTAGCCCAAAATCATAAAAGGCCCACCACAACCCTTCAGTTTTTGTGTTTAGATTTTATTTGCATTTCTTTTGCTAGTTAGAAAAATTTTGTCAATGAATTGACACACTCATAATAAATTTTTTTTGGTGAAATGGTTGTTGAGGGTTCTTTTTACGTTTATTGTACCTTAGACACGCGTTTTGATGTCATTAGACAATGCTTAGTCTAGATTTTTTTTAAAAAGGAAGTTGGGCCTGGCGCTCTGTGGAATGGGCTCCCAAGTACCACTCTGTTGCTGTTAGTTTGTGTGCAAACACTGAGTCCAAGTCCAAGGAAAGACGCTGCAAAGTGGGCTTATCCATTGTTTTTGCCGCAGAAGGAACTTTTCTCTAGTTTTTGCCACAGTACTGACTTTTTTGTTGTGCGGTAAAACTTTATGTTGTGCAATAAAATCTTCTGTTGCGTAGTAAAACTTTCTGTTGTGTAGTTAAACTTTCTACTGTGTGATAAAACTTTCTGTCGTGTAGTAAAACCTTCTGCTGTGCAGTAAAACTATCTGTTGTGCAGTAAAGCTGTCTGTTGTATAGTAAAGTTTTCTGTTGTGTAGTAAAGCTTTTTGCAACGTAAATGACTACTCTTCATTTTTTTTTAACTACAGGAATACTTTTCTACTTCCTGCACATAAACAAATCTAAAACCCAAAAAAAATACACATCAAACAAATGTTAGTTTAAATGGGTTAGCATATTCTCAAATATATACACATACATATATGAGTATATATACTTATATGTATTCACATATACATATATAAAATATATATGGCAAAACATAAGCTACAATGTATATGTATATATATTTATGGCAGGATAATAATTAGTTCATGTCAAAAGTAAAACACGTAATAACAAAGAAATAAGAAAGTTTCAACAGAAAATGTTTAACTAGTATAATAGCTAACACGGTAAATATAATAAAAAAGGTGCTACAACAAGATAACTAGTACAACAAGTAAAGATACCACAGCAGGACAACAGATGCAGCAAACGTGATAAAAAAAAGCGTGCTACAACAAAATGACTAAATACAGCAGATATAAGTTATAATGAGAGAAATCAAAAATATTTACAGTCGAAATCAAATATTGAATCTTCCCATAGAATAAGTAAACCAAGAAAAAACCCAAACCCCAACTTGAACAACCTTGTCATAGGCTTTTGTCATCAAAGTTGTGCATTTTGGAGAATAAACATAAATGGCTATTGACTACTACTTTTGGGGTACTTCAAATAGTGGGTTTGCTAAGAGGGAGGGAAAAGATGGTCTATTGATGCATGTCCCTATTCCTGCCGTATTTTCTCTCTTCGTTTTACCACTTTCTTTCTTTCTTTCTTTCTCTCCGTTCTTTTACTCTTAGTTTCTTACTACTCTCTTGCCATGGGTTGTTCCCCATTTGGTATTTTCTTTTCTTGGGTCCTTCTCTCTAGGCGACTCTCTCTTTCTAAGTGCCTCCCTTAGGTCCTTCCTCTTTTCATCTATTGCTACCTCTTCCTTTTATAGTGAGCTAATTCAATGAGATTTCTCCCTTTTACCCGTAGGGTTTCACCAACTATTTTTAGTTTGTTGTGGGCATCCCTTCAGGACTACCCACCAACCCATTGGTTGCCCCGACCACAGCTATTGTTTAGTACATGTTTGCTACACCACTACTCATTTCACGACAAAATTCTTTTTTGTTTGCTCTTGCTATGTACCCCTACTTCTAAGTTCAAATAGATAAGGATTGGGCTACCTCATTACCTAACTCTATGGCATGCATCAGATGGTCTCAACCATCTATTACTTCTTTTGGGTAAGATACCATCCCAACAAGGTATATTCCCAAAAGAAGTTATGGTTGGAAACCAAATATAGACCCCATTTTCCCCCCACCACCAAACCACACCTTCTGAATCCCCTTGACCGTAGGTCCACCTCCCTTGTATTGGCTGGGTACAGGTTGGTGGTGCTCCGGCTCTTGTGTGCTTGCTCCACTATCTTCTGTTTTTGTCTCCTTTCGTTCCCACGCCGTTTTTGCTATAGCAGATTAGCTTTGTTTTGTTCTGTTGCGTGACTCTGTCTTATTTCTTCATGCATTTCCTACTATGTTTGTCATTTCCTTTAGCTTGGCTTTTCTTTCCTTCACGCAATTCCTGCTACTGACACTCCTGTTGTTCCTTGTTTCTTTTTATTGTGATTCTTCATATTAATTTTCACTCCTATCCTTTTATACAAAAGGATTTGGGCCTTTGTGGGCCAGATAATGTTGACTGGATCAAAAGGGTCTTGGGCTTAATTTGCCTTGATCTGTCAAAGCCATTATGCTGAAGAACCGTATTCTACGAAAGATTTGTAATCTACTGCAGATCTGTGTTTTGCTGTAGATCGTTTTCTCTTGCACTTCTTTCTTTGGACCTTTCTTGCTCTTCGGTTTTCTTGGTGGGTCTTTGGGCCTTGTTTTCATTGAGCTTTCTTCCTCGTGGGCTTTTGGATAAGGATTTACAAAATTGGGCATCAATAATAGTTTATAGTTTTAATTGAGTTTGATTTTGATTGAGTCAATATTTTGGGGGATTTTTTTAAAAGCGGGAAAAAAAATGCAAAATCCAACTATATTTTTTCTTAAAAAAAACATGATTATTTTACAAATTTAAAGGCCTTTTACTTATGCAATTGGAGCACGCTTAAAATATTTTTTTAGTACAAGTGGATCTTTAACCTATACTTAGGAGGTGGTATACCATGCATTTGATGCATGGTGCATTTTCTCCTACGCCTTAAGCCGGCCATTCGCTATCATAATTTTTTGTGCTCTTATTTTCTCTTAGACCCAAAAAAAAAAAAAAAAAAAAAAGCTTGTCCTAAAAGCTACAAGTCGTTTATGGGGAAATACCGTGGCGGGCAGGGTGGTGTCATTATTTGTCACCATCCATACATGTCATATGGTCTTCATCTTAATCATGTTTGTTAATGTGTGACTTTGATTTAAGAAATATTAAAACACGAAAAGAATGGAATGAAAAAGAGAAAGTGATAGATAACTCTATTTGTGACTTGCTTTTTTCCACTAAACGGCTTCTCCAAAGCGTGTCGTGTCGTGTCCATCTTCAGTTTGAAAGACTTTTCCGTGTTTTTCGCTTTTCTCTTCTTCTTCTTCTTTCTTCTCCTTCACGGGGTCCTCTCTCTCTCTCTCTCAAAAAGTCCTCCATTTCCAAGCTCTGTACACCCCATTTCAGCAAAGAACTTTCTTCTTTTGGTAACTATATTCATAAATATTTTCCTCAGAGCTTAATGTGTTAAAGTACATCATACCTGGAGTACTGATTTCCGTTAATTTTCGGTAAATTTCTTTCCTTTATTGCCTTTTGCATTCCAATTATGGAAACCCAATTCTTTTATTTCCTTTTTTATTTAATTATTATGGTCCTTTCTGAGTCATAATTTGCCGACCGGTGATTTCAATGTTTCTAAATTTGCTTTACTTAAATGATAGTAATAGTAATATTCTGATAAAAAAAATGATAGTAATATTATTATTATATCGTCACCTTTTGTTTTGTGTCTGATCTCTCTTTGGTTTGCATGCTAATAATTATTATTACAATTTAATGATGGTGAACTATATAGATATAGTTTCCGATCCGAAATGGGTCTATTAAACGATGACCACTTGCAGTGAAATTTCTTAATTTTAGATCATTGCATTTTGAACTTTGTGTTGCTGTTTTGTAATGTGGATATAGGAATATGATGAAAAGAGGTTTGTATGGATTGAGGGCTAGAGAGCTCGCTATGGTAACCATTGTGCTTATGTGCGCAACTTTTCTTATATGGGCATGGGAGAAAACCCCGCTTCTTACCGCCTTCATGCCACCGCAAACTCATTTGCAGTTGACTCCAGGTTAGCCTTCACTTCTATATATGTTCAGTTTTCTATATAAACACATTTGTTAATTGTTATTATTACAATGAGTTTTATTTAACCCAACTGGTAAAGTCTCAAACAAGAAACCAGGGTTTAAATCCATCCAATTGGTGGCTTGTCTTTGTGGTAATTAGTAGGTATATTTGAACCTAAAGCATCTATTCTGATTGGTTTCTTTTTAGTGTGGATAGGATCTGATCCCATGACCCTTATTTACTATATGAGACTTTACTAGTTGAGTTAACTAGAATTCACAGGATTGAGGGCGATACTAAAAGAATAGAAATCTTCTAGCTGTTTAAATTGAGGATTTGTTGGTTTATGTTGTGTTAAAGAATGATAAAACTGAAACCTGAATCTGGATTTTGGATAATTTTCTGGAAAGGATGGGTGATAATTGTGAAAATGAGGAGTCTCTCAGTATGGTTATTCTTTGAATGAAATACTATTATTGACTATTAATTTTGCTATTTTAGTATTTCTTTTTTGTTCACTGTTTGTTTTATGCAGATATTATTGTGAGCAAACCTGTAGCTGGCGTGGTATTTTCAGAATCACAAATTATTGTGGGCAAAGATGTGTCATCATTTCCAGGAAAATTGACTGAAAATGATGAAGAACTGAATTTGGATTTAGCAGATCCAGAGAATTCTGTGCAAAGCTCTCCTACAAGGCAAGAGATAAACAGTGATTTACTAACCACCACTGATCAGAATGGGGGTAAGATTTGCATTTCTTTTTTTTTTTTTTTTTAGTATAAAAAAGTTTGATGCAAGTTCTAACGTATACCATTGCTTTGCTGATTGGATACCCTACATGTCCCTCCTTTTGTTTTTCAAACTTTTTATGTCATTAGATCAAATTACCAAAATCTCTTTTTGCTCAAGTTCTTTCTGGCTTAGAATGGTAGTATTTCAAAATGATTTTCACAAATCCCGTATGTTCTAATTGGTATATTGAAAAATCGATTGGAGAATTGTTCTTCTTGATGTCAATATTCCTTTCCATACATTATAGACATCTTGATATTTGGGACTTAATTTTTGTGTTTTATTGTGCTCATGTAGAAATCCGCACAAATGTATCAGAAGAAGCAAAAGACAAACAGATCCAGGAAGCAGAAAAAAAGGGTGGCGTAGAAGGCCCTACAAGTCCAACAGAAGTAGAAGGAAAACATCTTAAAATGGTAGATCAACATTCGAAACAAGTAGGACAAATTTTGGATATGGTAACAAGAACGGGTTCCCCATCTAGTAGCTCTGTAGTTGGGGGGAAAGATGATAGGAATTTGACAATACTTAAGGAAAATCAAGGTAGAGTATTGTTTTTATTTTACTAATTGGTTGTGTCTTATGGATTCTAGTTCCCAAACTCTTCAAACTTACGGAAGACTTGGTGAAGAATATCTATGAAGAGTAGTTTGTTTGTCTCTAGGAGAAAATGGTGTGCATGCTCCTCCATGTAGACTTTAATTTGAGTTTCCGTTAACCACAGCTTAGTGAAATGTCCCTTAATTTAAGCTAGAAATTCTGACATAGATGACCCCATTTTTTACAGTCTATTGTTAGCTGCCTCTTTTTGAGAATTGGCCTTATCATTCGAATATAGTATAACAAGTTATTAACAACCACAGCTTGTGAGGGCAGCACAGATTACATTAGTGCACTGAAATGTAATAAACATTGAGGTGTTTACATGGTTCTCTTTGACAAATTGGCATAATGGTTTTGAAAACATGTATGACATGATTGTATTATTCTCAGATTTTATACCTTAAGATTGCTGTTTTAAAACCTTGATGATATTGATTCATTTGCTCTGTGTTCTACATTTATTCATGGTTGTGTCTTTTCTTAACTTACTCCAGCTTGTAACTTAGCAAAAGGAAAATGGGTTCCGGACAATAATCGACCTTTATATTCTGGGTTTGATTGTAAGCAATGGCTGTCAGGGATGTGGGCCTGCCGGTTGACACAGCGAACAGATTTTGCCTATGAGAAGCTTCGGTGGCAGCCTAAATATTGTCAGATGGAAGAATTTGAAGGGTCTAAATTCTTGAGGAAGTATGTTATAATTTTTTATCTAAATTTGAATTAAAATAGTTAAGACTTATTACTATTTTTTTTTTTTTGATGAGAAGACTTATTTCTATTTTATTGGGTTAATGGCTATAGTTCAACGAACCATTTAATTTTCAAGGTGTGCTCTTTGTTCATTGCACAAAGTTTTCCTCCAAAATAGGTTGGAGGAATCTCCAACCCATTATATGGCGGTTCGTAAGACCATTCACATTTATCGCATGATTATATCACGAGTCATTAATTCATTTAAACAAGTCACATAGTCATGTGACTAAGAGTAGACGTTGGTGGTCTTATGAACCGTCGCATAGTGGGTTGGAAGAAATTTCCTCCAAACTGATTTGGAGGAAAATTCTGTTCTTTGTTTTGGAATGGCCAAATTAAGCTATGCTAGGAGAAACTGATCTTTTATAATCTTTTCCTTTTAGATTCAATCCATGCTTGGCCCAAATGACTGTTTTTTTTTAAGTGTGGGGTTTTCCTAGATAGATCTCTTCCTTATGACTTGCAGTGGGTAGCATTTGGTTGAGAGATATGGTAACTTAATCTTCCTAGAAATTTAGTTTTAGTGATATCACTACTGCTGGTTCTTAAACTATGGTTCTTAAACTACCCAACCCTGCCAACACATGATTATCACCATTTCCTCTCTTTACCTGGGTTGGCATGACTATGTGATTTTCTCCACCTCATACTCCACCTTTCTTCTGCACATCAAATTACTGCTTTAATTGTGTCAGGCTATTGGGTCACAGCTCAGTGCTGGAGGGCACACTGGTCAGCCCAAGTTGCAGATTCTTAGGATGGGCATACCAGAACCTAAAACACCCCCTTCCCCCCATTCTGTTCTCCACTGTCTTCTCCCACTCTCAGGAAATTCGGATCACTTATGTTTATGTACTTTTTTGCTTTGGTTCAAAGTTTACAGGAATTGTTGCTTTACTTTTTGCTTTGTTTATGTATAGCCTAAATATGTATGCTGATGTGAAGATTGTAATAATGCATTCAGGATGCAAGGAAAAACTCTAGCTTTTGTTGGAGATTCATTGGGCCGGCAACAGTACCAGTCTTTAATGTGCATGATCACTGGTGGTAAGGAGAGACATGATGTCATAGATGTTGGAAATGAATATGGAATAATCCAAGCTCATGGTAATGCTCGTCCAAATGGCTGGGCATATCGGTTCCCAAGCACCAACACCACCATACTCTACTACTGGTCAGCAAGCCTCTGTGATGTGGAACCCATTGATAAGACAAACCCCACCACTGATTATGCCATGCACCTTGATCGGCCGCCAGCATTCTTGCGTCAATTTCTTCACAAATTTGATGTTCTAGTACTCAACACAGGACACCATTGGAATCGAGGAAAGCTTAAAGCCAACAAATGGGTAATGTATGTTGGGGGTGTACCAAATACCAACAAGGATTTAGCAATGATTTGGAAGGCCAAGAATTTGACAGTTTATAGCATTGTGGATTGGGTGAACTCACAACTGCCAAAATATCCAGGGTTGAAAGCCTTCTACAGGACCATCTCACCTAGGCATTTTGTTGGTGGGGACTGGAACACAGGTGGGAGTTGTGACAAGACTACCCCTATGTCAGTGGGAATAGAAGTATTACAAGATAAGTCCAGTGATGAAAGTGCTGCAGGTGCAGTGAAGGGAACCGGGGTTAAGCTCTTGGACATAACAGCTCTTTCCCAGCTCAGAGATGAGGGTCATATGTCCCGGTTTAGCCAAAGTGCCAGATCAGGAGTGCAAGATTGTCTGCATTGGTGTCTACCTGGTGTTCCTGATACATGGAACGAAATCCTTTTTGCACAAATTTAGTCCATTGTAATAGGTGGTAAATGAAGAATAGTGTGGCTTTAGCAGGTTTTGCTCTGCCTTTCCATGGCTTGGGTAAAGATCACCACCCGAAGATTCTGAACAACATGCTATTCCACAAGATGCAGTGACACGGGATGAGACTAAGTTCTATAATGGAATTTATTTGCTGACCAATCTGTTGACAAAATTGCATCCAAATGGTTAATAGGTTTGTTCTTTTTAGTCATGTGGACTATATAAGTCCCTGCAGTCCACATGTTTGTAGATGCAGCCCCTTCTGTTTGTAGGTTAGTTTTTTTGCCTTTAGATGGTGCCCTTCACTTCCTAAATTTGGGTTTGTGGGCAAAACGCCACTATAGAAATGTGAGAAGGCCATTCCTTCAAATGAATTTTGGATTATCCTCAGATTAGTTGATGCTAAATACTAGTAGTGTGAAAAGAAATAAAAGGCCATAGTGGAGCAACGAACAGATGCAAAATTGGGCTTGAAATCAATAATCATGGCAAAAACTGTATGCAAAATTGTACTTTATTCGAATTTTATTGGTCCATACAACTTGGTGTTCGACTTCAATTGGAGAACTTAATATATTTAAGTTTTACTCAATTTTATATATTATCATTTTTGTACCTAAGAAAAATGATGCTATTAGCAAACAGGGTTCTGAAGCATTTACAACTGGCAACCTAAACAGAAAATCTGTAACTTGAGGTTAGAGAGCTATTCACAGTTGTGCCTAGTGCCACTGCCAACCCATTCATATTTTTTTTTTTTTTTGAGAAAGGCCAACCCATTCATATTCCTAACTTCAACATAAAACAAAACTTTTTTACATGAAGGGATAAGAATTGGGGCCACGGTCTCTGTAGAGGAGCAGACAACAGCTACAAACACACAAAAAATGCCTAAAAAGATGCCTTGACAGTGACTACCCTATGAGTCTCCATAAATCCTTGTGGAGATGATGAGCTGGTCAATTGATTTTTCTTTCGATGGGTCTTTGGAGTTTGAGTTTTGGACTTCGGACTTCTTCAAAGTTACCTTCGTCATCAATACAGGGAATGTGGATTGGGGATATAATATTATTCAAATGGATTGGTGCACATAGCACCAGCTCAGCTGTTGGGAAACCATGACTCATTGACTGAAATGCCTGCTCGATTGTTATTGGCCATGCCTCACAAGATATCCATCAATCATCATCGTCATGCTTTCTTTATTTGAAAGATTACATCATTTCATGTCAAGTTCAAACTATCGTGTGGATATTGCAGAATGATTTCGTCAAGTGGAGTCCACGTATGCAGCACTGTATTGTCTGTCTTTGTCACAATTGTGCCACAATTGATGCGCCAAATTTCCCTTGGCACTATAGTAGATTGTCTAAATGTTATGACCAGCAGATAAATTATTTGAATTTAGTTTTTTTTTTTTTTTTTTGAGAAATAGAACTTATTTTTATTTTTTTAAAAAAGTTTTAACTTATATAGTTCGTTCCTGATAGGGGCGGCTTAATGTATTTAGGGGGTTTAAGGTAAAAACTGAAATTGAGGCCTTTTATATATTTAAATATGATTTTTAAAATTTTAAATTCAACTATTTTATTTTAGATGCAAAATTACTACTAATTAACATGAACCATATAGATTTTTTTTTGAAAGTCTATAGACAAAAAATTTGACAAAACTTTTCACACTTATTAATGTGACAGATTGATAATTTGATAGTGATAAGTAAAAAAGTAATGTTAGTGGTGGATTTAAATAAAAACTAGTAAAAGTTTGTCAACTCAACTTATGAAAAATGTTATATATATTTTTTTAGAAGTGCTATATTTATAATATTTTTATAACAAATCTTAGGTGTTAATTTGTTATTGGTTCTGATTTAAACTCATCATTGAAATTAATTTTTTATCATTAATAATACCTTGTAACAACCTGTCTCTTAGGATTTATTTTGAAAGTGTTGTGAAAATGTCGTGGACGTAACATTTTTTTTTTTTTTTTCATTTGATAAAAAATATTATTTTATTCATTGGCTAATACTTGGACTTAATTAATACTGTGGGGTCAGAGAATTTGTGACCCCGACCCATTTTATATTAAGGCCCAAGGCCTGGGCCGAGAAGAGATACTGCCAAGGACGCACAATGGAAGTCCAGAACGGCCTAAGGATATGGCCGAGGACCATCCTGTGCTCGGCATCTCATAGTGCCCCTAAAAGAAAAGGCGAGCACAGTGCAAGAGCGGCCTAAATAAAAGGTTGTCCATACTGCAATAAAGGACTCTGCGCCTGACAGGACCATACTCTTTAGCTTTTACAACCACCCCTAACCACTCTAGGTATGGGCTGATAGGACAAGTCTCAATCCTCGAAAGTTAAGCTTACACGTGGCCAATAGAGAGAGGGCAAATGCTAGTATAAAAAGGAAAAAGAGGTAATACAGGAAGGGGGGGACAACCTGTCTTCCAAACCATGGAGTCCTAGAAAAAGGAGGATAATAAGAGCATGACAGCTCCGTACACTCCTCGGACGAGGCTCAGTGACCAACGCCACCCAAACTGTTGTCCGGTGACCAAGGCCTAGCCTTTTAAACCCACGCTCTATAAATTATATTGTTTGGGCCTTTGATGTACGAACCCAATACCATAGTGGGGTCGTTACAAATTGAGTCCCTACAAATACTATTATAATATTTCTTTAAAACCCTATTGATTAAAATTTTGGGGCCTTTTTTCTACTTGGACCCTTAAGCGACCACATTAGTTGCTTTATATATAGAGCCGGCACTGGTTCCTGATGATACTTTTTATCATCAGACTAAGACACCAATTGATTTTGGTGTAGGCGGGGATTGAACTCTCCAGATCTCTTATTCAACCATCAGCAACCTTAACAGTTGAGCTAACGGGAATTTATAATAAGATTCAATTTAGTTAGATAAACTATTTGAATTTAGTTTGGTGATAGAACATGCTATTTATTTATTATATTCAAATTAATTCTTATGCTTTTGGATAAGATTAGTTCCTATGTTATAGGATTTGTTGATGAGATTACCTCATCATGTCTTGGCTATTTATGTACCTTAAATGTACTAATGAGAATTAAGCTGCATTAAACTCAAAAAAAGTCTATTTCTTTCTTTTAATGTTTAGAAGATTAGTCATCTCGAATTGACTAAACTATTAATTTATATTTTTTTTTTCCAGTTCACAACACTAAACCTCTTGCTACAAACTTTTGAGTTAACCTAATGATTTTTAAGGTCTAATGAGATTTATGAGGTTTTGATATTGAAACTTTTGGGAGAGTAGTTTTAGATTCTCAAAAAGTTTTTGATGATTTTTTTTTTTAGAGATAATTATAATATGTTGTTAAACCCAAAAGTTAAACCGTTCTCCATTAAACCCCCAAGCAATGGAGAGATGCCAATTCAGCTACAAGGTCCTTGGCAAGTTCTTGATGACCTGGTTAGGGAAAAAAAAAAAAGGAAAAGATAAAAAAATAATTTAGAATTTATTTTGTTATTAATATGCTATTAATGAAATTAATTATCAAGTCTTGTATTATAAAATTGGTAAGGGCAATATTTACCTACATTTTCTTAGGTAAGAGTAAGACTATTACATGGATCAAAATTTGCTTCATTATCAAAGAACTTTAATAGTGTTACATCCTAAAATACTACCTACATCCAGGTTCTTACACTTAAAAATTTAAAACTTTGCTATAGTAACTTCTTACTTTTAGCATTTGCAACCATGTATCTACAAAAATACTTATTTTACATACTCAAAAACTACTTTATCTATTATACCATCCTATTTTATAACTCATCAAACATCCCAATTCTTATTTTTAAACCCTATTAATTTATTTAATCTCTCTCTCTTCCTCCCCAACTCTTTCTCTCTCTTCCACTCCTTTTCTATCTCATCCTCTAAAACAAACCAAATAAGATAAAATATATTTGTTTTACAACCATGCTATAGTAGTTTGTATATATACAAGCTTACTATTTATAGTTGCTAAATTTTTTTGGCAATAGTATCTCGAATAAAGCATGTTTTGGGCATTTGAAAATGTAAAATAGCAATTTGGAGGGTTTTACCTCAATGCTAATGCTTTACAACTTATTGTAGCTTTGTTTCTATACTTAAAATCGGTTAGTTTATTCAACTCTCTCTCTCTCTCTCTCTCTCTCTCTCTCTCTGTCTCTCTCTGTCTCTTTCAATGGTGGATGGCAACGGCTTCGAGGATGAAAAGCGATGGCGAAGATGGTGGATTGACGTTGGTTGTTGGGTTTTGCTCTCGATTGTTGAGTTTTGGCAGTTCCAATTACTATGGTGGTGGGTTGTTTGTGATGGTGGTTATGGGTAATTTCTGTTTAGTGATGCTCATGGGGTTGAATTGTTTTGGGTTTGAATTGGTTCGGTGGTGTTGGGTGGTAGTGTGGGTTGGTTTTAGTTTTGATGGTTGCTTTCGGCTTCAATTGCTGCATGGTTGGGTTTGAATCAGTGGGTAGTGCTAGAGAGGGAAAGAGTAGGAGAGGCAGTGAGAGAAGAGAGAGATGGGTTGTTTGTTTATATTATTACTATATTATTGGGTAATCTTTATATATTAAGAAGATTTAAGAAGTTAGTTATAACTTTAGGAAATATCAAAAAATGCCTGTGATCTAATTATATAGTCTTTATTCCTAAAAAAAAGAAAAGAAATAAGATTAACATCATAATTCAACAAAATTCAAAAACAAAAAACTACTGGAAAAAAATTCTCAATCTAACTTCCCACTAGATAGATTCAAGTTTTTTTTTTTTTTTTTTTTTTTTTTTTTTTTTTTCCCCCTAAAAATTCTCAAAAACTCCATTTTAATATAAAAAGTTGTCAAAAAAACCAATTGCTCATCCGATTACTTTTCCCTTTAACAAAACATCTTACATCTTATCTCTTTATTTTCTTTTGAAAAAAAAAAAAAATCACTTTTTGTTGTTCCATAATCCGTACTACTTTGATCCTATCACAAAGCCCACATCATTAACCAATCAAAATTATAAGTCCCAAAGCAAATCACAAACCCAAAAGAAACCAGTGATTCATCATTCCAAATTCCAACCATTGCACTCGACACCTACTCCCTTATTATTCTTTTCCTTTAAACAAAATCAATTCCATCATCAGGCGAAAATGGGTAATTACCCATAAAAAACAAACTATATAGTTAGTAGGGTCTGTTTACAAACTATATGTATTTTTAGCAACTCGAGCCTCAGAGGCTCGATTTTGGACCCCTAAATCGAGCCTCTAAGGCTCGATTTTTATGGGTTATTCCTGTCTGATGTGACACTTTTTCCACATGGTATCTACATGAAAATCGAGTTTCTAAGACTCGATTTACATTTAAAACGAAAATAAAAAAAAACCACAAGGGTAGCAGGAAAAGAAAACCACAACAACGCGTTCATCAGAGAAGAAAGAAAAAAAAAAAAAAACCAGAGAAGAATGTGTTCATCAGAGAAGAAAGAAAAAAAAAAAAACCCAGAAACGGTTGCGCGGCGACCTGGGTCGCGCGAGGCCTGGGTCGCCGGCCTGGATCTGTCGCGTGCGGCCTGTCTCGCCGGCCTGGATCTGACGCGGCCTGGGTCGGCTTGAGCTGATCTCCATTCCTTCTTCTTCTTCTTCTCTTTTTTTTTTTTTTTTTTTTCCTTTCTCTCTGCGTTTTTTTCCGCTGTTTTTGCATTTTGGGTCATTAATATTTTATTTTTGGGTTGGAAATCGAGTCTTAGAGACTCGATTTCCATGTAGACTCCACCTGGACAAAGTGCCACATTAGACAGGAATAACCCATGAAAATCGAGCCTTAGAGGCTCGATTTAGGGGCCCAAAATCGAGTCTTTGAGGCTCGAGTTGCTAAAAATACATATAGTTTGTAAACGGACCCTACTAACTATATAGTTTGTTTTTTATAGGTAATTACCCATTTTTGCCCCATCATCATCATCCCATTAATTAAATTAAAAATTAAATTAAATTAATGGTTATTACAAACTTAGCAAATCAATCAAAAAGTAAACTTTGGCCAAATGAAGCATCTGATCTGATCTGAGAATCTCTCTTGCATTCCTTACATGCCACGTAAACTTTAACCTTAACGTACGTGTCTCAAAAAACACAAAAAAGACAATTGAATACTAATAAATAATAAGTTAATAAAATAATAATTTAAGAATAACAACAATACTTTTCATTTCATGTTGTCCATACCATCACCACCGTCCTTCACTTTCTCCCATAAATTCAAAATTCAAATATTTCAAACAAAGCACACAAATGGTCGGTCCCTTCAATTGCTAAAAAAAACCAAATCCCACTCAAAAAAAGAAAAAGAAAAAAAGTTACTGTTATATTATAGGACTTACTTGAAATTATATTGCTAATCATTTTGTGAGAGAGAAAAAAAAAAGTGGTTTCATTTTTATTAATTTTTAATTTAATTTGATGGCCGAGGATTTTGTGAAAGCTGTGGATGACGGGTTGAAGCTATCGAAGCGCGTGTATGGAGGGAAGGCGCCGCCGAGGCCGGTGGCGCATATGGTCAAGTCTCCGGCGGCGACCGAGGGTCTGCCGACGGCGGTGATGGTTTACGCGGTGATATTTGACCCGGCGATGGTGGACAATCCGGACATACCGACCTACCAGCCGCACGTGCATGGGCGGAGGGACCCGCCGGCGCTGATTCCGTTGCAGATGAACGGGGTTGAGATGGAGGTTGATTGTTATTTGGACACTGCGTTCGTTAGAGTTTGTGGGTCGTGGAGACTGCACTGTGTTATGGGAAGCAAAAGCTGTGATTGTCTCGTAGCTATCCCCATGGGAGAACAGGTCTGTGTCTGTGAGTTTTTTCAATTCAAGTTTTGGTTTTCCTCGTTCTGGTGTTTATTTTTGAATTTGGGTTTTGTTGGGATTTTAGTTTGAGTTTCTGAATGAAGTTTTGAATTTGGGTTTTTGGGGTTACAAACAAACAGTGTGTTTCTTTTGTTAGTATGAGCAGAGCAGCTGCATTTTTGAATTGAAGTTTGAATTTTTGTTTGCTGGGGCCAGTTTGTGATGTTGAAGTTTTTTTAGGGGATTGTGCTAAAAATTATGGGTTACAAACAGTGTGATTCTTTTGTCTGTTACGAGGTGAAGCATTTTCTGAGTTGAAGTTTGAATCTTTTTTGGGGCCCAGTTTGTGAATTTGAATTCATTTTCGATGCTTGTACTTTTAGGTTACAAGCAGTGTAGTTATTTCTTTTGTAAGTGCAAAAAGTCTAGATACATAATATATCTCCCAAAAAAAATTTACAATTGTTGAAGTGACACGATTTGATTAGTGTACAATCAAAGTGATGCGTTTTATGTGAAAGTAATCACAATTTGCAATCTCATGAGCTTAAGCGTTTTTTTAAGTTAAAATTTGAAATTTGGTTTTTTGGGGTTGCTAATGCTTTGCACTTTCAGGTTAACAATGAACTTATTTCTTTTGTTTTTACAATAAGTCTAGATACATAATAAATCTCAATTATTTATATATTTTATCTTTACAATTGTTGAGATGATGGGCAGTGATTGGTGTAAAATAAAAGTGATGTCAATATTGGTCCCATTATGAAAGTAACATTAAACTAATCACATGCTGCAACATAAGCCTCTTATGTTGTGAAGAGAGTCGTGAAATTTGTTGTTTGTAACAGATGAAACGTTGAGAGCTTTGTGAATTTAAATTCTTTATTGTGGATGTATAATATAGAAGTTGAAGGGTTGTATTTGGAGAGACCACTTGTTAGACAATATACGATCCCTAAGTTTAGAAAGAAGTAAAGAACAAGTGTCAATTTGAGTTTTAGAAAGAACGAAGAAATAGACTTGGAAATTGTTTACCATTCGGAGAAAAGGAAGCTATTTTTTATCCTATTTAGAATCTTTGTCCACTTACATCCAAAATGGGAGTCTAGAAGTGGAGGAAAATCATCGTACAGTGCTTTGTTTAATCAAGAAGTTTGATATAAGATAGCTTCCTTTCCTAGGTACTCATAAACATTTTCAAGTATAGAGAGAGGGAGAGAGGGGGAGAGAGAGCGACAGATTGTTTGGGATACCTAAGAGCTGTTACAGAGGTACTGAATCATGTGGTGCATGCTATGTCCCCCCCCAAAACCCCAAACACACACACGCACACACATATAAGGGAGAGAGAGAGAGAGAGTTACACATGGTTTAACTTATAGTAATTTACATCATTTAATAATTTTTTATTGGAGGTGCATCTTGACATACCCATTGTTGGATTACATTTCTTGTTATACTCTCTGTGCTTACAAAATTTGAAGATAATCATTAATCAATATCTATCTGATTTATAATTTTTTTTAATAATAATCTATAAATTTTTAAAATTTCAATGGTAGTTTGTTTTGTTTTATTTTATATATTTATTTTGTTTTTTGTACTTTAGAATTATGCATAAAAGATGAGTTTATGGATCAAATAGTAAGCAACAATCAATTGGCATGAAATTCTATGTACTTGTTAAGAACATAAAGAAAATGTAATTTCATTGTGGGATTTCTAAAATATTAATCCAATAAAGAATTATTTGGCGATGTAACATTAAAGAAAAGCTGCACAAAGTGTAACTTGATCCTGATCCGTGGCATTGCCTTCTCTCCCTTATCATGAGAACCTGGGTTCAAAAACCCCCTCTCCTATTGTTGTAACTATCTAACTATCAAAAATATTCTTCTTGGTTTAAAATATAATCCTTTGGATGTGTACTACTTGTGGAACTCTTTGTTGCTACTTGATCCTGATCCATGGCATTGCCTTCTCTCCCTTATCATGAGAACCTGGGTTCAAAAACCCCCTCTCCTATTGTTGTAACTATCTAACTGTCAAAAATATTCTTCTTGGTTTAAAATATATTCCTTTGGATGTGTACTACTTGTGGAACTCTTTGTTGCTATATCATTACTTCACAGGTGCTGGAATTTGATTTTATGTTCTCAATTAATATATTATTTGGCTAACAGGGTTCAATTCTAGGTGTTGTGGCTGATGTGCTTGGAAAGTCATACCATACTCAACTCATTGCAACGGAAGACATAGATGGGACAGCAAAAACAGCTCGAGCCGGTGATTGTGGCTTTTTAAAACCCCACATATTTACCCTAACAATTCCACAGGTAACTAATTATTTAATAGAACAAACTTTGAAATTTTTGTTGTGTGTAAGCACTTTGAGTTATTTATTGTCTAAATTTATTAGGTTTGATTCATTTTCAACTAAAATTTTCTTTTCCTATCTTCCAAGGTTGATGGGGGCTCCAATCTATCAATAAAAATTAGTTGGTCTCAGAAACTTTTATATAGTGACGGGGAGTTGTTCTTGAATGTACCATTTACTTTCCCCGAGTATGTCACTCCTCTTCTAAAGAAACTTCCAAAAAAAGAGAAGATACAACTAAATGCGAATGCTGGTACTGGAACTCAAGTTTTGTGCAAGAAAATTAGTCATCCTTTAAAGGTGCATATTTCATTAACACTTCCATGGTAGTATGGTACTTTAAATTCATTATATTCTTAATAACTGATGTGGTTCTTTTACCCTGGCTTTTAGGAAATAAGGCGCAAGGTAGGAAACTTGGGCTTCTTATATGAATCAGAAGTTCTCTCATGGTCAAGTACTGATTTTAGTTTCTCCTACACTGTAAGATACAGATTACTTTTTTCTCTTTTTGGTCACCATATCTTGATCCTGGACAGTTGACTGCTTATCAAAAGATGGTTTCTTAGAATGTGAATGTAAATAAAAAAATCTGATCATATTAGAGATGCATGGGTATTTTCGTGAGAAGCCTTTTCACTGTGATATGTACAGATTCTATAGAAGCTTATCGTTCTAGCTCATCTGCTTGCTTTTCAGGTCTCTTCAAGTCATATATTTGGCAGTGTGCTCTTGCAATCTCCGTCTTTGGATGACAATGATCAAAGAGAGATATTTTGTGTCTATCTTTTTCCGGGAAATCAGAAAAGTAGGAAGGTTGGTCTAGTACTTCATCATTTAATGGATATGTTTTGTATTTTGATTTTCTTTTATTATAATTTTTTTCCCATTTAATCTAATCTGATAGGTGTTCAGAAAGGATATAGTTTTTATTGTTGATATAAGTGGAAGCATGCGGGGAAAGCCAATTGATGATACAAAGGATGCACTATTTGCGGCCCTGTCTAAGCTTGATCCAGAGGATTCATTTAGCATTATAGCTTTTAATGGAGAGACTTATCTGTTTTCAACATCACTGGAATTGGCAACCAAGGAAGCTGTTGAAAGGGCCATTCAATGGATAATTGTGAACTTTGTAGCTGGGGGTGCTACAAACATTTTACTTCCCCTGAACACGGTATGATTTTGCAGTTGGTTCAGTATCTTTTTATCTAGACTTTACTTATCATATGCACTTCTAGTTTTGACTTTTTTTTTTGACATTGATGCCACTTGGGAAGTATCAAAAGATAAGTTGCTCTTCTCTTTCAGGCAATGGAGATGCTATCCAATGTCCAGGGTTCAGTTCCCATCATTTTTCTAGTTACTGATGGGGCTGTAGAGGATGAGAGACATATTTGTGATACAATGAAAAATTATCTAAGAGATGGAAGACCAATATGTCCACGAATTTTCACTTTTGGAATAGGTAATGGTTTTTGTTTTATTTTTATTTTCTGCTTGGAAGCCTTGTGCTGGTTAGCTGCCTCAAGACTGTTTAGAAGTATTTCTGATATTTTCAAATGTGATGTAAACAAATCTTTGCTTCTGCTGAGTATCAGTGACATTTTTTTTTCCTGATTAATTAGAAGTTTAGAACATGTTTGGTATTTATGCACTTGCACCTATTGGAATTATGATTTCTTATTTTATGTAGTACTTCTAGTTGACTAGTTATCTGGATGTATTTCAGGTTCATTCTGCAACCATTATTTCCTGCGAATGCTTGCAACAATTGGCAGGGGCCAATATGATGCTGCTTATGATATAGGTCAGTCCTGTAAATTGAATTTGCAAAACTAAATTTGAATTAGTTAATTCTTGGGAGCTTGTTGATATGGTTAAGATGACATAATTTTGGATGTCGATATGAATGATTTATGTTACACTAAGCAATTGGAAAATTTTGAACTCTCTAGAATTCA
Organism: Quercus lobata; assembly: GCF_001633185.2. NCBI lineage: Eukaryota > Viridiplantae > Streptophyta > Magnoliopsida > Fagales > Fagaceae > Quercus > Quercus lobata. The sequence goes on from NC_044914.1 coordinate 1,132,994, forward strand.
GTGTGATAAGTTATGTTAGAATTACGTCGTTAAATGATTAAACTAACCATGTTCCAAGAGCTTAAGCATTTGGGAAAATTGTTAATTTTACATGGTATCAGTGCAGGAGGTCTTGAGTTCGATCCCTATCTCCCTCCACTCCACCTCTCATTTAAAATCCCACGTGTTGGGCCTCATGGATTAAAAAGGAATTTGAGCCCACACCGGGGGGAGGTGTTAGAATTATGTGGTTAAATGATTAAATTAACCTTTTCCTAAGAGCTTAAGCTTTTGGGAGAATTGGTAATTTAACAAGTTAAATGAGTACAGTTTTTAGGTCTGGTTTTGGGTACTGTTCCTCCATTTTCTGGCAATGTCCATTCACTTTGTAGCAAATTCTACAAGAGATTTGAGTGCTCAAATTTATTTATTTATTTTTTTTTTGGGGGATAAATTTGACATACTCAGTGAGTATGGCTGTAAGTCTTACAGCTTATATGTGAACTTTGAGCCCTTATTGCATTATAATTATACTGTGCATATACATGGATTAAATCTGAAGCTATGATGTGCAAGTGCATGGGTTTTATTTCAAAACGCTCAAGTTTAGGACTATAAGAACATCAACCTCCAAGACCCTGCCTTAATGGGACCAGCATTAGGTCATGGCCTTTATTTGCAATGGTACACAACCCAGTAGTTTGCCAATTATGTGATGTTAAGAATGATGGGAATTGAAACGAGTTGTGTTTATATTTAGGATTAAGATATGTATTCCTATTTGTCTACATTAGGAAGTACTCTTTTAATTAGATAGTATTCATTAATAAGAAACAATTGTAAATTTATGATTTTCTCTTGTATCAATAAAACCCAAGCTTATCGATTCTTTCTTCTTCTTGTTTTAACTGTCAGATTCTGTTGAATTCCGAATGCAAAAATTGTTTACCAGAGCTTTGTCTCCCATTTTTGCAAATATAACTCTGGACATTTTGGATGATCTCAATGAAGTTGAGGTAACTCCCTCTCTCGTCTTTAAGTGTTCTCAAACATGCCTCATAGTTTTTACCATGAAACTACATTATTCCAATAGTATCACATGCATATAATTAAAATTGTCTCTTCCTTTGTGCGTTGACCTTTATATCTCTAAGGACCAACTTAGGCTCTGCCTTTCTATGCTAATGATAAATTAGGATTTATGTTTGAGAATAACTTCTGTCATCACTGTGAGGAAGATCTACCATCATGCTTTCTATAGTTCTATAATTTTCTAGATTTTCTTTCCCTGATGTGTGAGGTTTATTCTCCAACTGTCTGTTTGTCTTTATTTCTATTTACTAATTATCCAAGGGATGATATAAAATTATATTTTCTATGCATTTATTATGGAATCAGTCTTAGACATAATACATCTGCTGAAAGTTGACAAATATATCCAAAATTTATTAAATATGGTAATCTATTCTTACCTGATATATCTGCAAATATTGTGACAGGTGTACCCTTTTCATATTCCAGATCTTTCGTCTGAGAGTCCATTGACTGTATCTGGAAGATACCAGGGAAATTTTCCTGACACTATTGAAGCTAAAGGTGTCTTGGCTGATTTGAGTAATTATATGATAGAATTGAAAGTAGAAAAAGCAAAGGACATACCTATTGACAGGGTAAGAAACCAACTTGTCAGTCTGCTCACCTTTACTTATTTATGTTGTATCTTTTGGTCAAGTATGGTGATTCCAGATGTTCTTACGTATACATACATGTGTTTGTGTGGTTAGCTTAATTTTAATACTCTGTCAAGAGAAGCATTACCTGATTTGGAATTTAGGCTAATTACATGATGGCAAAGATTTGACCCATGTTGGAACTGCCACCTCTTAAATACATATCTTAACTTGTCAACATGCTTATTCATTTTCCATTTAGTTTTTAAATATATGTCATGGGTTATTTTCTGAAAGTTACACGATGGCAAAGATTTGATCCATGTTGGAGCTGCCACCTCTTAAAAACAATCTATTAACTTGTCAACATGCTTTTTCATTTGCAATCCATTTTCTTTTTAGTTTAAAATATATGTCATGGGTGATTTGTCGAAAAAGAAGCTTATGTCCCTCGTATTTCTTGTGTGGCTTGTGTATTGTTTAAGGTAGTGGCGCTTTCATATTATAACTACAAGGCTTGTTTTCTTGTCACTCATTTGTGTCTTTTCTGCAACAGGTGTTTGCAAAAGAACAGATAGAACTACTTACAGCTCAGGCGTGGCTTTCAGAAAATAAACAGCTTGAGGAAAAGGTATGTAGTTTAGTGTTCAATTATCCCCTTTGTTCAACACCCCCCCCCCCCCCCCCCCACACACACACACACACACACAAAAAAAAAAAAAAAAAGTATGTAGATACAAAATGGCTTGATTTGACTTTTGAGCTGGATCAAATTGAATGCTTTTTAGCAAGTTCAATTCTAAACTAGGATTGAATAATTTGAATCTTCCTAGAAAATTTACAATAGCTAGTTTCTGAATAATAGAATTCTGATCGCTTTAATTACAACCTTCATTTGGATTTTTTCCCATACGCTTGATTGTTTAGAAATTTTCTGACAGATTAAGGCTCTTTATCTCTACCCTTAACAATACCATATGTTGAGTACATCACTAGCAAGGCTTTTTTTTTTTTTTTTTGATAAGTACATGACTAGTTAAGTCATTGACAGATATATGTTTATAGTGCATGACATGACTAGGAAGGTCATTGACCATTTCTGCCTATCCTTACTTTAAAGTTTCTGATTCCTGGTAATGAAAAGAATGTCTGGTCCCATACCCATTTTTTTTGCAGGTTGCGAAAATGAGCATACAGACTGCTGTTGCGTCTGAATATACCCATATGGTCCTATGTGAGATGGTAGGAGGAAAGACAGCCAAAGAATCATTTGGGGTAAAAGAGGTATGCATTCATGATTTGACTAGATATTTCAATATATTGTCATATTTATGCCATAAATTTGTTGGACATTCTTGTGAGCATTACCTATCAAAGTTCTAATGTTGGCTAACCTTCCCCCACTCTTATATTTCATTCCCTGTGAATATGAAGTAAATCATCTAATCACTAAAATCCAATTTTGAGATTACTCTTGAAAAAAAGAAGACTACTTATGTTAAGATCAAATGATTTCTGATGTTGATTATAGATGCATTAGCTGAACCAATAATTTTTCTATTTTCACACATCAACTTGTTTAAAAGGGTTACTTTTGTTAGTCCAAACCATTTTTTATTGTCTAATTTTGTGTACTTGCCTGTTTATATAATGGCTTATGAACTGTTTTGTGATCATTTTGAACCATTCTCAGAAAACTGTAGACCCTAAAGGCCAGAAAATGATAATCCTGGGAAACCTTTGCGTTGGCTTTGGCAACTTGATTGCAACTGCTGATAATATACCTCCAGGATCTGAAGAATCAAAATTACCTGAAGCAGCTGAAATATTCATCAAGGCAACTTCAAATTGTTGTGCCAGTTTGTGTAGTCACTGCTGTTGCATGTGTGGCATCCAGTTTTGTTCCCAGATGAATAACCAATGTGCAATCGTGTTCACGCAGCTTTGTACTGCTCTAGCGTGTATTGGCTGCTTTGAGTGTTGTGCAACTGTTTGCTGTTCTGGAAGTGATGGACGATAAGAAATTCACCCTCCCTTCCCCTTTTGGGGCTGAGAGGAGCTCATAAGTATTTCATACTTTGCTTTATACTTTATGAGAGGATGGTAGAAACTAAACTTATTAGTATTATATACTTTAGGGTTATGTATAGCAATACATGTTTTTTTTATTATAACTTAGATACTCATAGACTGGCGCGAAATACATGGGAGTTTTAAACTATTGAGCACACTTAGATTACTTCAAGTCAACAGATTTGCAGTAGACCTTTTTTGGCTGACTCTTGTGATAGTCACCACAAGTTCAAAATATATTTGATATTGAAGATACTGTTTTTCGTTTCTCAAAAAAGAAAAAAAGAAGAAGAAGATACTGTTTTTCATGGATAGGTTTTTTAAATTTAGCTGGCTGCATTTGATTTAATTTGCAGTTGCTGTGCCCCACCCAACCTGAAATGAGGCTTGAAGTTTTGGGTAGAAAGTGCTGTAAATTAATGTTAGCTAAATATGCATCAGGCTTCAGAAAGTTGAAGGGCCATGATGCGAACTCGATTAGGATGCCTGGCATTGAATTTCCGGAATATTTTTGTGTTACACCCAAGCTTTATAAATTGGGTTAAGAACTTCATTCTAACCAGGTCTAAATAGTAGGAAATCTCAGTCTAACTAGGTCTAAATGGTAGGAATTCTAATTGAGTAGAAGGGAATTTTACTTCCCTAGATTTAAGAGAAAGAAATACTGCCTTAAAAACACTATTAGTTAATAAGATAATAGACAGTGAAAACTTGAAAACTATGGCCTTAAATAAGATAAAATAGCAAGAAGTTATGCACATAGTTTACCCTAATTACTTAATAAATGGAATCATGGAGCCAATCCCAACACTGGATCAAACTTATGTCTCAAGATCCTCTCAACAAAACATTACAATTTGCACGTGGTATGTTTTTCTTTGTTCACTGTCATCATAACCATTATTTTATGTGTCCACGTCTCTACCAGAGTTTACATGAGTTTCACTTTCGCTATGATTTTCTTCTACATGTTGCTCTACTTTTTCTTCTTGGTCATCTGAATCCTCTGCCTCTGATTTGTGGTAGAAGGTCTCCTGGATTTTTGTCACACCCTTTTCCACAGGCCCTATAGCTTGATTAATGGTCAACACAACGTCCTGGACAACCTGATCACAATGTGTAGTCTAGAAAGTTAGAACTTAAAAATTGAATATCTTGTATGGAATGGCTCATAATCAGGGACAGAACTTACATGTTGGACCCCTTCAACAACAATATTTTGAACACTCTCAGTGACACTTGTTCCAGGAGCCTCTACATTAGTTTCCGTCTTTTCAAGCACGGCTGATTTCTCCTTGTCACCTTCCTTTAATTTCAGTGTTTCTTTGGTTGTTTCAGTAGTGACCTTCCCATACTCAGAGACTGGGAGGAAACGATATGGTTCCACCGGAAAAACGTACACATGAGCAACAGCTGCAATGGCCATCTGCCGTGAGAGAGAGAGAGAGAGAGAGAGAGAGAGAGATGTATGATCAGGGCTATAAAAATAAACAGGCTAATGTGACGATTTATAGTCTTCATGGTTTAATAAAAAATATTCTGCATTGACTACAATTAGGCAAAGAGCTGAAATGAAAAGAAACCGAACAGAAATTAAACAAGTACCTAATCATTATACTAATACCCTTCTAGAAACATGTATCCTTGCAAACTGGTAAACCTAAGCAGTTAAAAAGTGTGAAAAATGCCTAACCAGAACTTCATCTAATTACTCACAATTAGACTAGAAGCACTTCTATTCCATTCCCTTAGATATCCTTTTTTTTTTTTTTTTTTTTTTTTTTTTTTTTTTTTTCTGTAACATGTAGAAAGGGACTGATATTTCTACATAAACACGTGAGACCATCCTCTGTGGGACTGTGGACTCTGGTTATCACATTCTACATGTCAGATATAGAACTATTAATCTCCCTTTCTAGTTGATTTGGATATTAGATATTGTCAATTACCATTTGAGGCTTCTTGAAAGTATGTATTCAAGTGATATAATATGAAGAAGAAAGGTATCTTAGAACGAAAGGAAGTTTTAAAATCACAGCAACAGAAACAACTTACTTCCATACAAATCAAGAAATCCTGCAGTCCAGTTTGTAGTTTTCCCTCCTTCGGCAGAACTCCAATTGTATGCAATAGTGCGATACCCACACCTTGCCACCAAGTAGCAAACACAATGGCCTTGAAGCTGATGAACTTTGCAAGTGGCTTTATTGATTGAAGTCTTTCATGGGCTACATTGTAGAACTTCACGAGGCAATACAAAGCCCACATCTGGCTGAAGTTCAATACAACCGCTATATATGGATAACTGCAGGATATGAGAGTGCAGCAGATATTAGCATGAGAAAAGAGAAAAAAAAGGAGGAGGTCACAATTTCTTCTCACTTGTTATTATCTACCATTGCCATATATAGATATCAGGAAGAGATAAGAGTACAGCAGCATTTAGAGTGAAAAAAAAGGGTTGCGCATAAGAATGTTTTCAGCGCTGCTAAGATTGCTTGGATCCACAATTTAACTGAGAAAACCAAAGAAAATAATAATATAGCTATTGTTTGGGCTTGTCCACTGTTGCTTATGAAGGGCAATAAAGAATGAACAAAAATTAACTAATATGTAGCCCAACCATATAAATACAAACTTAATGACATATGTTTCCTACAGCATAATCAAGAAGAAAGAAATTTCAGTTGAAACCACTAATGAGAAAATCAAAATAAGTCAAGGGAAATTGACAAACTCCAAACATGACAACAGAATCAAATAGGGATATAAAAGCATGCATGAAGAACACTGGATAATGGCCCAAAAGAAAATGCATATCTGAGTTATGTCATTATGTGATGTAAGCACTATGTTATAATGAAACATGTACAAATGTTGGACTTGCATATAAGATACATACCCATAGTTCCACTTGAATTCCCCATCACCATAAACACCAAAGAGTTCTAACAATAATGCTAAGAAAGCACAAACTGTCTTCAAAATCATCTGGGCTATCCAGAAAACATTAGTCTAAAAGAGAGATTCAAACTGCACATAGAGAAAGTTCAGTGACTTACATATTGTACAAGACCAAATTTTTCTATTGCAAGCAAATCTTTCCCAAGAGTACAAGGTTTAAAGAAGAAGTTGCTGAACGACCTTTCCTGCACTGTACGATTCTCATCTTCCCCTTCTAACAATGGTTCGCCAAGCTGTTTCCGTGATTTATTTTCAAGCAGTTCAATGACTCTGCTTTCGCCACCTACCATATTTTTTATTTTGAGAAAGAACTTCATGAAAACACTATAGCAACATTATAACCTATTGAAGTGTGATCTTGTCTAACAAACATAGCGGAGATTAATGCAAATATGTGAGTATAGAGAGACAATTTGAGTTGTAGAAAGTTAAAGATGTTAATGTTTAATAAAAGAAAGGTAACAATCTCTTATGGAGACATCACTTTTCATAATTTTCTTTCCTATTAACTTTCATGGAGGTACTATATTTCATTAGGCTTTCTTTAAGCACTTAAAGTCAAGAATATTTATCCATTTACTCTCTGGCAAGGAAGTACATAAGGTAAAGATACATCTCATTGACCGTAAAACACTTCCAAAGATAAATGGTTAGTCTTAATCTCCCAAGTGTTTCCCAACAGTTTGTGAAATAACCTAAACAATTATCAAATTAGCCAAGGAAAATGGCACAATTGCATAGAAGTCAAATTAGCGAATGTTGCTTATGAAGATCTGGTCAGTAGTAGCTTACCCAGGCAAGCAATCAAATAGCTCCCAAAAGAATACAAGGCAAATGCTTCATAGCAGTTTCTTAAAATGTCGCATGCAAGGGATGCTTTTGGAAACCACAACGATATGATCTGGATAAGAACAAAACATTAATTTACCACCACTGTTAAATGATCAATCATCAAAATCTCAGATCTGAACCAGATATCTGGGCAATTACATTTTCTCTATTTCTTTCTTTGTCTTTCTCTATCTCCCATTTTTTTTTTCCTGGAGAGAGAGCGAGGGGCTGCGGGTGTGTGGGGGAGGGGGAAGGGGGGTAAAGCCATTTGTTGTTTGATTTTCTTAGTTAAAATCAATACATTTTTGTGAAGTAAAAATACATATGAGATTTCCAGAACATATGCTTTTCAGAGAGATAGAACCTCACTAACTCAGTGGCATAGACGGGAACCATGAAAAGAACAGCAACAATCCATTTTTGTTCCTGGATAGAAATCAATTAAGATTAGATTAAGTCAGTCATCATTTTTGTACCATTCACTATATAGAATTATGAATGCAAGTTTACATAAGCATTAAGGATATGTTTCTGTGGATAGGGGATATGACACACTTGTTATAAAATGTTCAAATTTTAGAGCCATAGCAGGCAAGATTCAAGTTGAAAAACCGTTATCCCCGTCAATTACAAGCTTAAAACAGAAGTAAAAGAAAAAAAAATTCTGATCCAAAACCACTGTCCTAAAGTTCTGTGGATAAAAAAGCTGATGCCCTTGAGCCCCATCGGTGCCAATGGAACCATCAATAAATAAAACCTATCTTTGGCAGGCTTGGAAATTTTTTTAATGGGTAATAAATTTCACTGAAAAAGCACAATGAGGGGTGCAATCCTAGTACACAGGTGGTGTAAAAGAGAAAGCATCCCTCAAGCAAATCTAGTGTCTAAGATTCTGCAGGCATGAATGTTTAAAAGGTGCTCTTAACAATATACATAAACGCATAACAAGTTATGCTCTTTAGGAGAGGCTTTTAGTCCTACACGACTGAGTTTACCCATATGCTACATTGGCTTAAGCAACACCCAATCGGTCAAACACCATAAAAATTTCAGTTTGGCTAATAGTGAATCAGAAGAAACACAAATTAATACAAAGTATGGCATTCATAGAACGGTCAGGATGCTTATTAGGGAAATGAATTAACTGCAGGATTGGTGTAATATCTGAGATGTTGGAGAATGAGAAAGATGGAGAGGATCAATGCTACAACTACAAAGCATCCTGCAGTGATGAGGGCCGGTTGATGAAGCCTTTGGTATGCGTCTGCATAGGCTGATCTAGAATTTGATGCCATTACCTGCACATCTTCCTCTCACAACTGCCTATAACTTGAATAGAAGCTCTATGCTATGACTTACCACCTATGGGTATGCAACCTGAGATATATTACAACATTAGATGATAAAGTAAGTATCTAGTAAGAAAGAATATACATTCAACAATTCGGGATGGTAACTTGAATGCAATGATGGAGAAAAATGTAAAAAATGCATGACACTGTTCCACTATGATTGGCACATATATATATTTTTCATTAACTTCCAAGTATTATAGAAGTCATGTTAATTGTAGGACTCATATCCTTCTACTACAGTACTGTAATTGCATTTATTGGATTCTGTTTCAATTGAATTTTTCATTGTCGTATGTATTCTGACTTTGTTACTGATAATTCAGCTTTCTTATTGAAGACCATTATCATTCTAGTCCAAACAGTAACACCCATAAGCAATTGCAAGAATTAACTAATTGCACAAGAATTAAGCCACAAAATTTTTCACTTTAAACAGATTCTATATATAATTTTCTCAAGTTGACATCCACATTGGAAAAAAGAAAAAAGTAACAACCAGAAATGTTTCTCTTTCCAACAAGAATAACAAACACTTTCTCTTTTCCAAATTGTAAATCGAAAGTGACCCACTGGGGCAACTTCAGCACTTAAAATATTACAATTAGCTTCAGTTATTAGAAAGCTTAACATATCTAATATTGAACCCCCAAAGAGAGAGAGAGAGAGAGAGAGAGAGAGAGAAAGCCAAATGAAGAACTAATAAAAGTAAAAAGAATGATTGAAGTCCATGAAAAGTGAATATTGCTGACCTCTGAAAAGGGTTTGATGCAGAAGAATGTAGCTTCTTCGAAATCCAAAGAATTAATACGAAACAATAACGGTCATATCCATATAAGTTATGAGAGCATGCATACATATTCCAAGTGTATTGGGCCACGGAGTAAAGTTTGCGTCCGAGGTTGACACGCTCCACTATTCGGACTTGTAGCAGTTCAAACACTGACACGTACAACTCTACTTTTCAACACTAACTGCTCTGTATATGATACATGCATGATCAGATCAGCCACCAGTATTTTTTATATATTAAAAAATGTAATCTCAAAGTGCTTGTAATCTCTTAACCAAGGAGGTTGGCCAAGTTGGTTGAGCTCTTGGTCTCAAAGTGCTTGTACTTGGCTCGACTAGGTGTGCTCTCTAGTTCGAGTCATGCTACCTGCACTTTGAAAATAATTTCCTTGGCCAGTGCTTTACCCCTTCGTGGGCTCACCCGGCACGAACAGTGATTAGTCTCTGGTTGAAAGCCTTGAGGAAACATTGTGGGAAACCAAAAAAAAAAAAAAAAAAATGTAATCTCAAATTATAATAGCTGTAAATTATTAATTTTTTTTTTCAAAAAAAATAGAAAAGTCTCTTAACACGTGTGTTTGGATAAAGATCTTCTCACCCTTTGATTGTTAGAAGTGATAATCCAAGTAAGATATGTTCATCTCAAAGGCTGTCTTTTTCAGATTTTTTATTTTAATGAATGACTATCTTTTTCAGATAAATCATCCTCTCTTCCTTTAAATGTAACTCTTATATCTAAAACCAAGTGAGACTTTAAATATTGTATAAAACCAATAAACTAAAAAACTAAAAGAAAATGTATTTACAATATAGACACTTTTATTATGTTGTACAAATGCATATTATCACCTTTTCCTCTCTCAAATTTTCCATTGGGAATTTTGAAGAATAAGATCTATACTGCACAAAAAAATTTTTACGTACTTATTTATTTATTTATTTTATATCATAAATAAAATCTCAACTTTTCATATTAATTTTACTTTTAATTAATTACTTCAACTATTGCTCCTATTGTTACTATTTATCTATTACTCATCATGTTTAACTCTCGACTAATTCTTATTTTGCCTTACTTTTGTAGTCTATTTGAATGAGCATGTGATCATCTTTTAAAAGATGAGATGTCATATAAACATGTTCTACAAACTTGTGAGTACCAATGGCTCTATTTTACCTTTTTTTAATTATTTATTTTCTTATTTTTATTTGCTTTGTATTTGGTCGGAAAACTTTAAATTTTAGTTTTGGTTTGCAATAACTATTTTTTTTTTTTTTAATTTCATTGAAACTATTTATTTCTTTTGGTGTAATTAAGATGCTATTTTGTGTATTAATTGTTAATTTGTCCTACATATTTGATATTAGTTTTGAAACATTCTCCCCTTTTGGTTATCAGGTTTTACTTTTTAGAAAAAAAAACAAAATAGTACAAGCTTTTCTCTTCTAATTAATTATTTTTACATTTTATTTCCCCTTAATGAGTGGTATCAATGATTCCTCTAAAAAATAGACGAACCTCTCAGCACATGCGTGAGCACATGCTTAGAGGCTAGTATGTACATACTTATATCCCTCATTTGGGACAATCATTTTATCAATCTAAAATACCCTCGCATCTAATGTTTAATAAGTGAAAACAATTGAGGAAAAAGCAGTAAAAATACATTATTAACTCCCCCCTAAAAAAAATGCCCCACAAAACTGTTGTACTTAACTCTTCATTAGTTTACAAATTGAAATTTAAATGTTCAGTTTTCCACTCATTTACAATTTAAAATTTCCTGTTGTTATCAAGTCGATACAACTTACAATGTTTTCCAATCTCTATCCTCAAGTCTTTTGCATATTTCGAAAAACCACACACACAAGAAACCAATCTTCCTATGTTACTCAAAGCATTAAGAGTAGCGAGAAACATGAGTGGAGGCAACCACGCAAACAGTTCCAAGGTAGTATTTAGTAAAATATTTCTTTCTATTAATGTCATTATTTAATGACATAATTAAAAATAGGTTAAAATGCAAAATCCACCCTCTAAGTTTCTCCAAAATTCATTTTAGTTCTTTAAATTTGTTTTCATTTATTACAGTCTTCTAAGTTTCAAATTTATTCAACAAAAGTCTTTTCGTCAACTTTTGTTATAATTTTTTGAAAAAAAAAATTGGAAAATATTTTTCGATCATTAATTGAATTTTTAATTAAAAAAATTTGAAGAAAATTTTAAAAAATTGAAAAATTAACCACAACATATAAAAAAATTTGATGGAAAAGCCTTAATTGAATGAATTTAAAACTTAGAGACTGAAATGAATGAAAGTAAAATTAGGGGACTGAATTGAATTTTGGTGAAACATAGAAAGTGAGTTTTGCATTTTAGCCTTAAAAATAAAAACACTCAAGGGATGGTTTTAATATTCTGTCTTCATCAAAAGTTGTTCATATAATTTTTAAAGCTCCGTTTTTTAAAAAAATTTTAGCAAAAAAAAGATCCATTATTTTTAGTACTTCACTGCCAATTTTTTTTAGTACTTAGATAAAGTTTTAGTTTAATTGTTTTCAGAATTATATTTTCCTTTATTCTGATTTTTTATTTGGCATTTTATTTATTTCATGATTCCCATTCTTTTACTTGAAGGTTGTTGATGCCCACTTTGGCAAGGAGGCCCAATAGCAAGAAGAAGCCCAACAATATGGGAGGAAAAGAGTTAGTAAATTGAGAAGAAAACCATTAAGCCCGAATGGTAGGAATAATGGATCATAGGCCTAGAAAATAGTAAATGGGCCTCAAAGAAAGCAAGCGGGCTTAAAGGAGCCCAAAGAAAGAAGTAGTAAACCCATGGGCATTATGAGAAATAGAAAGCAAGTAAGGAAGGGCCAAAGAGGCCCGAAGTAATGAATTAAGTGAGTAAGGGGTTGATGGGAAAGCCCATAAACTCCAAGAGTAAATGATATGGTAATTTAGGCTGGAGAAGCCCAAAAGACTTAGCAAAGGCCCATGGGAATAAAGAATTAAAATGGGCCGAGGATGCTCAAAAGGATGAAATGGGCCAAGGATGCCCAAAATAGCATGAATACTAGCCCAATGATAATACTGAGCCACTGGAATTAAGCAAAGGGAAAGCATACAGCAGGCCCAAAAAAGGTCCAGCAAGCACGGGTCAAACAATAGCACAACAGGTATGATAGAACAGCATGACAGAAGTGCTAGCAGACCCGCGAAAGGGGCAAAAAATGGATTAGAGAAGGAAAATTCCACAATCAAGTAAGGCCCAGCTCAGGAAGGAAGTAAGACATAAAAAATGAAGGCTTAGAGACCCATTCACGCCACAAGAAGTCTCAAGCACTACCAATTTGTACCTAGCTAATACAGGAGTGGTGGGCCATGGGTCAGAGGTAAGAGAGGGTGTAGTTTGGCTGTGGGGAGAAGAGGGAAGCCTATTTTGGGGTTCCCACTCAAACTCTTTTGGGGGAAATATTCTGCTGGGATGACATACCACCCAAAAGAGGGAAAAATGAGTTGGAATTACTAGGTGCATGCCATGAGGGATAGTGAGAGAGAATGCCCACCCTTATCCAGATGGGAATGCCATGATGAGCAAGCAAACAAAATAAGACTCTTTGTCTGGTAATGGGATGCGGCACGGCCAGAATAGGCAAGTGGTGGTGGCTGGACAGCTGACATACTAGTGGGTGGTTTGGAAGTACACCCACACCTAGACAAAAGCAGTTAAGGGGTAAAATAGTAAAAACCTATCATAACAGGCAATATAAAGGGTCATTCGCCATGCACAGGAAATAGAACAAGGAGGAAAGGGGATAACATAAAAACACCGCAAGAAAACAACGAAAGAAGAGAGTAAAAAAACAGAGTAGAGAACTTAGAAGGAAAAGAGAATTATAAAGTAAAACAGAGAGTAGGCAAGAGTGTGGTAGCAGGCAGGCACCGATAGGCTAATCTCTTCTCTCCCTCTAAAAGCCTACTCTTTAGAAAGGATTAAGAAATTTGAGGATAAGCCACCTAGGTCCATTCTCTCAAAGTGAGTAATTTCCGTGGTAAGATTTCCCTGTGAGGTTACTCACATTAAAGAAACGGTTCCCTTCCTAGACTTAACTCTGCTGGACAACCAAGCATGGCAGACTGATCATTCTTTTTTTCATTTTTATTAATCACACAACAGTGTTATTTTCTCTTTCTTTATTGTTATCATCTTGTTTATATTGCATTTATATTGCTGCGTTGCTTCTTCTTTTGATTCATTCAGTATTTCCTGTTTTCTGGTTGACAGTAGGCATATTTCCTTTTGTTGTTGTTATATTACAACTGCCTGCCATAACTTTTTTGTAATAGTTTTCTCTGCCATGGGCATGTGACCAAAATTTTAGTAAAAGGGCTTTAGTTTGTCTACAAGTTGGCTTGGTGTGTATTGCAGTCAAGCCGGTCCTAACTCTCCTACCCAGAACCATTGGGCCATAGCGTGGCAGGAGGCAGCCCAGCCCATTGTTGCAAAAAGGCCCACCACAAAGGTATTTTCATTTTTTTTCTTTCTCTTATATATTTAATTTGAATGTCGTTGATTAGATTTAATAAGAAGGCACAATAACTTTACCCTCATTGTCCATCAACGATTATACTTTTTAATTATTTAACACTATGGAAATTGCCTTCTGGATTATGCTACTGCTACTTTGATTAGATTTATCACTCAAGCTAATTCAAAAGTCTTAATTCAATGATTTCATAATTGCTAACCTTTGAACATTTAGTGAAAATAGGGGAATAGTGATTGGAAAATGTAGCACCCCCAAATTGAGATGAATATAAAATTATAACGCTAAACCTAAAAAAAAAAAAAAAAACCCTCATCACATGAACAAAATGTTTGTGATGAGACTAGTATAAATAATGTAAGTTGTTCATATGTGCACCTAATTCCAAACCCAAAAAATTAAAAATTGAAAAAATAAGAAAAAAAAAAAAAAGCTTTGAGAACCAAAAACAAGTATAAACATTGAGATGGAAAAATGATTAATTGATGAATATGACAATTCAAGAAAAATTTAACTTTGAGAAGATGCAAAAATCAAACAATTTGACATATAAAAACACATTTAATTTGAATTTATCAGAAACACTCAATATTATACGCTCACTAGAAATACATACAAAAAAAAAAAAAAAAAAGATTTTCAAAACATTATATGTTCTCGATTCTCTTTGTTATATACTTATATCAACATACAAACATATATACATATTTAGCCTATTTTTGAATCTAAGCATTTTGTAGTCATAAAAATCAAAATCATTAATAAGATTGACCCCCACCCCCCAAGGGTGAAAGCCCTTGACCTAGTTGATATTATTGATAGCATTGAGAATCTCAAGGTACTAGTGGTCCGTGGATAAGCTGACAACACTACTCATCAGTACCACTTGAGATTAGGTATTTATTGCACCAATTAAGTAGGTAATTACTTATTACTCTCTTTCACTTTACCATTCCTTTTAACAGTTGTTTAATTAAATAATAACAAAATGTATTGTTTTGATGTTGGGGAAGACAAAAGCTTAGGTAAACGGTTGTTCCCATGATAATTAGATTGAAAGTGGATCTATGTGAACAAGTCTAGGGAGTAGGGAGAGCCTTCTGCGAGTGTTACAATATCCTTTGGAAACCAATTGAGAAGGTAAATACCCTGTCTCCTTTATAGGAACGAATGTTTTGTTTAGATGTTGAGGAAGTAGAGAATTTGAAAAATTACTTTCTATTTGCTGTTTTGTTTATAAAACCAGTATTACTTTGTTTGATTAATGAGAAGCGTTCTTAAGTCGACGAAAAGAAAATTTTAAGATTTTATGACAACGTGTTTCTTTAATTATTGATTAGGAATTTTAATTACTATTTTTAAAATAAATATATTAAATTATTTTTGTTACATCACAAAGAATATGTTATGAGAGTAAAAATTGAAATTGTTTCATAGTTTAATTGAATTCCTTAAATAAACTTTTTTTTAATGATAATTAAGGTCATGTTAATGAGTGCTCTTAGGGTAATTGTTAATAAACCATATTAGAAAAATTTTAACATCATTTTTATGAGAAATATTAGCTGTCAACATGATTAATTGTTTTATTATTTTCCCATAAAATGTTTCTAAAAATATTTACTAATTAAACCTGTAGGGTCACAATTTTGGAACCCAAGCCCAAATTGTATGGAGTCTTGATTTAATGAACCCAATGCAATGAATTTGTAGAGAATGAGTTGGAAATTTAGATCTTAGCAAATCAGACGATCAACCAACAGGTCTAGATGATAAAGAAAGAAAGATGACATAGATTTACTAGGAAGAGACGTCCTCGGATTTTATCCGAGGAGACTCATTCTTCATATATCTCCCCCCACCTTTCTTACCAGTCCTTCCCCCCTATTTTATACTATCTTCTTCCCATTTCCACCGTCCACATGTAGATTTAGGTTGATAGTGATGATACTTGTCCCATCAGCCCCTTCCCAAAGTCGTTGGGAGTGGTTGTAAAAGTTGAAAAATAGGGTTCAATTAGTTGCAGAGCACTTAATGTAATAGTAGTAGCTTTCCCTTAGATATTTTCAGGCCTCCCTTTATCCTTTTCTTTCTTAATACTTATCCTCTTGCATGGAATGGTCCAGATTGTCACTCTCAATGATAGACCATCTCCTTTGTCCTCGGCCTTGCCTGGCTGAGGAGGAGTTCTTCTTTGGGTTGGGCCCCTGGCCCAACATATACATAGGTATAGGCTCCTTGGTTTGTCACCCCCACACACACCTATCAAATTTTTTCCAATCAGATGTTATTTACTATATAATTTATAAATTTATTTTTTGTGCATAATTTTAGACTATAAAAACTTGAAATTTAAATATTTAATTGATAACATAGATATTGATCTCTAATTTTTTAGAAATTTTGTAAGCATGAGGATATAAGAAGAAGATGTAATCCAATGGTAGATTTATCAAAATACTCATTTAATAAAAAGATATTGAATGAAGTTGTAGTCTTATGCTACACCTGAGTTTGTTGCAAAACTTTGTCCAGTAACAATATTTAAAGAGGGGGAAAAAAAGAATAGAGCAATATAACACTAAACTTAAAATCAAAGCATATTAATATGTATATAATAATCTCCAACAAAATAAACATGTAGTCTATTTATTTATTTAAACAAAGTAAAATTCCAACAATAGTTTAAACATTCGAGTAAGATTGGAATAATCCAAGCAAGGCAACATTCCCATCATGATGTTCTTACCCAAGCATAAGAGAAATGGAATAAGAGAATGAAAATGGATTCATAGACATGTAATATCCGTAAGTGTAAGAACATGTATTATCCATACTCATTTTGAATCCAAGATAAAACAAGCAAACAAAATAAGAGTATATAGACCCATATTTCACAATTTATACACATGTAATTCCTTGAATAAAACTCATATTATAAATATGTAAATCCAATACATTCATAAAAAATGACATACAAAGCATGTCTACATCAAGGAAATTCAAATTCATAACATTTTCACCCCAACCACAGAGCATGGAAACAAAAGGTAAAGGGGTAGAAAATACTAGAAAATCACCTTTGAAGCACTTTAATTTTGGGAGGTGGGAGGAGATTATTTGGTGATGAATGAAGAAGAGGGAATGGTCAAATTTATAGGAAAAGACCCCTACCCTTGGCCCCCCATATTTAGTGTGGTGTCAAGAATTATGCCAATACTTAATATGGTGTCAAGAATTTGCCCACACTTAGTATGATGTCAAGAATTTCCCAATTACCTAACTTTTCTACTCCAAAATTTTTTCCAACTTCGGGTACCAACTTTGCACCTTCCATTGGAGACCGTAATGGACTCCTTTTTTTTTTACTTTCTTTATATTTCTGAAAAGCCCTCGTAGCATAATTTCCAATGGTTCCGACCTTGAGTCATTTGGAGCTCTGTACAGAAAATTTTGGGTCGTTGAAGTGGGTTGGTTCATAGTGTTCCAGCTTCTGAGTCAACACTAATTTTTATGGGTTTTGCACAATTTATCCTATTTCTGTGGCGTTTCCTGACTCTCCTGAACTCCGTTTCGCTCAAACTTAGGTGTCGTTGGAAAGATCATAACACCTACTTTCTAAGTCTATCCACTTTTTTGGTCCAATTTTTGATATTGGACTAGTAAAATGCCTTGGAAAGTAGTGTGTAAAAAAAAAAAAAAAAAAACAAAAAGAAAACTAGCTTTTATTAAAAAGTTTTTACTTCTTTGTTTTTGCAAATTGACTTTGTTCTAAGTGAATTTTTACCAACAAATCCTCATTTGGGCCAATTGGGGATCGTTTGATTAAAATTGAATCAAATTGGATTAAAATCAAGCTTATGGACATGTAATAGAAAAATGGCCAAGTGTTTTGCACTTTTTTACCATTTTCAAGATATCTTGCTCATTTTAAATCTAATTTGAGCTCATGAATAGTTAATTTAATGGGAAATCAAATATCCATGTTATGAGCTCAAATTTATTATAATGGGTGGTCGGATTTTGGTCAAATCAAGATCAAGTACAAACTGATGGTCGAATTTTGATCAAATCAAGATCAAGTCAAATCAAGATCAAGTATAAACTGATGGTCGAATTTTGATCAAATCAAGATCAAGTCAAATCAACATCAAGTACAAATTGACCGTGGTCAAATTTGTAAAAATACGATCATGTTTGTAGGTCTATTTTTAATAAGATATATTGCAAAACACTAGTCAAATAGTTGTCGAAACCTATGAAAAAAAAAAATCCGATGAAAAGTCTGAAAGTTAAGTCTGAAAGTTCAAGGTTGCCTTCACCATTACAGGTTATTAACTTATTCACATCATATGCATGTTATGAAATTTGATGTATATTTTTGGCAATGTGCCGTATACTTTCCCTTATTGGAAAGTCATTTGTTAAGGGTTTCCAAGTAAAGCCTGGACACCACCTCATCAATCCAAGATAGATTATTGTCCCCATGCATGGAAAAGAATCACATGGTTTGTTTTGTTGAAATTCCATAAACCTTTCTTGGATTATGTGGCGTTCTCGTAGGTGGAGACCCTCTTCCTTTGCCTCACAATTGCATCTCGAGAATTATACACTGGGTAATTTGGGCTCAATCCCCTAGGCATGGCAGTCAAATTATATTTCGAATTTAGCAAACCTCATGGGTAAAAAGATGCCTGCTTGCTTTAAAAATGTATGAGACAGGAAACTATTTCGCTGATGATAATTCACAAGGTTGGAGTCAGAAGAGCAATTTAGGTGCACTGGGATTCCCGTGGAAATAGAAGTACTGTTTTTCACTGTTTGTGCTTTCAGAACATTTGAATTTTGAAAGTACAATTCATGGTTACGCCAAAAGGAAAAAAAAAAAAGGTCGGTGTTGAAGAGAAATAACTTAATCATATATATGAGTAGGTAAACTGTTAGACTGTAATGTAATTTTTTGAAATTACTTGGTAATGAGAAAATAGGATTTTGAATATTTTGATTCTCACACATCCACATGCTATTTCGGATATACATTGTTATATTCGCTTTTATATTTTAAAATGTAAACATTTATAAATTAATTGTGAATATGTACATGAAATAATAGATGTGAGGAGTTTTACTAAAAAAAACACTTATAACCACATATTTTCATAAGTACCTACAACCGTACATCTCTCTATAAAAGAAAGACTATTTGGTTTAGAGGCTCTCTCTCTCTCTCTCTCTCTCTCTCTCTCTCTCTCTCTCTCTCTCTCTCTCTCTCTCTCTCTCTCTCTCTCTCAAGAACACTCGATTGATGACTCTTTCTTTACTTGTCAAACTCTATTTCTCTCCGACCTTAGTCTCTCAATGCTTTTCACGTGAGTACCTCTCTCTCTCTCTCTCTCTCTCTCTCTCAAGAACACTCGATCGATGACTCTTTCTTTACTTGTCAAACTCTATTTCTCTCCGACTTTAGTCTCTCAATGCTTTTCACGTGAGTACCTAGCTTCAATAGAGCTCTTTTAATCAATTAATAAATTCATTGTAGACAAGTGATTGAGTCAAATTTGAACCCACTACAATAGATGTAAACTAGTATGAAAAGATATTTAGCCATACGAATATATATAATATTTAGCCATAAGAATATATATATATATATATATATATATATATATATGCAATGCTATTTAGAATAGTAAATTGGTTTCATTTCCTCGACAGCTCAACGTTAACATAGGGTTGCTATAATAATATAATCTAATCATGCTCAAATCTCGTATAGAAAGAAGCTATGCTAGCTCCTTTAATTTAGTACCGGAGGTGATACTGGTTAAGCAAATTGAGAGACAGTTGGATACATAGAGTAAACAAATCCAGGACCAACATGAAAAAAGTGACTAGAAATTAGAAAATGTGTGTTAAGCTTAAGCGAGTTCGCTTTTAAGACATAGATGTAAGAGATAGATAGTTGTTTCCGATGAACTTTAATTAATTTATTTATGTTGTAATAAAATGTCAGAGACTTATTAATTAGACTCATATTTGAGACACGTGTTTGTCGCATACGGTTCTATAAACCGTCATCAACATTTCGTCATCTGACACCTGGCATACCATACCCTACTTGCTGTTTGTTGAAATTGAAAATGGAATGGACCCATGTGGTGGACAACTTCACGTGGTATTAATAGCAACCCCCCATGCAGAGAGAGTGTAGGCCAAGCCATAGATTTGAGGGATTTCGATTCTTCACATATAGTTATTTTATAATCAATTGAGATAGGAATATATCATCTAAATCGTTTATTATAAAAATAATGATTGAGGGATTAAAAGAACTAATCTACGGGAATGGAGCTAAGACTTGGAGTTAGAGAGTAGTTTTATTGTTAACTGCATGCGTTGGCTTTGGCTTTCGGTTCTACTATTTGGCCAATAAATGTTTTTTTTTTAATTATTATTTTTATGTGTGTATAGAGCGTGTCTTTTGTGGGCAAGAATAAATTTATTTTGTTTAAAGTTTTTTAAAGGGCTAAGTTGTTTGTTTTTGATAAAATTAGTTGATTAGTCTCAATTTTTTTTTTAGCTTCACTATCTCCCATTGGTAATTTTTGTTGTTGGACTAATATTTTGGGCTTGTGTATATATATATATATATATATATATATTAGATTTTAGATCTATAAATTTTTTTATGGCCTTTAAAGGGTGGAAAATACTAGATTTGCAAACTTCTATACAAATTGTTATTGTGATTAGTGGTTATTAATAAGTAAAAAAGTGATTAAAGTGGTGGACTCAAATGCAAACTAGTAAGAATTTGTTACCTCAATAGTTTGTAAAAATGTTGTAAAAAATTTTATAACTGTAGCATTTCTCTTATAATGATCAATGCTACTCTAATTATATATATATATATGTATATATATATATATGTATATATATAAAATATTTAAGTCAAAAGACTCAAAACAGAGAGTAAATCCAATTAGATTTTAAATTGGATTTCAATTAGAGTAGTCTAATTTTGCGTCACATGTTCTATCTAAGTATTTTAATTTTTGTGCCAAATGAGTTAATTCAGTGTAGAAAACAAGAAGTCCAATATATATAAACTAAAAAAAAAACTTAATTATATATCTAAAATTAGAAGAAGAAAGAGTTTGAATGATTTTACTCTTATGAGCCATTTTTTTGTAACTAATAATAATTCAAATGTATAAGTTATTTATGTAATACTATGAATATGTGTGGTCCGTTACTAACTAGATAGAAATATATATATATATATATATATATTTGTGTGTGTGTGTGTGTGTGTGTGAGTGTATTAACTGCAATTGTTTTTAACAGTAACTATACATACGCGCGGGGTTATAAACTAGCTAGTTATAAGAACTTTAAAGCATATTGATCCTATAATATTAACTATCTACTATTTGATTCAGATTCCACAAAGACTAATTAAAGAAGTAATTATTTATGATTTTGTCTTAAATGTTCAGGTTTGGATTAATTATATAACTTCCCTGTCTAAACATATATGCTAATGGAGGAAGTTATTTATTGAAAGCCTAAACAAGATGGACAATATATATTTAGTAAGAAGTTGTTATAATTTTTCTTTTTAATTTTTTTAAAAAAATTAAATTAATAACATGAAAAATTTGATTTAGTGTAGGTTGAAACAGGACTTCCCGTCCTGGAACTTTCTTCAAGGATAATTTTTTGCATAGAATTGATCACCTTGACAACCGGGGTTTGCTAATATTTTTGTTAATTCCATGATCCTCGTTTTAGGGGATTGTATAGCTAGTTGCATTGTAAACCTGCCACAAGATCCTATAGATTTCCAAAGTACTTAAAATTCTAATTTCACAACAAGTACTACTACATCTCCTTTACTCCTCTGGTTAAAATTAAAGGATCCCTGTGCTCATATTTCATGACGTTAAATCAATAGGAAGTTTCAACTTGAAGTTAAAAGTACTATTTTATTTTAACATCCATATATATATATAAGGCCCTGGAATTTGTAATCAAGTAATATTCTCTCTCCCCCCCCCTCCCCCCAAAAAACCCCCTTTTTTTGAGTTTCGAAGCTGTTTATTAGTTTAGTTTAAAGGTTTAGAGTAAACCTATAGTCTTCTTGACAATTGCCCAAGAGAGATATGTGAGAGATACACATATTGTATGTTATACTTTTACATGACAATTAATTACACAATAGATTGTTATCCAAAAGACGATATGGTGAGCCCACTATTATCTCTTGTGAAAATTATTCACTCGTATAGGTAGACCACCATGTGATCCTCCCTACAAATAAAAAGAAATTATTTCTTATTAATTTCTAAATTTTAAGAAGTCCACATAATCATGAAACTGAAACCTACAAACAATAATTTACCTAATGTATATTGGTTAGGACCACACGTAATGAATAATTTGATTAATTTCCCGTATCTTTGGCCATGATGAGTTCCTTAATTTGCATATTTAAGGAGAATGGAAACCGAGCAATGATCAACAATCATTTAATTTAGCATGCTCAATAATTAGCAGCCGGTTTGGATGGGGGCATTTCAGGAGAAAATAGAATAAAGGAGGAAGTCTCTTGGAAATCATGTGTTCGATCTTCCTTTTGATCCTTTTTTTTTCAACATCTAAATGAAAGGAAAATATCTTTTATCCATTCAACTCCGTCTTAATTTATCTTTATCTTTCATTTCTGTTCCATTAGTTTTTTTTTTTTTTAATCAAATCTTAAATCATATGAAAAAAAAAAAAAACGAATAAATAAGAAAAATTGAATTATATTATAATAAAACCTAATAGAATAGAAATGAAGAATAGGATATGGGATGTCAAAATTGCCCCACCCTACGCAAACTATCTTGTCCTACTCTATTTCATATTGTTTTTCCTGCCACAGAGGATTTCAGTTTTCTGGATTAGGATCCCTGGTGCAATTACCTTCTCTCCACTTGCAAATTTTTTTTTACCACTTTTGCTTATATATATAATTTAATTTTTTTCCCTATATATCATATTTATATAAATATTTATAATTCTATTAGAGCATCAGCATTGAACAATGCTAATGCCAAATATTAGGAGAATTTGACATTTTAAGCCTTAAAGTGTTCTGCATCAGGGAATGTTAAATACAGGTATTGCAAATTTTTTTCCAATACTGCTACAGTACAATTCTATCTTTAGAATTGTACTGTAGCAGTATTGTAAAAAAAAAAAAAAAAATTTAATCAACTTTCCCCGACATTTCCCTCTCCTCTCCCATAATTTTTGTTCTCTTCTCTCTCTTCCTTCTCTCTTTCTCATCTGCTCTCTCCTCTCTTCAAACTCAAACATCATCCACCTCCCAACATCTCACAATGGTTCATTTTTTTTGGTGGGTTGCGATATGGTGGGTTCTGTGGTTGTTTTTTTTTTTTGGCTGTGACCAGTGCTTAAAGGAAGTGGTGGGTATGGCTGAGGTGAGTTGTGAGTCACGGAGATCGGAGATTGGAGTGGGTCACAGAGATCGGAGATCAGAGTGGGCTGAAGTGGGTTGTGGGTATAGCTGAAGTGGGTCACGGCGCGGGTCACGACATGGGTCGCGGAGATCGGAGTGGGCTGAAATGGGTTGTGGGTATGACTAAAGTGGGTCACGGCGTGGGTCACAGAGATCGGAGATTGGAGATCGGAGTGGGCTGAAGTGGGTTGTGGGTATGGCTGAAGTGGGTCACGGCATGGGTCACGGAGATCGGAGATTGGAGTGGGCTGAAGTGGGTTGTGGTATGGCTGAAGTGGGTCACAGCAGTGAGGCTGGGTTTCTGTTGGCGAGTCCAGTGTTGCTGGGTTTCTGTTGTGAGGCTGGGTTTCTGTTGGCGAGTCCAGTGTTGCTGGGTTTCTGTTGTGACGCTGGTTTTTTTTTTTTTTTTTTTTTAATATGGGATTTTTGTTCCGGTGGGATTTTAGAGGAACTCCTCTGTACATGTCGCCGGAATCAGTTAATCACAATGAGTACGAATCACCGGCAGATATTTGGGCTTGCTGAGTTATGGTTGTAGTGAGAATATTTTTATATTATTTTTATTTTACTTTATATTATTTTAATGTGTAGTATGGAAAAATAGAATTTTGGGATGCTGAAGGAATTGTAAAATGATATGGTATAAGTAATAAAGTGGTTTTTTGAGATGGTAAAATAGAATAAGATAGAATTCTTTGATGCTGATGCTCTTACCATCCCCCAAATACATTTCTTTACCATCTCTATGTCATTGGTACTAGAGCCACCCAATTAAGGATAGCAAAATGCATGCACCCTGTGCCTCACTCTATAAGTTTTTTTTTCCCAAAGTGGCAACTAGCCACCCAAAATCTAACTCTACCCTACCCCTTTACTATCCCTAATAGGTTTCTTTTTTCAATGTATTTAAGTTAGATTAGATAGATAATTTATGCAATTATTTATTATAATCAAAGAATGAGAGAGTTCTTGTATTTATACACTTGTAAAAAAAATTCAAAAATACACTTGAAATACAAATTTAAATTTTACATTATCTAATGTTCCCTCTCAAGTTGAAAGATCATAGAAGGAGAGCTTCAACTTGTCATGGAGATAAAATAAGACGATTAGAGGAAAGATTTTTGGGCATGATATTAGCCATTCTCATTAGACATTCAATTCTTTGTTTGATATTCACATTTTTGCACACCCATGCAACTGCATGATTGGATATTTATATGCACACACAATTGGATGGTAACATGTTTACTGGTTGTATGTTTATATGTCTACATGCTTGGATATCTGGATGTTTACATACTCATATGCTTGGATGTTTATGTGCTCATATGCTTATATGTTTACGTGCTTGTATGCTCATGTATTTGCATACTCACTTGTTCATATGTTCCATCACTCTCTTATGATCTTTATTATGCCTTTGGTTATATGTTGATTTGCATGACCTGTAAATGATCTCTAGGCTTTAGACACAAGTGCGTATTCACATGAGTTTAATTATTAGATATATGCCATTTAATCTAAGATTTAGTTACAATTTATGAAGGTCAACTATGGCTAGGCAAGTTTGGGTGTCTAACATCTTTCCATCTTGTATCTTAACTTCGGATTCAGTATGGTGTGTAGACCTTCATGTAGTTATTTTTTGGTTTTTGGACCTATAACCAAGTGGCAACTCACTTGTCTGTTTCTTAGAGACATTAGTGTACTCCCAAACTCACACCGGCTTTGAGTCCAAATCGAATTTAGGGAGGTTGAGTATTGTGTCCCTCACCTTCATAAAAAGGAACCGACATGGAGTCATATCAAAGCCATTATAAGGTGTACCATATTGGACATTGTTTACCTGAGGAGTTATATCAAGTGAAAAGAGATTGATGGAGAAGGCATCGGAATGGATGAATTTATGGCTTAGTAGTAGACTATATATGCCATGTAGGAAAATTAATGGGTATAGGTCAAGTAGCAAAGGTTCTGGCAAGATCACAAAATGTTGAAGTCTTGGAGAGATAAAAGACTACCAGACGCCGTTAATTTATTAGGCAGGACTTTAGTTTTGTGCAAGGACTAACTGACAGAAAGATCAAGTTGCTTAAGGTTTTGGAGTTACGTATGTGAAGGATTCGAGTGTTTGAAGTCGATGCAAGAGAGGACTGTAAGTACTAAATTGGACTATATTTCGTATGATGCATTGAGGCCAACAACTAGAGGTATGATCTATTGAATATTAGTTTTGATATACTATATTGAATGTGTTAGAATAGATGCAGAAGCGGAAGTATAAGATAGAGAACACAAGAACACAAGAATCACGCGGTTCAGCCTAACGATCTACGTCCACGGAAGAAACTATTAAAGACTACATCTTTATTATATGAGAATGTAGTATAAATAATGTGTTACAATTAACATAACATGAGTATATACAGGAGGCTAAATCCTAGACTAACCATACACTAATTATGGTTAATAAACTTTTAGTACAAGTAAGAGACTTGGTTTGCACATAAGGTAAAATTGAGCTTGAACCTATGTTATTGGGCTAATATATTTCTAACATGATCTATTTAGATAGCGAGGCAATGATACTACTCATGAGAAGTTAATCTTAATGATTCCAGGCATTGTGGGCCAGGTCAGGATTTTATTCATTATTGGTTGTGATATTAGGAGGTAGACACGGAGTTGAGCCATCAATGAAGTCAACAAGTTTTTGGTCTCCAAGATAAGGAGTAGGTTGAGTTTTCCAATAAAGATAGTTGTTGTTAGTGAGTTTAAGGGAAATGAAATGGTGGGCATTTGTGAGAGGAGGTGGTGAGGGATAGGTAAGAGATGAATAAGAAGAATTAACAGTAGAAGAGACAGGTTTTGATACCAAGTTAATTAGAATAGAGAAATAATTTTATGTAATCTCTCATCATAAGAGAACAAGAAACCTCTTATTATTATATTATATATGTAAGATGTACACCAAATCAATAATTCATAATGCACTTAAAATGCCATCAAGACCTTGATAGTATAAGTAATATCATCCATTATCATCACGCGGTATGGGGTCAATAAGTTCACACTAAAGATCCAATTTTTTCATTTAGCCAAAAAAAAAAACATAATATACAAATTCCAGAGGTGTATAATCCAATAAGGATTTTATTAATGTGTGCCCTTAGGACACACATTAATTTCCATTTTTGGAAAAATTTTTCTTAAGAATTGAAAAAGTAATGACAGCTTTTTCAATTTTCGAGAAGTATAAACAAAGTAATGACACATTAACCGGACCCATCTAATAATTTGGAAGTATAAACAAAGGAATTGAGAGAAAGGAACTTGCTCATCATTCTATTTTAGAAGGATCTTTTACTTTTTATTATTGAAAAGTTAATAGATGTCTGAAGGATATTAGTTTAGCAAATATTTTTAGAAATTTTTAAAAAAAAAAAAAAAATAATTGTTTTAGCTACTTTTATTATTTTCCATAAAAATTATGCCAAAATTTTCCTAAAATGAGGGCACTTCTGTTAACCTAACTTTTTCTCTTAATGGTAAGAAGGATCTTTTTCTTAAAGGTGGGGTTTATGAGGGTACTGGTACGTTCTCACCATTATCTTTCCCATAAAGGATATCATTAATTACCTCCATCCAAATGATTGTACAGGCTTGTAATTAAGGGCGGTGGTCAAAGTAGATTTGTTGGTGTCTGGGGTAGCCTTACAAAATGAAGTCTTGTCCGTGTGGTAGTAGCTAGTGAGAGTAGGTGGTTGGTGGTTCGGTCAGTGAGGGACAGCCCCACGGGAACGTGGCCTGTTAACCTATTTGCCCCATAGTTTCCTTTTCCCCACCTTGTTTGTTTTGTTTTGTTTGAGCTTAATTTATATTAAAACCCCATGGTCAGTCAAAATCTAATTACATGCCAATTTTGTGTTTCACCAGAACTAGCAAAAAGGGTTTACTTAAGGTGATTTTACAGTTGGCCTATTATTTTTTTTGAGAATCAAACAGTTGGCCTATTAGATGGTGCATAGCTGTTAGTTGGTGTTGGACCACGATTTCCAATGCATTATACATAATAATGAAACTAGTTTAAGAGTTCGAATTGTGCATGCAACAAAAAAAAAAAAAAAAAAAGATTTAGACCCCAACAGACTGGGTAGTAGATTAATGAAAAACCATTAAGCTGCGTGCTAAAAGGAAAGAACAAAAAAAAAGAATTCACATATACGGATCAAATTTTCTCTGTGTGCATGCCATGCATTCCATATTTCACCTAGTAATCAATTTTGCATGAACACTGCAGACGTGGTTCGCATTGGTCCAATTGAGGCTATGAAATATTGCCCAATGTAAAACTAAGGAACGTTAATAATATTGTCCTCACAGTAATGTTAGTTTTTTTTTATTGTTTTGTTTTGTTGATAGGCAATAATGTTAGTTTTAATTGGAAAGGATTTGTGATTTCTATATTTTTAGACGGTATTAGAGTAAGAAAAGACATGGTAGAGTAAGAGATTATATCATTATAGGATGAGAGAGAGAGAGAAAAAGAGAGACGCAAATAAAGTCAGTTTTTGGAACTTGAACCAGCAACAACAATGAGCCCTGCTCGATCTATTTATAAGTGATTTGCAGCTCAGCTGTCATTGGCTTATGGGATGTGTACATGTGTTAACACTCTAATTTCTCTAAGCCCACCCTAAAGCCATCCATCCATCTCTTGAGGTGTGCTTTGACGAGCTCTCTTTCAATAGTCAGTAGCCTTAACCAAAATGAAGGTAAGAAAAATATTTTAATTCGGTGATTACAGATATAATGTAATACTATATGCTAGCTCTGATGTAGCCCTATAGTATGCGAGGTTATTAGTATTTTTATTATTATTATTATTATATATCTATATAGAAGGTTTAAACTTTTTTATTGCAGATTTTCACTTGGATGCAAAATAAGTTCAGTGGGAGACATGGGATCAAAAAACCAAGCTTCACAACAGGTAACAATAACTAAGTTTTCATTTTATGTTTTCTCATACTTTTCTTCATGGGGCTTTATCAGCTGAAACGTGTATGGTTCTAATTTAAAAAACCTTAGTGGTTTTGATTAGTCAAATGTTATCAAGTTGTTGGGCAAGTTCTAACACATTTTCTCAGTCCAAGGTTCTAAGTTCTAGCACATTTTACTTTCGTTCTGTTTAGGAAATTCAATAATATAGAACTGTTGAATATAATGGTTGTGATTCACTACAAATGTTATATGGTTGATACTAATAGGGAAGAGACTTTGTACTAATGCTTTGGGCTTCCTGTTAGACTAAATATTATGAAAAACATTAGGATTGTACTAATGCTTTAGGTTTCTGATGTTATTGTTGATTTTATTGTTCGTGTAACCACATCTAATTGAAAATTGTTTTCTGAATCAATAGATCAAATGCTACAAGAGCCTCAAAAAGAAGAACTCGGCGACTATCATCATGGATTGCTAGCAATTGGGACATTTGGGGAACACAATTTGAAAGATGATCAAGTGAGGAGAAATCTTGAAGGGAATTTATCTTCCTCCGAAGATCATCTACAAGATCTTACACTTGAAGAATTGGGAAAACTTCAGAAGGATTTGAACTTGTTATTGCATGAACAGGTTGAGTCAACTTGCTCTAAAGAATCGGAAGCAATTAATCTTCAATTGCTGGATAGAGAGTCAAGCTTGGAAGCTGGTCTAAAAGTAGATGTAAACTCATATTTGGATGAGTCAAAGAGCAAAGATAGTAGTCTCCAGCGTAGCACCAGCATAATTCTGAAAAGAGGAAAAGATATTGGTTCGGATAATATTAAGGGTGCCATTGGCAAAAAATCATTGTCTTTTCTTCTTAAGAAAATATTTGTTTGCAGAAGTGGATTCTCACCTGCTCCAAGTTTAAGAGATCAACTCCCAGAATTAAGAATGGAGAAGGTAATGCGTAGATCATATATATATATATATATATAATAGGTCATTTTATGGAATATGCTTTTGTTTTCTTAACCAATTGAATAATACAATATTTTATTTTGAATACAAATCCTCTCTTCGGCTTTGAATGCAAAAAATGAGACAGAAGATTTGTATTTATTTTATTTTAATAATATAAATTAAGATTAAATAAGTATGATACATTTAAAAAATATAAAAGCGCTCTTTTTTTTAATAGCTAGCTAGGGTGTGCTAGCTGTAGAATTCTCTATTATTATATAATATATCAATTACCAATAATTCAAGGTATTATAAAATTTTATTATTTTAACCTTATAAATTGATGTATCAACTTTTAAATAATAGACAAAAGAGTCAATAAGAGATTTTTTTATTATTATATTTTTTGTTGTGATATCAATCATATTCTTTTTTATGTTAGTCTGTAAGCTCTTATAATAAAATTGATTGGAAAATGATAAAGTCATTGCTAGTTTTACCATTAAAAGTTTACAAACTAATATGACAATAATTATGGTTAATTAGCGTCACTCAATAAAAATAAATAATAAATATCTTAATCACTTTTTTTTTTTTTTTTTTTTTGTAATTAGTGACCTAACAATTTGTATGGCTTAATAAATATCTTAATCTATCACTCAAATTAATTGATAATTAATAAATGTAATATTTCCATCATGTATTTAGATTGGCATGTACGATGTGTGTACTTTGAGACCATATGGATGCATTAGACATTAACAATGACATGCGTACTCATATATACATGTACATTTCAGATCATGCTAACCCATCCCTTTATAGCTTTGAAGCAACGTTTTTTTTTTTTTTTAACATATGTGGATTTCTTTGTAAATTTTTTCCTCTTGGCTGGTTAAAGATTTTGAGGGCAATGCTTCACAAGAAGATATATCCCCAAAGTTCTAGCAAAGCACTGTCTATGAAGAAATACTTGGAGAATAGACATATGCCAAAGTCAGCCGCCGAGGATGAATTGAATGATAAGTCCAACAATGGAAGTAAATGGCTCAACACAGATTCTGAATGTGAGTTCTTTTATATGATATAATATTCAACACATAAAGTCTTGTAAAAAAATGAACACAAAAATAATATATATATATATATATATATATATATATATATATTAGTTGGAAAATGTTGCGTGCCTCATGGCCAAGAATTCATGCAAGACTCATTTAAACCTTCTCTCTCTGGAGGTATTAATGAAAATTTTGATCGGTCATTTTTTTTCATTTTATTGTAGATATTGTTCTAGAGATATAAATTTACTCTACTTTGGTCAGCAGTGAAGACCGAAGAATGATTGGTAAGATTAATTGTTACTATGTATTTTTTATAATTAATTTTTGCTGTTTAATTTTTTTTTTTTATGAAAAAACCTTTTTACTTGAAATCATATTCTTAATTATTACTTACTCATGCTAAAGTTATTTGTATATTGTTTATCAAAAAAAAAAAAAAGTTATTTGTATAAAACCTGTCACGCGCAGTTAAGATGTTTCACCAGTAGGAGCTCATGATCAAGATGTGTCAATATTGCCAAAGTGATGATTTCAAGAATGACCCAAGTGATCTAAAAGGTTTATATCTACATGTGAATGCAATCACACATAATGGCATCTTATGTTGCAAGAAATTTAGGTCTCGGAAGGAAGTCAGTAATGCGGCAACATTTCTCATCTGTGGTATTTTGGCAAATTATGCTATCTATGTTTTCTATTGAAAAAGGAATAAAATAAGGAAAATGACTGAAACAGCTATATGTACTATATATGTTAGGTTTTTTTTTTTTTTTTTTTTTGATACAAGATAGAATTCTACTCTAGCCTAATTTAAGTGTATATGTGTGTGAAACTCCCTCCTGGAGACTTGAACCCTGGCCCTTACCCCTCACACTTTACAAGCACTTATACTTGTGGAGTGACCATCGCACCAAGGGTGTGCGGTGGTATATATGTTAAGTTTTAAGTTAGCAAATTTCATGACAATGTATTAAATCATGAATCTATAGTGTGGTTCAAGATTGAAGTGCAAAAAAGTAGCTCAAAGAAGACAGTTTGTACAGATTTTGATTGCCATTCGATCGTCTCTTGATCGAATGAAATCTCCAAACCTGACAGCCTTTTTGATTGCAGCTCGATTGATAGAAAGTGGATTTTCAATCTCTCCAAAACTAAGCTCAACACATTTGTTTTCTTTAAAAGGTTATCTTCTCTTCTCTTATCTATTTGCTCTCTCTCTCTCTCTCTGATTGAAGCTTCAATAGAAAGAATAGAGATTTGAGCTCTGAACAGCAATCTTATCTCTTGCTACTGCTATTGCTCCACATATGAAGTAGAAGATGATGATGATACGCATTCACCCAGCCCCCACAGTATCACCTTTCGTTCTTGATTTCTCTCTCTTTCTCTTTCTCTCCCTCAATCTATAAACAAGTGACTATGAGTTTGATGAAATGATTTTAAGGAAAAAAAAAAAAAAGGATGGTGTGGATCAATCTAGGTCTGGTCTGATAAAGTGGGGGGATGATCAATGTTTCCTCAAAATTCATTCCATGTCGAAATAGATTTTTTAGTTGAAAAGGTTGGGAGAAGTTATACTTTACTATCTTAAACTATACCCTAAAGAGAAATTATATGTTCACAATATTTTTACAATAAATCCCAAGTGTCAGGTTGTTACTAGTTGTTATTGTTGGGGCAAAAAAATAATCTTAGTATTGGGTTCAAGTTTGAACGTATAACAACTAACCACCTATAATTTGTTGTGAAAATGTTGTAAAAATGTTGTGGACATAGCACCTCTCATACCCTAAATTACGCTTTACACCTTTAACTTTTAGAATGCATGGTCAACATTCTAAACTAAAACTCTTGATACACTTTGCATGTCGCTGTTAATTTTGTTGTTATCTTGATTGACATTATGTAAAAAGACCCAATTGTCCCTCTTCCCAATAACTTGAAAAAAAAATGAGAAATTACATGTTACTACCTTAAATTAGACTCTTAATGACACTTTGCATCATAAATTTTGGTTTTCCATCCAAGATAACAATAGAATTGATGGTGGGTCACAAAGTGTAACACAACTTATAGTTTAGGGTGCTAAAAGCAACCACATCAGCCATTGCAAACTTTTCGTCTATTTTGCATAAAAAAAAAACTATCTTTTTTATTTTACATATTCATTTTTATAAAACACTCACATCAATCTATCTATTCAATACATCTATTCAATAAAAATATTCATTCTTTTACAATTTTTTTATTATTTACTCACTCACTACCCCTCTCTCTCACAAACCCAACACTACCAAAAAATACTAAAATATTAAATGCACGTACTACAGTAACCGTGCATATGCACGATTACTGTAGTTGTAGCACTTGTGCATTTATGCACAATTTTATGCACGATTACTGTAGCTATAGCACTTGTGCATTTATGCACAATTTTACACCCAATGATGTGGGGTTTTTTTGCTTAAAATGTGTAAAATGGACTACTTTTTGTATTTTGCAAGATTTTGTATGAGCTGATGCGGTTGCTCTAGCTATGCATTCTGAAAGTTTAAGGTGCAAAGTGTAATTTAAGGTATAATTTAGGGTGGTAAAGTATAATTACCCCAAAAGGTTGAAATCGATTGAATGGCTAGTTTTGTTTAAAATGGTCTAGTATTTAAACCAAGATGAAATAGGACTCTATGTATCAATTTGGGTACAAGAACAAAAAAAATTTGGTCATTCTAGTTGCTATAGAACAAATTTTAAAACATTGTTAGAGGCTTTAGGGTTCTAATAAAAATATTTTTTAATCAATATTATATTGTCATCAAATAAGAGATTTGGAGGGTTCAATTCATGCTTACGTCAAAAAATCAATTGGTGTCTTGGTCTGATGATAAATAGTAATCATGAAAAGCAAACACATAAGTTGAAACTCAATCATATTTATAATTAAAAAATAATAATAGACTGGTGAATGGGTCATTTGTTTTTTGTTTTGGTTAAATAGAGTTGTGGGGGAGTAGGCTGAATCTACCCCGAAGACCTTAACCTGAAGAGAGCGTCCCAAAAAGTCCTATCTACGGAACAGGCTCAGCCTATGTGCCAGCATGAGATTATTGAGCCCCCCCCCCCCCCCCCCATCAAGAAGAGATCATTTGGGCTCATTACCGAGATAATTCAAGAAACCCATCTTCTCAAGGAAACATAGCCCAACCAAGAAGCGGTTATTTTTAGCCGAGAACACCCTTTTCGCCTACTTGCCCTGGGAAATACATCGAAGAAAACGCAAAGCCTAATGTAACAACCACTTCTGCATTAATGAACTTTCCTTACCTAATGTCATCCACACTAGCCTAAATAGTAGAAACACCTCCAAAAGTCTTCCTTCATGATCAAGAAGTGGCAGAAGAAGATGCTGATAGGACAAGTATCCTCCTAAATCTAGCTAAGAGCATTACAGCTGAAGAGGGGGAGGATGGGTATAAAAGGAGGAGGAGGATAACAAGAAAGGGGATCCAAAAAAAAAATGTGAGGAAGAACGAGAGAGAAAGTGATAGTAGTCCTAACTTGTATCTCCCCTCTAGAGCTTCTATACACACCTCAAGAAACCGATTTTTCATCAATACAAGAGTCCATTACTATTGTCTTCATTTCCAATCATTTGTCTAATTTTCCTATTGTGGAATTTCACCCCTCCTAGTAAGAAATTAATTGTGTTGATAAAAAAAGCCTAAGCCAATTCAGTTTGCTATGTGTTTTGGACCCTGTAAAAAGTGAAGGCTCTCTCTAAATAAAACTCTGTGTTTTATTGAAGAAAACTGAGCAATACAATCCACATAATTGAATAAAATACAATAGCCTAGCTATTTATATACAAGAGCTATCTAATAAAACTAAAGAAAAACTAATTTCCACTTTTGAAGGGAAAAGTGGTTACAAGCTTATACTATAACTACCTATGATTACAAGAATTTATATCACAACCTTATCTCCCTAAGCCACGTGGCAGCAATTCCTCATAAATGTGTATAAACAAGTCATGGTAAGGTATGGCTTCTATTGTCTCCATTAAGTAGCTCATGTCCATTACCTCATGCTCTGCCCTTGGGATTGTGGTCTTGTACCCAAAATTTCCATCTTAAAAGAGCCTTTATGCTCTAGCTGACTGTGGTCTAACCTTTCCGCTTTTACCATTTTTTGGCCTAAAACATATAGCTGACCCTA
This sequence comes from Quercus lobata, assembly GCF_001633185.2. Taxonomy (NCBI): domain Eukaryota; kingdom Viridiplantae; phylum Streptophyta; class Magnoliopsida; order Fagales; family Fagaceae; genus Quercus; species Quercus lobata. The sequence goes on from NC_044914.1 coordinate 1,167,969, forward strand.
AGTGACTGGCCTTGTCTACTACAACAACCAAATGCAGGTTCCAAGGGTCTGTCATGTCTAGGAAACATCAACCGATGAATTTAGGCCACTCCACTTTCCAAATTATGTAAAAGCAAGCCAACCCTCTTATCCAATTAAAACAAATCTAACCATAACTTGTTTGATTGAGACCTTGGGATTCAAAGCCTCTTCTATTGACCAAAAACTAGTCACTTAGAGCACCCCAAACTCAATACAAAAGGCTCCAATCAGATTCAAAATGGAGAAACCACGTTTTCCCCCACAGAACTAAAACTTAAGACCAACCACGTTCTACCGCCAAGCTTGAAACTTTAGAGTAAAAGCCCATTCAACCAACTAACATTCTCACAATTCTAAAATTTAGGGGTAGAAATATGGGTACAGGAGAACCCTCCCTCTCTTCCTCACAACCTCTCTTAATTTCCTCTTCTCGCTGATTATGAGTCGAAGTTTCGGACCTGTGTACTTTTTCTGCATTTTCTTGTATTTCAGTTATGATATTTTTGTTTCTCTCTTGTTAAAGTACCATTAGCCTTTTTTTCAATATATATTTGAAATTTTGGGCTTAATTCTCCACAAATAAACATTTCTAAAGAACCCAAGGTAACATTTGGGCTAATTTTGCATTTTTTTCCCTTGTCGCAAAAACGCCCTCGACACCATGCAAATATGGTTATCTAGTTGCAGCTCCTCCCTTTATATTCCTGAGGGATCTTGATTAGGGGTGTGCGTGGGTCAGATTAGGCGGGCAAATGCCAATATTTCTATCCAATCCGCCACTAGAGGGTTGGGAAAATTCCAATCCGCTACAAACCCACCAAAGTTTAAATCCGGCGGATTGGTTACAAATATTAGTGGTTTCAACTCGGCGGGTTAGGCGGCTTGGGTGGGTTGGCATTAACAACATTTAAAAGAAAAAAAAATTATCACAAACTACAATTTTTTATTGAATAATCTCAAAACATAACTAACGCACAAAAAAAAACCGAAGGTAGATTTCTTGAATAATCTCAATTCTAACATAAACATAGGGTCAATGAAAAAGAGATATATCATCTCTAGCAAAAGTAGGCTCTGCCTTACAACTTAGGAAAATTAAATCAACAAACTCAAAGTTTTAACATTTCCAAAGTCACATCAAGGATTAAAAAAAAAAAAAAATTAGACAAAGACAAAGAATTGGATGAACTGTATTCTTATGTAATATATAACATATTTTACTTGAATATACAATGAACTACTTGAATATACAATGAACCTGCTTGCCCGAATGGCTTTACTTGTAATATTATATTACATTTTATAATATATAAACGGATCAAATGACATAAACCGAAATAAAAAAGACCAAAAATATTTAAACAGTAGAAGACAATAAAGCAATTACATTCCTTTGTGATTGTCGATGAAGAATTGAAATGATAAGAAATAGGCTACAAAAAGGTTAAAGAAGAAAGAGGAAGGGAAAGACAGTAGCTGAAGGTGAAAGCCAAAAGTGAAAGGTGAGAAGAAAAAGTGAGACCTAGAGCCACAAAGTGTATACTGTACATATGACTGAAGTAAATAGAATGGGTGGTAGGTAGAGGTGTTTAGGGTTTCAATGTTGACTTTTTAGATTTTGTTTAAGGAATTTTTTGAAGGCTAGTTCTGTTTAGGGAATTGATTGTTGATTAATTGTAAAAATTAATTAGGTGAATTGATTAACTTTAAATACTTAACAATCTGAACTAATATTTTTTTTATGTATTATAATTAAGCGGGCGGATCGAGTTGTAGCAGGTTGGCAATTTTTTAATCCATAACCTAATTCAATCCGCAATTTTGGGGTCTAACTCGCCCAACCCAAACTGCCTAACTTAATGACCCGCACGGGGCGGGCGGGCGGGCTGGTCGGGTGTGAGTCGAGCTGGTTGGCGAGTTAAATGGATATTTTGCACACCCCTAATCTTGATATTTGTCTTTTCTGGTATTCTTTGTGTGTGGTTTCTTATACAAAAAGTGCTACACACACAATTTTTATCATACTTTCGCAACAAATTATAGGTGTTATATTCATGACAAAAGAAATTGTCTCTCTGCTAATAATTTCCTAACATAAATTCTTAAAAAAATAATATTAAATGCCTAATATTTGAGTATATATTTGGAATGTAACTTCTCCCTAGATATAAATTTAGGGCCAAATTCATGTAATGTCGTAGTTATTTTTAATGAAATGTATATTTCATTCATATCAATAAAAATGATGTTTTATTTATATAATTTACTTATTCTTCCATTTAATAAAATAAATGGGATTGTTGTAACGGGATCTAAGTCATCTAACCATACTAGTGATAGAGATATTTGGGATTTGTTTGGTGGAGGTGGGGGTAGGTTACAGTTTAGTTTGATTTGTGGAAGACCCGTTTGAACTAGGCTCGATTTGGTTTTAATTGGAATCAGGTCTGTTTTGGGTTTATCACAAGTCATTTGCTTTTTTATGTTGATGATGCACAGAAAATCAGTAGATTGGATGCTTTAGGCTTCAATGAGCTAGTGATTACTTGGAAAGCCTGAAAAGAAAAAGACACAAAATCAAAGGTGACTGGGGTGAACCGGTCAAAAACCCTCCGATATTTAAGTTAGTTTTTTTCTTCTTCTCTAGAACTCAAGAATTCCAACTTTTAGGAATAGTGAAAACTTACCATAATTTGATGTGGATAAGTCCTTATATAGTGAGCATTGGAGTGGTTACTTGTTTAGTTACTTCCTCAATGTGTGGGGAAGTTAGATGGTTCAGACTTAACTTCCACAACTGTTATAGAAGTTTGAATGTTCAATCTTATCTTCTACAACTGCCATTGGAAGTTAAGTACTTAGAAAGAAGTTATAGCGATGAACAAGGATTTTGCTCATGTTTCAAAATAGTAGCATGTGGTCTGATTTACAAGTTTTTGTAGATAAATCCATTTCTGGAAATTTCCTAAGTGTTAGGGGGTCGTCTAGGCTCTTGCCTGATGTGGAGTTGGTTCAATTTTTTAGTTCACCATCATATGTGCTAATAATTATGTGTAATTTTTAATATTAAAAACATTAATGTTGTGTTACCTAAAAAATATCATGTCATTGCTTTGTTAACTACATAGATATGAAACTAATGATAGTTAACAAAAAAAGACTAATAGCGCTCATTTTTTAAACTTCAATAATCAATAGCGCTCATTTGAAATTTCAAAAATCAAAAGCACTCACTCAATAAACTTCATGTTGAGTTCTATAATTTTCACCCAAAAAATATTAATAGGAAAAAAAAATAAAAAAAACAAATTCTATATGAATAATCCTCCATATAAATAAGAACACCTTTTAATACAATCCCAAAAAAAAAAAAAAAAAAAAAATCTGAATTTTATAGCAAGGTCAAAAGTAAAAAAAAAAAATTCCAACTAGTTTTTTTTTTTTTTTTTTAGGTGTAGATGGAATTTTAACTTTAAATCTTTTATTCAATAAAAAAAAAACCTTCGTTTTTTTTTTTTTTTTTTCTGTTGAAAGATGAGACCTTACCTATATATATATATATATATATATATATATATTCAAAGAGACTTTAACCTTTTTTTAAAAATAATTTTTAGGTAAGTCTCTTACCAATTTGGCTGGAATCTCAACACGTATGTGAAATGTTAATATTTTAGACCTTTGGTTTTTATTAGATGTAAGTCTCGGAAAAACATTGATTGGGCCGAATTTGTTATCAAGAAATTAGTGGTTGGGCCGATTAGCATAACTCTTCTTATGATTTTTATTAGATGTAGGGGTGAAAAAATTGGTTGGGCCCTTTTTGTTTTCAAAAAATTAGTGGTTGGGCCGATTGTCATTAACTCTTCTTATGATTTTTATTAGATGGATGGGTGAAAAAACATTGATTGTTTGAGAAAGGAATGGGCCTTTTTGTTCTCTAGAAATTAGTGACTGGTCCGATTAGCATTAACCTGTTATTAAAAAGAATATATAAATATATATATATATATATATATATATATATATATATATATTTATATCCTTATGCCGCCGTTGAGTTGTTGACACTTGAAACTTATAGTTTGCCTTCTCAACGTTACTGGTAGGTTTTCTTTTTCTGTTAAGCTGGCCTTTATTCTTCATCTCTTTTCCTCTATTTTCTCTGTCTGTCTGTCTACTTTATAAAGTCTGTTCTAAGCGAGTGAATAACAAAGAGGTAATTCAGGTCAATCTCGTTGGAAGTAGCAGTAGTAGTAATTACGGAGTTTGTTTTAGCGGCAAAGTTTCATTCTAACGAGGCATGTTCTGAATATAGAGTCTATTGGCAGAACCTTCAGACCCCATCACTTTTTAGACCCGAATTGTATTTTAGTCCATATATATGTCTTGTTCCGTAGGCTATGAATTTTATTTATTTATTTAATGTCTGCCATGTATTTATGTATGCTTTTTAAGTACTGTAGTAGTAGTAGTAGTAGAGCACATATAATTTTTATAGTTTATCCTAAGAAATCAAATTATCCTTAGAAATTTATATATATAGCCTAGTAGCCTTTTTTTTTTTCTCTGCACGAAATTGTTTTCACCAGAAAACACAAACTGTTCTGTTCTGGCTGCTGTTAACATGATGTATCTCTTTGATGTTTGCTAGCTAGGTAGTTGGTGCTGAGGATCATAAGAGAATGAGTGACCATATCAGTGAATTACCTGATGACATTCTCACCAACATTCTCTCCTCTCTAACTCTAAGAGATTCTGTCAAGGCAAGGTTACTGTCACCTAGATGGAGACATATTTCAGCACCCATCTCCACTCTTCAGTTTGATCTATTTACCATGTTTGGAATTGAATATGATGAAAACAAAGGCTACTTCGATACACTGCCTGCAAATTTTGTAAATGAACTTAAGCCTAGGTTTCTCACAGCAGTTGATCAGTTTTTGCAGCAATATAGGGCTCCAAAGATAGGAACACTCAAGATTCACTTCTGTCTTGGCAATGAGTATGCTTCTCATATAGATAATTGGGTTGCCTTCGCTGCTAGAATGGAGGCCAAGAAAATTGATTTTTACTTCTCTTCTTTCCACCAACAGAATGAAAACTATAGTTTCCCTTGTCATTTGCTTAACTCTCACTTGAAGCATTTGCGCCTAGGAGCATGCACATTTAGACCCTCTCCTGAGCACAGAAACCTATTAAGCTCTTTGGCTACCATTGACTTGAGTAATGTAAATTTAGATACAAATAATGACGTGGAGAGTATCCTTTTAGGTTGTTTGAACCTTGAGTGCTTGGTGCTGAGAAACTGTAGGCTGCCTATGAGACTCTGCATACATGGCCATCAACTCTTCAAGCTGAAGACATTGATTGTTCACCAGAATGTCCCCCTTTTTCCATGGCATATTGAGCTTAATTCTATTGATCTTGAAACATTTGAGTTCAGGGGTTTTCTGGGAACATTCACTTTTGTTGCTGTTCCATGTCTGGAAAAAGTTAATATGTTTTTTTTTCCAGAATGCGTGGATGTCTTGCATTCGGTCTTCAATGAGCTTCCAAGCAATCTTCCTCAGCTTCAGAATTTATCATTAACTCTTGGTTCTCAAAATGTGAGTATATCATTACATATTTACATCCTTTTCCCTTCTTTCTTTATTAATTTTGTAACATTTTATTTTTGTTATTTTTTTTAGGCACTGCCTATTCCTGAAATCATGCCTACATTCACCAGTCTGAAACAATTGGAACTGTCAGTTATGGTAACAACTAGTTTTGACCTCCTCCCAATCATTTTCATTTTAAATGCTTCTCCCATTCTAGAGAAATTCTATCTGAAGGTGAGCATTGTTATTCATTGAAATTTTATTAACTTTCATGTATTATGCTTCCTAATTTACAATGTTTAGTACATCCAATATCATTTTTCAACTGTTTATTTATCTTTTAAGTCATTATTCAATGGTGGACAAGATATACTTCTTTGCTCTGGTTGCTTGCCACTCCCACTAAATTCCTTCACCATTTGCTTATTTTTCTCGCTTCTTTACTACAACCATAGTTTTCTATGGCAGAAACAAACTCCTTTCTCTTTCTCATTTAGCTCCCATCTTCACTATCCTCATTCCTCTTAAAGCCCTAGCCCAAACTCATATGCACACACCTGACACCCCACCTTTCCCTTCTCTTTGTTTAACACAATAGTAGCACCCACATCCTTGGCCAATATGTGTGGTCATCATGGTTGTGCTGGACTTTTTTCTTTTCTTTTTTTTTTAAAGCAAATGTTGTGCTGGACTTTTGCACCAAAAATCAGGGCACCTCTTATCTTTCACAGAATTTGTATTTCAGCGATTGATTTTGATCTTATTTTATGAAGAGAGTGTGTCACATGGGCTGTTGCTTTTGGAATTTGGCTATTAATTTGCCTTGACCTATTAAAAGTGAAACTATTCCTTATCTTACTGTTAAGTACGTTTCTATTGGCCCCATTGTCTTGTAATCAAATTGCTACCTCATTGTGAAATTTAATATAGAAATGTATGCGTTCATGCTACTAGATGAGGTATATAGCTTGGGGTTATTTTATGTTATATTATTGCATGATGTGAGATCATTGAGTTGCAATTACCCTGTCAATCTGAGTCTCTCAATATTTCCTATTGGATCTACAATCCGAATTACAGTTTGTTTCTTTACCATGTGATCGCTTCAAAATTTTGTGTCAAAACAACATTTGTAGAATATAATGTGCAAGTGATTCAAGTAGGCTTCATCCCATTTTCTTGCATAACGTTTCTTTAGAAGCTAGTTTATAGGCTTGTACTTGACTACTTGTAGGTTAATTAATATATGAACCAGCTCATGTCTTGCACATTACTGAGAAAACCCCCAAAATATCTATTTTGCTTTTGGCTGCCATGTTAAGGCATCGAAACCTTTGGTCCTATGGAGCCTGAAGGTCAAATTTCATGTGTATGAGTTTTCTGAGATTGATGGTGATTAGTTCTGTGATAGGGAGGTTGGTGTATGCATGAAATATGCAAGTGTTGCGAATTCAAGGTACTGTTCATGAGTGTGTAATTTAACCATAAAATGGACTCTCACCTATGGTAGGTTGTTTGATCCAACTAATAAGCATGTGTATACCTTAGTCATCCATGACCTTTGGCTAATAACCTTTGTACTAAATTATTAGCTATTGACTATGGTGTTTTTTAACTTGCAAATTTCCATTTATGGACTAACATTACCCTCTTTTGTTGGCAGTTACGTAGAATGAGTAGCAGCGGTCAAATTCAAACAAGAGATTGTTCTAATCGCCTACATTTACATTTAAAAGACATCAGAATATCTGGATTTTATGAACAATCAAATGTGATGGAGGTTGCTATTTATTTGCTGAAAAATGCTGTTGCACTTGAGCGAATGGTTGTTGATGTAAAGGATGATCTTAAGACTAGAGAAAAAGTCTACGATTTGCTAATGAAGGAAAAGGTTAATTCAAGAGTAGAGCTAATAGTTAACTATGAAAACTAAAGAGAGTAGAGCTAATCGTCCTTTGATTACCCTCTATATATTTGGATAAACATAAAACCCATTACACACTTGTGTGGATGAACAGTGTGTAATAAACATTGCCATACATATTTATGCCATACTATAAGAGGCCTTCATGAATTTACCAATGTCGTCAGACGCAGTTTATTTTGAAGTACATGAATGACTTATATATGTCTTTACATGCATGCAGAGAGTGCATATATTAATTTTACTTCTCTATGGGTTGAATTAAAATTACGCTTAGGGTAACTTTAAACAATGTTAAACTACCTAAGTAACTTTTTATGCGATAGTATGTCTAGATTTGTCATGTGAATAAAGCTTAGGACGCAACATTTTGTTGAGGTCCAAAATATTACAAGTATTGAAATCCAAAACTAATGAGCCCTCAAGGATAGCAAAGGCCAAATCCGTGAGCTAAGGCCCATTTAAAATGGGTAAAAGGAAGCCCAAGCTCATGAATAGGTAAGCCTTGGGCCTTAAAGAAGGAAGAAAAAGCAAAGGAAGTTTGACCCAACCTCTATGAGAAGAACCCCCAAGGAGCCTAGAAAGAGACTGGGCTAGGTTACCGATGAGCTGCCAGAACCAGGGAGGGGATCCACAGGAAGTACAGGAAAGAATTAGCTGGGAGTTGGATAGTTCAAGGAAGCATGCTCATGGGCACAAGGAACGAAGAAAGACATGTCCCTTCAGCCGCCTGCAACTCAGAAGAAAAGGTTTTGGAAACAAATGATGACTTAGGAACCAGCACCTATGAAGGAAAGCCTGGTACCTCGAGAAGAGCAGCAAGGTGACCATGAAGTAAGGTGGCTAGGGATCTTTCAGCCTGACATGGGAAAATCTGCCTATTTAGAGAAAAAAGATAAATGATGAGGCAACCAAAAGGAGGGTTCTGAAAAGTCTCTCTAGAAGCCTTGGAAAAAGAGATTAAAAGTTAGCCCCTAAGACCCCCCAAAAGAGAAAGGTCAACTGGAGACTTTTTGGAGGGAAATCTCAAAAGAAGAATATAGTGAGAAAATGAGGAAATAACCAGCCACCAATGTTGCTGACACAACATTGGTTCTGGTATCTAGGACAGCAAATGAAGGGAATCAATGATACACCAAAAACCTTAGGAAGGTATAAAAGGGGAATCAAGTCATCAACAAAATTCATTTAGCAATAACTAATTAGAGTAAAAAGAAACTCATCTAAACCTCAGAAAAGAGAGAAATGAGGAAAATACTGTGAGGGATCCTAAGATAAGTGCTAGAGGATACACTTGGATTCAAATTTCACAAGTCTTGGAAGCCTACAAAGAGCTATCCAAGTTTGTGACTTTTGAATTTATTTGAACCTTGTGGCATATCCCAGCAAGGAATAGGACCCAATGTACTAAAAATTCAATATAATGACTTATCACTTTATTTTCTGAGGATCACTGACATCCCTACATACTTTTTCTTTATTTCCTTATTGTTATTTAGCCATTTATTTTACAATATGTATATATTTGAACATGTGGATATGTATGTGTTGTAGGGCCCATGTTTTGCACACAACTTGGTTCGTAATCAGACTAATATAGTTGTAGTGAACCAAACCCAGTCTACCAAACAACAAGTATAAAATTCTTTGGAGGCCCAGGATCCTTGTTTCAACTTGAGCCTGGGTACTGTCCAAAAAAGGAATCCACGCATTTTTACAACAATTTCATAATAAAGCGTATGTGATAAACTATTGATGGTAGATAAAAATGTGATGTTAGTAATCAGCTTAAATGAGAATCAGTAACAATTTGCTACCTAACTTGCTTTCAAAGCTTTGTTGTGAAATTGTTGTACTCGTAGCACTATTATTACTATACTAATTGTAGACTCATGTGATGCATGAGAATAGATAATTATTTGGCTAAAACGCAAAACCGATCCTCTAAGTTTCTCCATAATTCATTTCATTCTTTTAACTCTCGTTCAATTTAGTTCTCTAAGTTTCAAGTTTATTCAATTAAGGCCTCTTTGTTAGCTTTCATTACAAAATTTTGTAAACAAAATTCTTGAACATATTTTTCAATCATTAATTGGATTTTTTCAATTAAAAAATTTTGAAGAAAAAATTAAAAAATTGGACAATTAACCACAACATATAAAAAAAATTGATGAAAAAACCTTAATTAAATAAACTTAAATTTAGAGGATTGAAATGAACGAAAGCAAAGTTAGAGGACTGGAATGAATTTTGATGAAATATAAATGGTGAGTTTTGCAGTTTAGCCTAATTATTTCGTAATTGCGGTATAATGTATAATTTGTTTTCTAAATTTTGTAGAAATTAAACAATTTCTAAAATAATTTTCCATCTATCCATTTCTACAAGATACCATTTTATTATTTCGGGCATGTTTGATTGATGTTAATTCATTTTTGAGGTTGTCTATATTTTTATAAATTATGTAATGGTTCTTTTTTCTTTTTTCTTTTTTTTGTGTGCAACTAAACTCCTTAATTTTCAAATATATTGTTTAAATTTCACATTTTTTAAAGAATACTACCATGATAATCAAAACTCATAATAAAACTACTTTTAATATTACTCAAATCGTTGACAGATACATTCAATACATAGCAAATGTTGCATTTTGATATAAATTTAAATTTGCAATTCCCAAAATAACTAGGTATTATGTCAAATAAAAATAATAAACAAAAGTTAAAAGAGGGAGGGAGAAGGCTTATGGTGGAGAACTTAAAAAACACACCGCCAAATTGTATTAACCCCAAATAGTGTTATAAAAACACAATGATTTAGGGTCATCACAAAATTGCCCATATTACATAAATTGAAAAAAATACTATTTTAGCCCCTATATATTAAGGCCACCATCAATTTGGTCTCTATATTTTAGTAGCAGTCAATTTGGTTTTTATTATTTTCAACTTGCAGTCAATTTGATCCTTACTATTAATTTACAAACAAAAAATGATTACGTGAAAAACAATTTACACTATTGGTATGTTTAATATTAAAAAATTAAATGAGACACTAACATGTCTAAATTTTAGTGGCTACTTTAACACTTAGATGGTAAAAAATAGTCATTGTCAACTTCTAAAAATAGTTTTATTTTCTTAAGTCATGTTAACGAATGTCCTTAAAGTAATTTTTAATAAACTATTGGAGCATTTTAATATTAATTAATTAAAATGAATAAATATTACAACATAAATGTAAAGATGTGGGAGTGAATATGAAAGATGAAAAATTATTGTGTACTCCCAGAGTATCATAAATGCATACTCTCCCCTCTCACATGAATGATAGGTCCTACCATGACTTTAATTAGTGAGACACACCATTCATGTGAGAAGGGAAATACTATTTTTTAATAGTCAATTTAATAAATAAAAAAAATCAAAAGAGGAGAATTTTATCCTAAACTCTTTAGAAAAGAGCCAACAGATTAATAAACAATCTACGTGTATGAATTCCCCCAGTTTATGGCACACATGGCATTAGCATGTCATACGAGGTGCTCAACACTAGACAGATGGCAATCATTTTGCATGTGAAAAAACAAGGAGGATAAAATTTCGGTTAGGTTTAAGATGAAACCAAGCTCCTTCTTCATTTGGTGCTCACATTAGTCCATATGGCATGGCAGAGTTACTCTCCCATTTTCTTTCCCTTCCACTCTCACCTCAACCAAACTCTTTTCCCTTCCATTTTTCTTTTCCCTTTTGACCTTTTCCATTCCCTCCTTCTCACTCCAACCAAACATAGTGTAAGGGTCAAAAATGTACTTTGCTGGCCCCTACCCCACCTGGCTACACTCAGTTCATAGGTAAATTCAAGGTTCACAATATTTTGTATTAAGCCTCAAAATAACAGGCTCATTTCACACTAAAAATCCAAGATTGCATGTTATCTATTTCATCCATCAAATCAGAACTAGACATTACAGGCTCATTTCACACTAAAATCCAACTATTTACCAAGTTTGCATGTTATCTATTTCATCCATCAAATCAGAACTAGACATTAACATGTATGTAACTATTGTTTACTAGAAGTTTAGCCTGTTACAGTTTACCCAAAAAAAAAAAAAAATCAGTGTTATAGAACTATAGTATCATCCAGAAATTCAAGAATATCCCGTACAAACATCAAGAAAATCAACATCCAGGTGTCACATCATCCTTCAAATATTCATGGTCCAAGGCATCTTTTGCAGTTATTCTTTGACTCGGATTGATGCACAACATTTTCTGAAAAATGGAACAAAAGGTCATAATGAATTCAGCAATAATTATGGTAAATAATATAGAGATCTTAATTTCTATATTTAACCATACCGAGAGAAGGTCAAGCCCAGCAAGATCCAATTCTGGGACTAAAGTTGTGATGTCCTGTATAGCAAGAAAATTCTAAGTAGAATATAAATTCAATGCAAGTATTTTAGTAAAATCACCAACATGACTAACCATTAAAAAAAGTCATATCACCTGAGGAGGAAACTTGGGAAATCCAAATGCAAATCCTGGTAATGAAGACACGCCAGGCCATGTTTGCTCATCGGGAGTACCCAATTTACTTCATTAAGATATATTGTCAAAAGTCAAAACATAGGAGCGGTTGAAGTTCAAATACACAAAAATAACTTGGAATTGGAATCAATAACTACATTTTTCACTGCTGCTATAAATTAAGAAAATAGTGATTCCAGATGTGAAAAAGCAAGCACCACATTCACTTACAGAGTGGTTCGTTTTACAAGTAACAAGTAACAAGTAACAAGAAAGCATGACATGCTTGACCTTATTCATTAAAATAAAATTTAAAAAAAAAAAAAAAAAATCACATGCTCGACCCAATATCAGCAGTGGATTGCCAATTAATAATATGATACGAGACAATATATGCCTCACCTTATATAAGTTAACTTTTCTAAATGTGAACCAGTTCACTTTTGAGACATGCTCAAGGTAACACATACTTAGCATATTATAATTGATACATTTTACAATACGATGAATGAACTTTCCAAAAACAAAAATAACAGACTGAATCACAAAACACTATAGCAAATATGTCAATGAATTCACAAGCTATAGTACCTGAAAATATCTTGCAGCATATCAATTTCAGATTTCCCATCAAAGAGTTTCCTTTCTTGTTGCTTCTTTGCTACCAACATTTCAAAAAAGATGCAGCCAATTGACCAGATGTCAATAGCTGTTGTGTAGTCCTCAGAACCTAGCAAGATCTCTGGTGCTCTGTATTGTAGTGTGTAAACCTAGAATATTGTCACAAATATGTTTAGGAATACAACCACAATCCTATTTAAACATACACATGATCTTATATTTTAAGGGTAGTGAATACCTGAGGAGTGAGTTTGATAGCGGAATTAGGAAATAGCCTAGCAGTACCAAGATCACCAAGCTTCAATGCACCCGTTAAATCTATCAAAATGGTTTCAGGCTTCAAGTCCCTGTGAAAAACTCCCAAAGAGTGGCAGTAGGCGATACCACAAAGCAGGTCTTTCAAATATATCTGGAAAATAGTTAGACTAAATTATCTTGTGTGTCCTTGTTATTACACCATTTGCAGAGACTTAGTTTGGCTTAAAAAAATTCATTAGCAAACAACTACTGATGTATCTAAAAATGTATGACAATAAAAGAGTGAAATTGTCTCACTTTTATCTTCTTCTGGTCCTGGAACTCTTCTGGCCAGTAGGTCATGCGAGTCCTCAAATCAGACATGATACCCTCTAGAACTAGAATTACGTGACCTTCATCGTAAAATATTCGCTTTAAGCTATCAAACAGAAAATCCACAAAGAAAAAAAGTTAGAGCCATTTTTTATTTAAAAAAAATTGTAACTATCAAAAATTAAATTGTAAATGAATAACGAGTTCCACAAGCAACTTCTTTTTTCCCTACAATCCACAAGCATAAGTTGTAGGTCCAAAGTGGAAGTGTTTACCAAGAAAGTAAATAATGTTTTACGCAAAACAATATGCTTTGTGGCATAATTTTTTTTTCTCTTTAAATTAAAGAGACATCAGATTCTGAAACACTTAATTAGCAAAAAGATTGAAGTCGTACAAGTACCTGATAATGTTTGGATGAGATGCCTCATGCAACATTGAGCATTCAATTATGATCTCATGCACAAAATCCTTGTCCATCAAAGGAATCTTTCTCAAAGTTACAGTTTGTTGAGTCACAGGATCCCAAGCCAAGTAATCTTTTGCATAATTCCCCTCTCGAACTTTAGCACCACCTTTGTATCTCTCCATTGAGTATAGGATGATATTTTGATTTTGATTATCTAAATAACCATGAAATTCAACCAAATGAAAAGATAAAAATAAATAAAAGGTATTAGAAATAATTTAAGTTGAATCTTTGAATTCAACACATGCCTAATTAGCCATCTATAACAGAATGTGACCTGCCCATAGCTACCAAAACATCCTAGTACCTTACATCAATTCTTAGAACAATGCTAACAACAATCATCACAATACATATATGTTTGCCACAATCTTCCTTATTATTTGTCCAATTTCTAATTCTTTTTTTTTTTTTTTTTTCCAAATCCTACTTATTGTTTGGCAACCGAGAAAATAGAAACAAGCCATTAAAAAAAATCAAAATAGCTACATCAATAACAATTGTAACTCTCTTTTTTTATTTTCTTTTCCCTAATCTTGTTTGGAAATAGCAATTGGCACAAAAGAAAATAAAAAATAGCTACAACCTACAAGAACAAATATGCTGTTTGGCAGCTAAGAAAATAGGGAGTAAAAGAAATTGGCACAAAAGAAAATAAAAAATAGCTACAACCTACAAGAACAAATATGCTTTTTGGCAGCTAAGAAAATAGAGAGGAAAAGAAATAGGCACAAAAAAATAAAAAATAGCTACAACCTACAAGAACAAATATACTGTTTGGCTGCTAAAAAAATAGAGAGGAAAAGAAATAGGCACAAAAAATGAAAAAAAGCAGAGAAGAAAAAAGAAAAACTAACCTGGAGAATTTTGGAGAATGGTGTGAGTCCTTTGGGTATTGAAGGGGGTTTTATAGATGTCTTGGCGGGAGAGAGGTAGAGAGTTCGAATGGGACAAAATATCTTTACAATATGTTAACAACCTATGATCAACTGTTGAGTAGTTAACAACATACAAACTTAAATCAAAAAGTTGACTATCTCTTTTTAGCTGGCGCATGAAAACAAATTTTTGCATCCCCTTCCACTAGTAGTCTAGTATCACTCAAGCACATGTGCTCATACTCCTCTGGATAAATGGGCGGGTTTGGAATTTTATTTATTTTTTAAATGTGATAGTTATGATAACACTTGCAAGTCACGAGCTTGGTGCTTGGTTTATAATAAAAGTGTGTACATTACATTAGAATAAATAACACTAATTTGATTCTCAATTTTTTTTAAAATACTAATTTATCATATGAATTTAAGAACGAATAATCGTAATCAATAATGATAAATAGTGGATTATATGTCCCCTTCAATTGTATTCCAAAACATTTTTAAACTCTTCCAAAGATATGAACCAAGCGCAAAAAATGTGCACATTCTTAACCATTGAAACCACACAAACCACTCTAAAGTCAAACAAACTTATAATGAAAAATCCTCTAAATGAAAGAATTATAAGTATAAACAATTGAAAACTAAAGGGTAGTTCTTAAAAATACTAACAACTTGGCAAATTGTCTAATGCTTATCAACGAAGGGAACTGATCTCTCACGTAAATATATATTTGTAATCTCTACAGAGTCTACATGTACCACCTCACCACTCTATGTCGGCCTGTCAACCTTAACCCCCACACACACACCCAACTATCAATCTTTTTGCGTACATACAAATTAGACAGACATTATAACCGGACCTTGTACCTTCCTTCCTATCCCCCACACACTCACACTTATAAAAACCCCATATATTTCACATTTCTCTTTCACGTCCATTTCAATGCACACACACTAATCCAGCTCACCTCTCCTCTCAACTACCACTCACAAAAAAACCCCCATCCCACCTCTCTCTCTCTCTCAAAATACTAAGAACTTGTCTGTTCTTTTATCGTACTTGTGTTATACAATAACAACCAATCCTTACTTGTGTTATACAATAACAACCAAAAATATCTTTACAATATGGTAACAACCTGTGATAGTGTACATGTGATCAAAGCGTACTAAAATAGAGGAATTTGTCATGTACTAAAAAAATCACAAGCTAAGTACATGTGAAACTTCTAACTCAACTAGTTTTATTTTGGTGTTTTTAATAAAGATGTTGAGCATTCAAATCCATATTTCCCACAAATTGAATTATATATATATATGAATCATTTTATGTATATATAACTATTTTTCCAACTCTTGCCACATCTCACACTATAACGAATTGTGAGCGATAGGAATATGAACCTATCACATTTTGTAACAAGTTGTAGTAAAGGTAAAAGTTGTGAATTTATTTATGATCCTAACATTTTTTTATGAGAAATCTTATATTTATATTATTTTTACAATAATTTTATAATAATAAATTTTATGTAATAAATTATTATAAATTTAAATTTATATTTAAATTTATCTTTTTGTCAGCTCGTAACGATATATATATATATATATATATATATATATATAAAACAACCCACAATAATACGTTATTAAACGAAGAATATAACATTTATTTATTTATTTTTTTTGGGTAGAAACATTTATCTTTTTGTCAGCTAGTAAAAGAGGGGAAAGTCACGCATTGGTCATGTCTTTGAGTGCGAGTGTAAGAACCTCTGCTGCGATGGGTGGGACCATACTTAATTCACCATCCATGTCAAGGGGTTATGTCTATGGTCGGGGACCCTTATTAGGCTTCCCAAAAAAAGCTCAAGAAGTTAAAGTGACGGAGACCCCTATTCTGGGATATGATAATTGAGGTGTGAAAGAAAATTTGTCATTTGACAAAACTTAGGTCCACATGTTCTATTTTAGGTTTTACAATTGAAATTAAATATATAATTGTATCGATTAGTATGGAAAAAGTTGTGGTATCTTTTATAAGAAAAATTAAACTCAATTATGAGGCCTTTGGTCAATACAATGATATCGTTGAATTTAAGGACACCTTGTAACTAAGTTTTACCCTTTGTAATTAATTATTTATTATTATATAAAGAGGAATAAAAATACTCCAAAGTCCAAACCATTTGCTATGCTCCATTTCATGCTTCACAAATGATAATTAGCCATGTGTGATTCTCTCCCTATATTTCCTATTTACTAACTGAAGCAACGCTATTGATATTAACGAATAACGACTCAAGACTTCCTGTTAACCTTAAAAACAGTAAACAATGTTTTATTTTTCTACTAAAAAAAATTTAACAAAATGGTTGCTATAATTCTACAAACAAAAAGTTTCTTCATATGTAAAACATAGAAAGGAAATAGAAACACTCCATCGAAGTCAAATTTTACTGCGAGATCGATCTCAAATATATTTATTTTATTTTTAATTATTTTGCCTAAACGAAATTCAGCTACTTCATGAGGATAAACACATATCAACTTGATTCAGCTATCATAAAACCCTCAAAGTCCAAGGACAGGATGGTAATTAGCTACGGTGCTCAACAAATTGGATGCTTGATTTCACTCTTTTTATTATAGGTAAAGAAATAGGAT
Organism: Quercus lobata; assembly: GCF_001633185.2. Lineage (NCBI taxonomy): Eukaryota > Viridiplantae > Streptophyta > Magnoliopsida > Fagales > Fagaceae > Quercus > Quercus lobata. The sequence goes on from NC_044914.1 coordinate 1,185,263, forward strand.
GTATTTGTGATGAAATTCGGAAATTTTAACAGGTTTTGGTACGTGAAATATTTGAAGGATTTGTTTGTTTGTTTTTTTTTTTTTTATTAGAAAAATCTTAAACCCGACCAGTTGCAGATTTTTTTTTCTTTAAACAAATTTTATTTAAATTATGCATATTTTTTTCTTTCTAAAAATGATCTAATTTGACTTTTTATTTTTTAATACATAATTAAATATATATCACATATAATTTTTTAAAATGTAAAATTTCAATTTATTCTAGACAGCTGGAGTTGGAATTTGGAGTTATTAGGCACATTTAGGCTTCCCAAAAAGCTCAAAAAGCTGAAATGAAATGATGGAGATCCCTGATGATGCCAAACTCGTCAGCTAAATGATAGACCAGAAGGAAAGTTGTCCAAGCTCCTGTAAAAATAAATAAAGAATGGAGGACGTAAAGAACACCAGTGTGGTGCTTGCTACAAAGCCTCCGATGATTAAGTCAGATAAACTGAGAGAGAAAAAAGAACTTGATATCAGGATATTAGAGTATAGGGGTGAAAATTTTTCTTGTACCTCTCCCAAGGTCCTAAGGTATGTATATATACGTATCTGCCTCTTCATCATAGCTGTTGGGCGTGTTTGATGGTAGCCTTCAATGTGGTGTCTGTAACGCCTCTGAGGGGTTTGAATGAGAGGATCTTGCTCCTCCCAACGACATGAATACTTATTGTTGGCGTGTAACACTTTCCCCATAGATTGGGGTTTAATGCCCTTCCTTCGTCTAGTGCTGGCTATTATGGATGAGTTATCTACCTGAGGAAAATGTGTTGGGCTTATCAATTGCCCCTCTATTCCGAGATCGTCCACTTGAGGACGGTAATAGGAATATGTAAAGTTTTTTTTTTTTTTTTAGGCGGTTGTGGCATTTGGGGATCCACCCCTTCCGCATTTATTGCGTGGTGGCGACGTGGCGCATGTCATGGCCACGCGTCACGCTTGGAGTAGTTGAGGAGTTTTCGCTTCGATGAAACTCTTCGGTTTCCCAACCCTTTTCGTTTTCCGAGGTAACCTTTTAAGTATCTTTGTGTTTTCATTCTCTCTTCACTTTCCTTTTTTTCTGATTCGCATTTGCTCCCCTGATTTCTCAATTTCTTCCTCTTTCACAAGTAAGCTCTTTTTCCGTTCCTTTTTCCTTTTTAGGACTTTTTATTTCCTCCTTTCCCTTGTGTTTAATGGTTTATTACTCTGATATTAGGCATACTTCTCCCTCTATTGCATTCTTCTTTGCTCGCTTGGGAGCATTCTTAGGTTCCCCTAGTGGCCATTGTCCACAGGTTGGGGGTTTTGTCTTAGGTGATAGTGGTTTAGAGCTAGCGTTGGTTAGTTTGTACCCTCTGTTGTGCCAGTCCTTAGATTGGTTTAGGTCTGTGCGAGAGGTATTAAGGAGGGAGAGGATGGGTTCGGAGATTAGATCGAGTGATTTGGAGATGGGCCTGTCGTCTAACGCTGGCACGGTTGGGACTGACACAGATACCGCTGCTTCTATGCCCGCATCTCTCCACCTTTCTGTTTTGTCCTCATCTCGACCATTTCACGCCCTCAAAGAGAAGTGTTCCCTGAACGAGGAAACCCTTGGTAGATTTAGGGATAGGTTCCAGTTTCTTGAGGAAACTAGGATTCATCTCTCTCGGTCTGGTGAGAAATTGTGTGCTTTTGCCCATGGTGAGGTGTCAGCTTTCCTGTGTGGCCTTAGATTTCCCGTTCATCCCTTCATAATGGACCTTCTCCATTATCTAAATATATCCCCAAGACAGCTTATGCCGAATTCATGGAGAATCGTCATAAGCTGTATGGTGATTTGGACAACCATAGCTAATGGGGACATGATCACGCTAAATGAGTTCGTCCATCTCTATCGTCTAAAGGAGTCTAAAGAATTTGGTTTCTATGAGCTTGTACCATGGTATAGAAGGTCTCGGCTCATTGTCGATCTGCCTTTGTCCTTCTGATACTGGAAGTCTAGGTACTTTTTTGTGTCGGGTGAAGTTGGGAGACCCTTTCCGACAACTTTTGGGGGGAGGTCCTTAGGCTACTACGTTGGTGGGAGACCCCGCAACTTGGTGCGTTCACATCTTGAGCAAAAATATTAATCTTGTTGCTTACATTAATCGTCCATTTTGACCTTGTGCATTTTTTCTATTTTGCAGCTAAGGAGCGTCCTGAACTTGAAAGCAGATTTGAAGAACGCATCCAGGAAGCCATTAAGTACGCAAGCTCTATTGACGATTTTGACGAGTTTGTCGATCCTCGGACTTTGGCTCATCACTTTTTGGGTCCGGAGCCTTCTCACTACGTCCTCCGCGCTCTATTCTATGAAGAGAAAAGTGAGTTGTTCCAGGATGAAAGTAATTCATCTTCTTTCCCTTTCTTTCAATCTTTTAACTTACTCTTTTTTTTTCTTTTTTCTTTTTTTTTTCTTTTTTTTTTTTTATAGAGATGATGACTAAATTTAACTAGGAACTGTACACCCGAATCAAGGCAAAGAAAAATGAGCCCCTCTCTAGCATCAGTCAGCGAAGAGTGAGGGTTGTTGAGAAAGAGAAAGAGAAGGAGGTGACCGAGAAGGGCTTGTCCACCCCTGCTCCGGAGGAAGGCCGAGTTGCTTCCCCGGCTATTTCTATTAAGGAGATCATTCCTCCTTCAAAGAAACACCGGACAGGGGATAAGGGAAAGGAGAAGATAAGAGCTAGCGTCTGGGCCGACGTAGGGACGGCTCTTTCTTGGGCCAACGAGGTTATGACGCCCGAGGAGATGAAGGAGATTTCAGGCGTGCCTTCTCACGAAATGGTGAGCCGTCATGTGCATAAACTCGTCCAGGTAATCTTCCTTCGCCTTTCATTGCTCATCCATAAGTTGCCTTAGTCAATTTTGATCATTGTATGCCTTGGTTGCCAGGTGTTAGGGGAGACGATGCACATTACCTCCCTATATCTGTTGAACGAGGAGAAGGTCGTGGTGGCCAATTCTAAGGTGGAGGCACTAGAGGCTGGGGGTTCTCGCCTGAGAAGAGACTTGATTGCCACGATGGACGACAGCAATGCATCCAAGGAGAAGCTCAAGGCTTTGTCTGAGGAGCTCAATGCAAAGAAGCTGCTGATGAAGCAGAAGGATGAGCAGCTTGCAGCAGCCAACCAGAAAATGAAGAATGCTATGGCCAAGGCCGTCCATGCCTTTCAACTCATGGAGATACAATCCTGTTTATTATAAAGGTTTTGAGCTAAGGAGATACCTAGTGAAGCATGGCCCAGGGACGAACCTAGAGGATCTAGACTTCGAGGCTATCGACAAAGAAATAGAAGTTGACGAGGTTGCATAGGCTGCTCAGACTTCTGCACGAGGAATCCCCAGTGCCAGAAAAAGGAGGGAATGACGATCCTGTTGCCTAGTTTCTTTATCTTTGTTTACACTTTTTTTTTTTTTGGTACTTTTTGGGTGCCTCGCCTGTTTTGGGGCTTTTGAATAATTTTGAGCTGAAACTCCTTTTATATATATATATATATATATATATATATATATATTTATTTCCTTGTTTTGCTTTTGAATGTGGCTATTTGCTTTTGAATGTGGCTTGTTTGCTTCTAAATGTAGCTTGTTCATTTTTGAATGTGGCTTGTTTACACTTCGCGCATGCTAAATGGTATGTAGGGTTGTCTAACACTCATGTTCTTGCAAGGGATCTCATCTTTGACTTGCATATTCTAATGGAATCTCGCCATCTTTGTTTTGTTAAGGTACAGTTTTCGTCCACTTGGGAACTTTGCCACCTTAACTTTGCTGGGACAGTGGACATCCCTTCAAGGGATCTTATCATTTTAGTTTTTTTTTTTGTTTGGACGGCATGCATCCATTTAAGGAACCTTTTTGTCCTAACTTTTACCCGTACGACTTACATTCATTCAAGGAATCTTATCATCTTAACTTTTACCTGAACGACTTGCATCCACTCAAGGAATCTTATTGTCTAGGCTTTTTACTTGGACGACTTGAATCCACTCAAGGAATCTTATTGTCTAGGCTTTTTACTTGGACGACTTACATCCATTTAAGGAATCTTATCGCCTTAATTTTTACCTGAACGACTTATATCCATTCAAGGAATCTTATCGTCTAGGCTTTTTATTTGGACGACTTACATCCATTTAAGGAATCTTATCGCCTTAATTTTTTCCTGAACGACTTACATCCATTCAATGAATCTTATCATCTAGGTTTTTATTTGGACAACTTACATCCATTTAAGAAATCTTATCTTTCAAGCTTGGTTAAATGGTTTGCATTCAGTCGGGGACTTGATTGGATGAGTTCATAGAGGACGAGAGGAGAAAAATCGATAGAGCATGTTAGGCATTGAATGGTACATTTTATTGATCTGCTTGAAAAATCATAAGACATTGTCAATAGCTTACAAATGAGCTATAGTCCCTACTTGTACCTCTTAAGGTGTTTGACATTCCAAGGACGAGGTACTTTGTTCCTGTCCAGGTCTTCCAAGTGATAGCTTCCTTATTGAGAGTAGTGGACGACTCGGTATGGTCCTTCCCATGTTGGTCAAGACTTGCCTTGTGCTGGGTCCTTTGTTGCAGGCGTCACTTTCCATAGGACAAGATCTCCAATGCTGAATCTTTTGAGCTTTACCCTCTAGTTGTAGTACTCAGCCATCTTCTGTTGGTATTTGGCCATTCTCTGAGAAGCTTGGTCTCTAACTTCATCTAAGCAATCTAGGTTTAGTTTTAATTGGTTGTCGTTGCTATCTTCGTTGAAGAACTCCTTCCTGAGGCTGGTGAGTCCTATCTCGACAAGGATGACTGAATCTGTGCCATACGTGAGATTGAAGGGTGTTTCTTCTGTTGGGGTTCTTACTGTGGTTCGATAGGCCCATAAAACACTTGGAAACTCCTTGGGCCATGCTCCCTTCGCTCGCACTAATCGAGCCTTGATGATCTTCAGCAACGTTCGATTCGTCACTTCTGTCTGTCTGTTGGCTTGAGGATGCCCTGGAGAGGAGTACTTGTTTCTTATGCCAAGGTTTGAGCAAAATGAATGAAATTCCCGACTATCGAGTTGACGACCGTTATCTGAGATGATCGTTTATGGTATCTCGAACCTGCACACAATATTTTTCCACACAAAATTTTGTACCTTTACTTCCGTGATTGTGGCCAGTGCTTCTGCCTCCACCCACTTCATGAAGTAGTTGATGGCGACAAGCAAAAACTTCACTTGCCTCTTATCTTGTGGCAATGATTCCATGATGTCGATCCCCCACTGTGCAAATGTCTAGGGTAAGGTGATAGCTGTCATTTTTTCCCCTGGGACTTGTTGGACATTCCCATACCTTTGGCAGTTGTCACATTTCCTGACGAATTCTGCTGCGTCTTGTTGCATTAGAGGCTAGAAATACCCTGTCCTCATGATCTTTCTTACGAGGGACTTTGCTCCTATGTGCTCATCTGATGACGCACTCCTTACTACTTCGTCAACTTCTGCATTTTGATCCCGTGGATCTGAGCAAACTCTACCTGATCAAACCTACTAACCAATTGGTTCATCAACTTGAGATATTTCTGCATCCTTGCCTCCTTTGCTTTGAAATCTCCCTTGACTTTCCCAATGACGAGTTGTGAATCGTTCCTTAGCAAGGCAGTTTTAGCTCCAAGTGCCTGGGCGATCCTTAGCCCTGTTAGTATGTCCTCGTACTCCGCTTCGTTGTTGGTTATAGGGAATTTGAGTTGAACTCCATACTTCAAAGTGTCCCCCTCAGGGGAAATGATGACGACGCCTGCTTCCTCTCTCTTCTGAATGGATGACCCGTCCGTATAGATCGTCCAGATAGATGCTTCGTTTGGGCTATCTTCGTGTTTGGGGAAGGTGAACTCTGCTATGAAGTCTGCCAGCTCTTAGGCTTTTATGGTTGTCCTGGGTCGGTACTCTATGTCGAACTGACTAAACTCGATGGCCCATTGTATCATTCATCCAGTAGTCTCAGGTTTATTCATCGCTTTCTTAATGGGCTGATCTGTTATTACTATGATTGGGTTAGCCTAAAAGTACGGACAAAGCTTTCTAGAGGCCACTATCAGGGCGAAGGTAATCTTTTCTATTCGTGAGTACTGGGCTTCAGCTCCTTGGAAGGCCTAGCTGTAATACACTGGGCGCTGCACCTTGTCTTCTTCCTTGATCAAGGCCGCGCTCACCGAAGCTACGGACACTGCTAAGTACAGGAATAGGTCTTCGCCTTCTTTGGACGGACTTAGGAGTAAGGGATTGCTCAAGTAACACTTTAGATACTGGAATGCTGCTTTGCACTCATTGGTCTAAATGAAAGCCTACTTCAAGGTCTTAAAGAAAGGGAGATACTTATCTGTTGCTTTGGAAACGAACTTGTTGAGGGCTGCCACCCTTCCCGCAAGGGATTGCACTTCTTTGATCATCTTTGGGGAGGACATATCGAGGATGGCTTTCACCTTCTCTGGATTTGCCTCTATCCCTCTCTGTGACACCATAAAGCCGAGGAATTTCCCAGAGGAGACCCCAAAGGCGCTTTTATCCGGGTTTAGCTTCATATTATACTGTCTGAGTGTGTCGAACGTCTCCTTGAGATTGTCCAAGTGATTCTCTTCTTCCTTGCTCTTGACAAGCTTGTCATCCACATATACCTCCACGTTCCTTCCAATCTGCTTATTGAACATTTGGTTTACCAGCGTTTGGTATGTGGCTTCTGTGTTCTTCAAGTTGAAGGGTATGACCCTGTAGCAATAAAGCCCTTGGTTGGTGATGAAGGTGGTCTTCTTTTGATCTTCTTCTACCATCTGAATTTGGTTGTACCTGAAGAAGGCATCCATAAAGGTGAGAAGCTTGTGTCCAGCTGTTGAGTCCACAAGTTGGTCAATTCTGGGTAAGGGGAAGCTGTCCTTCGGGCAGGTGCTATTCAGATCTGTGAAGTCGATACACATTCTCCATTTCTTGTTTGCCTTTTTGACCATGACACCGTTGGCCAGCCACTCAGGGTAATAGACTTCCTTGATGAAGTTAGCGGCAAGCAACTTGTCTACCTCGTCCATGACTGCCTTGTTTCATTTAGGGGTGAAAACCCTCCTTCTTTGCTGGAAGGGCTTCTTTTCGGGATCCACGTTTAGACAGTGTTGTATAATGTCAGCTAGTATGCCAGGCATGTCTTCATGACTCCAGGTAAACACGTCAAAGTTACCTTTCAAGAAGCTGATGATTTCCTTCTTCGTTTGGGGGTGCAGACTCGTCCCTATCTGGGTCGTTTTTGTTGGATCTCCTTCCACCAATTCAACCATTTCCAGTTTTTCCACGATTTCCTGCGTCTTCCCTTCATTTATCTAAGTATGGTTTTCCTTTGATGCCAGCTAGGGCTGTCCAGCGACCCGTGTAATCTGACCCGCCCGACCGTATCCGCCCGATCCGAAGGCCCACGGGTGAATCCGAGTGTATATACGGGTCGAATACGGTTGTTGTTTTAAAAGGAACCGAATAATCGGTTCGGGTTTCGGATTACACATTAAAAAATCCGAATAACCCGACCCGACCGAATATTTTATAAAATAACATAATAAATTACTGTTACCACTCAGTTTCAGTCAGGCAGTCAGCTACAAGTCACGTCGTCTGGGACTCTGGGTAGTGGAGTCTGGAGTGGGTAACGTGCTGAAGGCTTCTGGGCACAACTTCCCAATTTTAAATCCAACCGTTTAAATTTTTTTTTTTTTTTTTTTAATTAAGAAAGAGCTGTTGATCAACGGTTCTAAATATTAATGTGCAATCTACTCCACAGGCTACAGCTTCTAGCACAGTAGTGACAGCACAGTAAGTCAAAGATTTCAAAATCAACGGTTGAAATTAAAATATGATCAAAATCTGATGGTCACAATTAAAGATGAAGTGATCAACCGGCCTGATATAAGTCTCATATCCCAACACTCTCTCTCACTATTCACTATTCACAGTTCAATCTTCACCCTTCACCGAATCAAGATCTACTGATCAAGTGATCGAAGGGCCTCAATCTCTCTTCATTCTTCACCAGTTCACCTAATCACTCTCTCAAGTCTCACCATATTCACGAGCACGGGTTCAGACCTCAGTCACTCTCTCTCTCTCTCTCTCTCTAATCGTAATCTCATACAGATCCTCTCACTCTCAAAGACTCAAACTGAGTAACGTTCTCTGCATCTCTCTCTTTCTCTATCTCAGATTCTCAATCTCAAATCCTCAAAACCTGGAATCACTTCACCAAATCCCCTAGTCTCACACGAATGCTCTCTGCCTCTCACTCTCTAATCTCTACAGTCCCTTCAGGCCTTCACCAATTTCATACGAAATCTCAAGACTCAAATCTTCATCAGTCTTCAATCTCCACCCTTTAAAAGCTTGCATCTTCGGTCTTCTCACCAATGAACAGACCACACTCTCAAACTCTCAGTTCTCACTTAGCCTCTCTCTACTCCAAGGTCCAAACCCTAGCTTCTCACTACAAGTTCTTCACACCTAGCCGCCGCCGCCGCCGCCACCACCACCAGCAGCCACTCCTCTCCCTGCCGCCGATTATATGGGTTGAACCTAGGGTATGTGTTCTCCTTTTCTCATCTCTCTTTTTTTCAGTTATCATTGATTATATATTTTATGAAAATCTACTGTTAAAATCAAATAAACCCTAAGTTTTATAATTTGAAACCCTAACTACAAATAGTTGAAACCTTAGCCATTTACTTTTGTTCTTTGTTCAGTAACTTAAGTTGTTTGATTAATTTTGTTCCTATTTAAATTTTATTCAGGAATTGAAAGTTGTACATGTGGGGTTTTTAGTGTCTTCAAACTTGAAATTAACCACCCACGGTTTTTTAAGGTATGATTTTTGTTTCCCTTTGTTTTTTGTGTTCAAAGTTGGGATTTTGTTCTTTTTTTGTTAGAGACGTAGAGTTGATGCATGTAACTTAAGCTGCTGTGGATGTGTTCAATGTTTCAGCTTTTATTATTTAGTAAAATTTATACTGTTAAAAATCAAATAAACTCCCAAGTTTTTTGTTCTTTGATTATTTGTTTTTTGTTCTTTGATTATTTGTTTGATTAATTCTGTTCCTATTTTAATTTTACTCAGGAATTGAAAGTTGTCCAAGTGGGGGTTTCAGTCTTCAAATTCATAACTCCAACACCCCTAGTTTCTTTAAGGTATGATTTTTGTTTCCCTTTGTGTTTTGTGTTAAAAGTTGGGATTTTGTTATTTTATTTTATTTTTTGTTAGAGTTTTATGTAGAATGCTGTTATCTAGATTCAAGTATCAAAGATTGTCCTTTTTGGTTTGTTTGATTATTATTATTAATTTTTAGTTTGCTAATTTCTATGTTTGATTTTTTAGGTCATGGATTCCTCCACTAATGCTCCCTTTGTTTCTACCCAAGCGGATTGTGCTGCTGCCACCCAAGCGGATGGTGCTGCTGCCACTGCCACCCAAGCGGATGGTGCTACTGCCACTGCCACCCAAGAGGCTGCTGCTGCAACCCAAGCTGAAGCTACTGATGGTAAGTTGCCCCTAGTTCCACCTAGTGTAGTGAGTAAGACTGGTACTGGTAGTGGTAGGAAAAAGTCTTTAGCTTGGAATCATTTTGAAAAAGTAAAGGTAGATGATGGTGTCACTATGGCTGTATGTAATTATTGTAAAAAATCATATCTGGCTGATAGTAAGAGTTGTGGTACTAGTAATTTATTAGCTCATGTGACAATCTGTCCTAAGAACCCTAATAGAGAAGATAAAGGGCAAAAAACCTTGGCTTTTGAACCCAAAAATGATGGAGATGAAGGGTTCAAACTTGTGTCAACAACTTTTTCTGTTGAGGCTTCTAGAAAGGCACTAGCTGAAATGATAATAATTGATGAGTTGCCTTTTAGGTGTGTTGAGGGTTATGGGTTTAAGAAATATGTAACTACGTTACAACCTAAGCTTCGTGTAAAAGATATTCCATCTCGACAAACTGTGGCTAGAGATGTAATTGGAATTTATAATAGTGAGAGAGAGAAGCTAAGGAAATCCTTGAAGGGTTGTAGGGTGTGTCTAACTACGGACACATGGACTTCTTTACAAAATTTGAATTATATGTGTCTCACATGTCACTTTATTGATGATACTTGGAAGTTGCATAAAAGAATTTTAAATTTTTGTCAAGTTGAAGATCATAAGGGAGAGACTATAGGTAGAAAGATTGAGATGTCTTTGCGTGAGTGGGGTATTGATGGCATATTCACTTTGACAGTGGATAATGCTAGTTCCAATTTAACCACAGTTAAATTTTTACAAAGGGTAACAAAAGATTGGAATGGGACAGTTCTAGAAAATGAGTTAATGCACATGAGGTGTTGTGCCCATATCTTAAATCTAATTGTTGGGGAGGGTTTGAAAGAAATTGATGCATCTGTTGCTAGGGTGCGTGAAGCTGTGAGGTATGTGAAGTCCTCGCCTAATAGAAATCAAACCTTTAGGAATTTTATGGAGAGGTTAGGTATGGAGTCCAAGAGTCTTCTTTGTTTAGATGTACCTACTAGGTGGAACTCAACTTACCTTATGTTAGAAACTGCTGAAAAATTTGAGAAAGTATTCCTTAGGATGGACTTTGAAGATGATGGTTATTCGTCATATTTTAGGAGCAAGGAAGATAGTGGTGGTTTGGGATCTCCTTGTATGAGTGATTTCCAAAATTGTAGGGCATTTGTGACTTTCTTGAGGCTTTTTTACAATGCAACAAAGAAGTTTTCTGGTTCTTTGTATGTGACTTCAAATGCCTTTTTTGATGAAATCTTTGTTATTCAGGAGAGTATTTCTCATTTAGTTAAATCCCAAAACACCCTCTTGAAAAACACAGCCACAAACATGCAAACTAAATTTGAGAAGTACTGGGGGAAAGGTGATAAGATTAATCCTCTTTTGTATGTGGCTGTTGTTCTTGATCCACGAAAAAAATTGAGGTTTTTGAAGTTCTCTTTTTCTGAAATTTATGGGATTGAAGTGGGGAGTGTGATGGTTGATAAGGTGAAAGCTCTTTTGATGAAGTTGTATACTTTTTTCTGTTCTGTTAATTCCCCAAATGTGGAAGAACCAAGTGGGGGTGAGAGGACACCAATGGTGGTAGGTGATGCAAGTGATCCATATGTGATGGTTCACTCTAGGTATGAGCTTTTCTTAGAAGCTGAGCAATCTATAGGTTGTAGTAATGAGGTTGACAAGTATTTAGCTGAAAATTGTGATGGTAGAAGGGATGGGAATTTTGAGGTGTTGGGGTGGTGGAAGGACAATTCTAGTAGGTACCCAATGTTGTCTAAAGTGGCTAAGGATGTGCTGGCTGTACCAGTTTCGACTGTTGCATCTGAGTCAGCATTCAGCACCGGAGGCCGCATTGTTGATCCATTTCGAAGTTCTCTCTCTCCTCTCATGGTTCAAAACCTTGTATGTGCGCAAAATTGGCTTCAAGCCACGGTACCAATTTCTCATCGCCAATCAAGGGATGAGGTTGAGGCATTGGAGGAGGAATTTCATGATTTAGGTAATATGTTTAAATTCTAGAACCTATAGTCTATGTCTCATGTTTAAACAAAATTTAATATGTTGTATTTATTTCCTTTTCTTTTCTAGTTTTAAATCAACAGTCTTCATCAAGTGCATCAGCAAGTACCAGCTCCAAATTGGGTTCTAGCTTAGGCAAACGACCCATAATTAGTGTTGAAGATTGATAATTGAGTTGGTATGTTACTGCCTTTGGCCTCTTACTGTTATAAGCTTGCTGCCTTGCTGCCCTTTATATTTGGTCTTGTATTTGATAGTAGTGTATTAGTTGTTAAATATTTTTTTGTCTTTTGTAGGCGGAATCACTTATTTTGTGAAGGAGGCAGAACCTTTTGGGAACATTTTGGAAGATTTTTTGTAAATTGCTTTACTAACACAATACTAGTCTTAATGCTTATAGGAAAGAAATCCTTGGAATCATATAGGTTTTCTTTTCTATTAGTTATAAGCTTGAGAATTTGTCATTTAATGTTTGGGAAAAGCTATTTTTATTTTGGAAATACCTGTGGTATTTTATAATTTGTAATTAATATTATTGCTGGGAACATTGTATAGCCAGCAAGGTTGCTGCCTTATGATTTACTGCCTTGTGGGAACATTGATTTTACTGCCTTATAATTAATCACTTGTTGTGTGGTTGTTGGAATGGAAATACACGTTTTGTGTATTGTTTTGCTATTTTGTCCAGGTTATTTGTTGTGGTGATTTTTGGGTAGTCAATGTGGCTTTTTAACAAGTCACAGGTGACTGTTTAGTGTTACATGTGTGGAGACTGTTTAGTCAATGTGTGGAGGCTATTTAGTCAATTTGTGGAGGCTGTTTAGTCAATTTGTAGTCAATGTGGCTGTTTAATTTGTAGTCAATGTGGCTATTTAGTTTTTGTGGTCCATGTGTGGAGGGCTTGGAGGCTAAACTGATGTTGTAAAATAGGTTTATTTTGTGTTGTGGAGTATTTTGTCCAGGATATTTAATACTTTAACAGGTGGTTGAAATTGGCTATTTTGTGACCTTTGGTGAGGTTATTTTTCCAAGAAGATTTTGTTCTGAATGCCCAATATATTTAGAAGTGAAGTTGCTTAATTTTAGTTTAGTTAAAAGCCCCATTTTTTTAAAAAAAATAAGGGAAAACAGAGGCCCAATCTGTTTTATATGGAAAGTTAAAAATTGTGACACCCAAATAATTTTTAAAACTGCCACTCCTTAATTTGGGCTAAAAGTGGGCTAAAAAGGCTGATAAAATTTTATCTACAAAAATTTCATCTAAGTTCAAAAATTGGGCCCATATTAATGGCCCAACCCGCCTAACCGACAGCTCCGACCCGTTCATCCGGTGACCCGAAGTACCGAATCCGACCCGACTATTCGGTCGGATACGGGTCTAAAATTCATTCACCCGATTCAAACGGGTCGAGTTCGGTTCAGGCCCAAACCCGAACCGACCCGACCCGTGGACAGGCCTAATGCCAGCACTGCCTGGTAGCATTCTCGCATCAGCACTTGGTCTCCCCTTATCTTCTCGATCCCTCTTACTGTTGGGAACTTTACTTTTAAACAGTATGTGGAAATGGCTGCTTTCCAACGATTGAGGGTAGGTCTTCCTATGATTACATTGTAGGATGAAGGTGAGTCCACTACCAAGAAGTTGTGTCGATTGGTTACCTGGAAAGGTATGAACCAGCTGTGATTGTTAGCGTTACTATTCCTCTCGAGTACACCTTGTCTCCACTAAAACTGACGAGGGGGGATTCAAACGGACAAAGTCTCTTCGGATCTTTCTTTAACTGCTGGAAGGCAGAAAGGTAAATAATATCCACCGAGCTTCTATTATCTACTAGAACCCTCCTGGTATTGAACCCTATAATCATGAGCATGATGACCAAAGTGTCGTCATGGGGTTGTTTCATTCCTCTCATCTTCCTCCGAGAACAAGATATCCCTCTTTGTTCGTCTCAGCTTTGGGGGTGGCATCCCATGGACGCTATTTACCTGCCTTTGGTATGACTTCTTGAGGGATTTGAATGACCCTCCTGTGAACGGTCCCCCTGTGATCGTCTTTATTTCCCCTATGGCGCTTTGTGGGCGAGGGGGCATGTGGTCTTCATCCCTTTGGAAAGCCTCTTGTTTGTCCTTATTATCATCCCTGAACCTGCTAGAATCTCTTTTTTTTCACAAATTTCTGCAATTTTCCTTTTCGAATGAGCTCCTATATCTGCTCCTTCAGGTCCCTGTAGTCCTCTATGTAATGACCGTGATCCTTATGAAAACGGTAATACTTCTTCTTGTCGCGCACGTTTGGTGACAAATGTAGTAGTCAAGGCCATTTGAGGTAGTGCTTATCTTTAATTTGCACTAAAATTTGATCAACAGGCATAACTAGAGGAATGAATTTTACCGTCCGAGGGGTCTTTTCATCTTTTCATCTGTTCCTGTCAGTATTTTGACAATCTGCCCGTTCCTTTTTTCGTCCTCTTCAGTCGTTCTCGTTTCTCTCCTTCTCATTGGGCTTCTATATTCCTTTTATTACTACTAGGGCGTCCTCAGCGTTCATATACTTCTGAGCCTTTAAGAGCATTTCTGCCATCATCCGAGAAGGATTCTTCGCGAGTGAGACCATGAATTCCCTGGATTTTAATCTGGCTTTAAAAGTCGTCAGCTGCACTTTGTCATATGCTTCATCCACCTCCAAGGTTTCACGAGTGAAACGCTTCACATACGACCTCAAGGTTTCTTTTTCTCCTTGTCTAATGGTAAGCAGATGGTTTGGTAGCCTTTTTGGGCGTTGCCCACCGACAAAGTGACGTAGGAAGGAATTGCCTAACTGCTCAAAGTTATTGATGGACGACGTTGGTAACTTAGTGAACCATTCTCTCGCCGCTCCTTTGAGAGTGGTGGGGAAAGAACGGCATAAGATCTTGTTAGGGGGCTGTTGAAGATCCAAAGTCGTCTTGAAAGTGTTGAGGTGATCCAGAGGATCCTTCAACCCATCAAATGGCTCGAGCTATGGTAGATGGAACTTTGAGGGCATCGGGCATTCTAGGACTACTGTAGTGAAGGGTGAATCTGTCTTCCTGACCATTTGATCTAAGCTTGGGTTTGTTTTCTCCTTGATTGCATTCTT